>NC_133940.1:0-316974 GCF_031877795.1 Strix aluco | reverse complement strand
TGTGCTTTCTTTCCTTCTGAACAAGTCTTACTGTTTTCTGCACAAAAGCGATTCTTGCGAAGCAATGTGAACACTTCTGCTTCCCAGGCACAGAGAAGGTGCTAGCAGGGAATTCTCTGCCTGCCTTTCCCCAGTGCTCTGCAAGCTCTCCAGGACAACATAGAATCTGGGGCTCTGTGCTTTCTTTCCTTCTGAACAAGTGTTACTGTTTTCTGCACAAAAGCGATTCTGCGAAGCAATGTGAACACTTCTGCTTCCCAGGCACAGAGAAGGTGCTAGCAAGGAATTCTCTGCCTGCCTTTCCCCAGTGCTCTGCAAGCTCTCCAGGACAACATAAAATCTGGGGCTCTGTGCTTTCTTTCCTTCTGAACAAGTGTTACTGTTTTCTGCACAAAAGCGATTCTGCGAACCAATGTGAACACTTCTGCTTCCCAGGCACAGAGAAGGTGCTAGAAAGGAATTCTCTGCCTGCCTTTCCCCAGTGCTCTGCAAGCTCTCCAGGACAACATAGAATCTGGGGCTCTGTGCTTTCTTTCCTTCTGAACAAGTGTTAGTGTTTTCTGCACAAAAGCGATTCTGCGAAGCAATGTGAACACTTCTGCTTCCCAGGCACAGAGAAGGTGCTAGCAAGGAATTCTCTGCCTGCCTTTCCCCAGTGCTCTAAAAGCTCTCCAGGACAACATAAAATCTGGGGCTCTGTGCTTTCTTTCCTTCTGAACAAGTGTTACTGTTTTCTGCACAAAAGCGATTCATGCGAAGCAATGTGAACACTTCGGCTTCCCAGGCACAGAGAAGGTGCTAGCAGGGAATTCTCTGCCTGCCTTTCCCCAGTGCTCTGCAAGCTCTCCAGGACAACATAGAATCTGGGGCTCTGTGCTTTCTTTCCTTCTGAACAAGTGTTACTGTTTTCTGCACAAAAGCGATTCTGCGAAGCAATGTGAACAGGCACAGAGAAGGTGCTATCAGGGAATTCTCTGCCTGCCTTTCCCCAGTGCTCTGCAAGCTCTCCAGGACAACATAGAATCTGGGGCTCTGTGCTTTCTTTCCTTCTGAACAAGTGTTACTGTTTTCTGCACAAAAGCGATTCTGCGAAGCAATGTGAACACTTCTGCTTCCCAGGCACAGAGAAGGTGCTATCAGGGAATTCTCTGCCTGCCTTTCCCCAGTGCTCTGCAAGCTCTCCAGGACAACATAGAATCTGGGGCTCTGTGCTTTCTTTCCTTCTGAACAAGTGTTAGTGTTTTCTGCACAAAAGCGATTCTGCAAAGCAATGTGAACACTTCTGCTTCCCAGGCACAGAGAAGGTGCTAGCAGGGAATTCTCTGCCTGCCTTTCCCCAGTGCTCTGCAAGCTCTCCAGGACAACATAAAATCTGGGGCTCTGTGCTTTCTTTCCTTCTGAACAAGTGTTAGTGTTTACTGCACAAAAGCGATTCTTGCGAAGCAATGTGAACACTTCTGCTTCCCAGGCACAGAGAAGGTGCTATCAGGGAATTCTCTGCCTGCCTTTCCCCAGTGCTCTGCAAGCTCTCCAGGACAACATAGAATCTGGGGCTCTGTGCTTTCTTTCGTTCTGAACAAGTGTTACTGTTTTCTGCACAAAAGCGATTCTGCGAAGCAATGTGAACAGGCACAGAGAAGGTGCTAGCAGGGAATTCTCTGCCTGCCTTTCCCCAGTGCTCTGCAAGCTCTCCAGGACAACATAGAATCTGGGGCTCTGTGCTTTCTTTCCTTCTGAACAAGTGTTAGTGTTTTCTGCACAAAAGCGATTCTGCAAAGCAATGTGAACACTTCTGCTTCCCAGGCACAGAGAAGGTGCTAGCAGGGAATTCTCTGCCTGCCTTTCCCCAGTGCTCTGCAAGCTCTCCAGGACAACATAAAATCTGGGGCTCTGTGCTTTCTTTCCTTCTGAACAAGTGTTACTGTTTTCTGCACAAAAGCGATTCTGCGAACCAATGTGAACACTTCTGCTTCCCAGGCACAGAGAAGGTGCTAGAAAGGAATTCTCTGCCTGCCTTTCCCCAGTGCTCTGCAAGCTCTCCAGGACAACATAGAATCTGGGGCTCTGTGCTTTCTTTCCTTCTGAACAAGTGTTAGTGTTTTCTGCACAAAAGCGATTCTGCGAAGCAATGTGAACACTTCTGCTTCCCAGGCACGGAGAAGGTGCTAGCAAGGAATTCTCTGCCTGCCTTTCCCCAGTGCTCTGCAAGCTCTCCAGGACAACATAAAATCTGGGGCTCTGTGCTTTCTTTCCTTCTGAACAAGTGTTAGTGTTTTCTGCACAAAAGCGATTCTTGCGAAGCAATGTGAACACTTCTGCTTCCCAGGCACAGAGAAGGTGCTAGCAGGGAATTCCCTGCCTGCCTTTCCCCAGTGCTCTGCAAGCTCTCCAGGACAACATAGAATCTGGTGCTCTGTGCTTTCTTTCGTTCTGAACAAGTGTTACTGTTTTCTGCACAAAAGCGATTCTGCGAAGCAATGTGAACAGGCACAGAGAAGGTGCTATCAGGGAATTCTCTGCCTGCCTTTCCCCAGTGCTCTGCAAGCTCTCCAGGACAACATAGAATCTGGGGCTCTGTGCTTTCTTTCCTTCTGAACAAGTGTTAGTGTTTTCTGCACAAAAGCGATTCTGCAAAGCAATGTGAACACTTCTGCTTCCCAGGCACAGAGAAGGTGCTAGCAGGGAATTCTCTGCCTGCCTTTCCCCAGTGCTCTGCAAGCTCTCCAGGACAACATAGAATCTGGGGCTCTGTGCTTTCTTTCCTTCTGAACAAGTGTTAGTGTTTTCTGCACAAAAGCGATTCTGCGAAGCAATGTGAACACTTCTGCTTCCCAGGCACGGAGAAGGTGCTAGCAAGGAATTCTCTGCCTGCCTTTCCCCAGTGCTCTGCAAGCTCTCCAGGACAACATAAAATCTGGGGCTCTGTGCTTTCTTTCCTTCTGAACAAGTGTTAGTGTTTTCTGCACAAAAGCGATTCTTGCGAAGCAATGTGAACACTTCTGCTTCCCAGGCACAGAGAAGGTGCTAGCAGGGAATTCCCTGCCTGCCTTTCCCCAGTGCTCTGCAAGCTCTCCAGGACAACATAGAATCTGGTGCTCTGTGCTTTCTTTCGTTCTGAACAAGTGTTACTGTTTTCTGCACAAAAGCGATTCTGCGAAGCAATGTGAACAGGCACAGAGAAGGTGCTATCAGGGAATTCTCTGCCTGCCTTTCCCCAGTGCTCTGCAAGCTCTCCAGGACAACATAGAATCTGGGGCTCTGTGCTTTCTTTCCTTCTGAACAAGTGTTAGTGTTTTCTGCACAAAAGCGATTCTGCAAAGCAATGTGAACACTTCTGCTTCCCAGGCACAGAGAAGGTGCTAGCAGGGAATTCTCTGCCTGCCTTTCCCCAGTGCTCTGCAAGCTCTCCAGGACAACATAGAATCTGGGGCTCTGTGCTTTCTTTCCTTCTGAACAAGTGTTAGTGTTTTCTGCACAAAAGCGATTCTGCAAAGCAATGTGAACACTTCTGCTTCCCAGGCACAGAGAAGGTGCTATCAGGGAATTCTCTGCCTGCCTTTCCCCAGTGCTCTGCAAGCTCTCCAGGACAACATAGAATCTGGGGCTCTGTGCTTTCTTTCCTTCTGAACAAGTGTTACTGTTTTCTGCACAAAAGCGATTCTGCGAAGCAATGTGAACACTTCTGCTTCCCAGGCACAGAGAAGGTGCTAGCAGGGAATTCTCTGCCTGCCTTTCCCCAGTGCTCTGCAAGCTCTCCAGGACAACATAAAATCTGGGGCTCTGTGCTTTCTTTCCTTCTGAACAAGTGTTACTGTTTTCTGCACAAAAGCGATTCTTGCGAAGCAATGTGAACACTTCTGCTTCCCAGGCACAGAGAAGGTGCTAGCAGGGAATTCTCTGCCTGCCTTTCCCCAGTGCTCTGCAAGCTCTCCAGGACAACATAGAATCTGGGGCTCTGTGCTTTCTTTCCTTCTGAACAAGTGTTACTGTTTTCTGCACAAAAGCGATTCTGCGAAGCAATGTGAACACTTCTGCTTCCCAGGCACAGAGAAGGTGCTAGCAAGGAATTCTCTGCCTGCCTTTCCCCAGTGCTCTGCAAGCTCTCCAGGACAACATAAAATCTGGGGCTCTGTGCTTTCTTTCCTTCTGAACAAGTGTTACTGTTTTCTGCACAAAAGCGATTCTGCGAACCAATGTGAACACTTCTGCTTCCCAGGCACAGAGAAGGTGCTAGAAAGGAATTCTCTGCCTGCCTTTCCCCAGTGCTCTGCAAGCTCTCCAGGACAACATAGAATCTGGGGCTCTGTGCTTTCTTTCCTTCTGAACAAGTGTTAGTGTTTTCTGCACAAAAGCGATTCTGCGAAGCAATGTGAACACTTCTGCTTCCCAGGCACAGAGAAGGTGCTAGCAAGGAATTCTCTGCCTGCCTTTCCCCAGTGCTCTAAAAGCTCTCCAGGACAACATAAAATCTGGGGCTCTGTGCTTTCTTTCCTTCTGAACAAGTGTTAGTGTTTTCTGCACAAAAGCGATTCTTGCGAAGCAATGTGAACACTTCGGCTTCCCAGGCACAGAGAAGGTGCTAGCAGGGAATTCTCTGCCTGCCTTTCCCCAGTGCTCTGCAAGCTCTCCAGGACAACATAGAATATGGGGCTCTGTGCTTTCTTTCCTTCTGAACAAGTGTTACTGTTTTCTGCACAAAAGCGATTCTGCGAAGCAATGTGAACAGGCACAGAGAAGGTGCTAGCAGGGAATTCTCTGCCTGCCTTTCCCCAGTGCTCTGCAAGCTATCCAGGACAACATAGAATCTGGGGCTCTGTGCTTTCTTTCCTTCTGAACAAGTGTTAGTGTTTTCTGCACAAAAGCGATTCTGCAAAGCAATGTGAACACTTCTGCTTCCCAGGCACAGAGAAGGTGCTAGCAGGGAATTCTCTGCCTGCCTTTCCCCAGTGCTCTGCAAGCTCTCCAGGACAACATAAAATCTGGGGCTCTGTGCTTTCTTTCCTTCTGAACAAGTGTTACTGTTTTCTGCACAAAAGCGATTCTGCGAACCAATGTGAACACTTCTGCTTCCCAGGCACAGAGAAGGTGCTAGAAAGGAATTCTCTGCCTGCCTTTCCCCAGTGCTCTGCAAGCTCTCCAGGACAACATAGAATCTGGGGCTCTGTGCTTTCTTTCCTTCTGAACAAGTGTTAGTGTTTTCTGCACAAAAGCGATTCTGCGAAGCAATGTGAACACTTCTGCTTCCCAGGCACGGAGAAGGTGCTAGCAAGGAATTCTCTGCCTGCCTTTCCCCAGTGCTCTGCAAGCTCTCCAGGACAACATAAAATCTGGGGCTCTGTGCTTTCTTTCCTTCTGAACAAGTGTTAGTGTTTTCTGCACAAAAGCGATTCTTGCGAAGCAATGTGAACACTACTGCTTCCCAGGCACAGAGAAGGTGCTAGCAGGGAATTCCCTGCCTGCCTTTCCCCAGTGCTCTGCAAGCTCTCCAGGACAACATAGAATCTGGTGCTCTGTGCTTTCTTTCGTTCTGAACAAGTGTTAATGTTTTCTGCACAAAAGCGATTCTGCGAAGCAATGTGAACAGGCACAGAGAAGGTGCTATCAGGGAATTCTCTGCCTGCCTTTCCCCAGTGCTCTGCAAGCTCTCCAGGACAACATAGAATCTGGGGCTCTGTGCTTTCTTTCCTTCTGAACAAGTGTTAGTGTTTTCTGCACAAAAGCGATTCTTGCGAAGCAATGTGAACACTTCTGCTTCCCAGGCACAGAGAAGGTGCTAGCAGGGAATTCTCTGCCTGCCTTTCCCCAGTGCTCTGCAAGCTCTCCAGGGCAACATAAAATCTGGGGCTCTGTGCTTTCTTTCGTTCTGAACAAGTGTTAGTGTTTTCTGCACAAAAGCGATTCTGCGAAGCAATGTGAACAGGCACAGAGAAGGTGCTATCAGGGAATTCTCTGCCTACCTTTCCCCAGTGCTCTGCAAGCTCTCCAGGACAACATAAAATCTGGGGTTCTGTGCTTTCTTTCCTTCTGAACAAGTGTTACTGTTTTCTGCACAAAAGCGATTCTGCGAAGCAATGTGAACAGGCACAGAGAAGGTGCTAGCAAGGAATTCTCTGCCTGCCTTTCCCCAGTGCTCTGCAAGCTCTCCAGGACAACATAAAATCTGGGGCTCTGTGCTTTCTTTCCTTCTGAACAAGTGTTAGTGTTTTCTGCACAAAAGCGATTCTGCGAAGCAATGTGAACACTTCTGCTTCCCAGGCACAGAGAAGGTGCTAGCAAGGAATTCTCTGCCTGCCTTTCCCCAGTGCTCTGCAAGCTCTCCAGGACAACATAAAATCTGGGGCTCTGTGCTTTCTTTCCTTCTGAACAAGTGTTACTGTTTTCTGCACAAAAGCGATTCTTGCGAAGCTATGTGAACACTTCTGCTTCCCAGGCACAGAGAAGGTGCTAGCAGGGAATTCTCTGCCTGCCTTTCCCCAGTGCTCTGCAAGCTCTCCAGGACAACATAAAATCTGGGGCTCTGTGCTTTCTTTCGTTCTGAACAAGTGTTACTGTTTTCTGCACAAAAGCGATTCTTGCGAAGCAATGTGAACACTTCTGCTTCCCAGGCACAGAGAAGGTGCTATCAGGGAATTCTCTGCCTGCCTTTCCCCAGTGCTCTGCAAGCTCTCCAGGACAACATAGAATCTGGGGCTCTGTGCTTTCTTTCCTTCTGAACAAGTGTTACTGTTTTCTGCACAAAAGCGATTCTGCGAAGCAATGTGAACACTTCTGCTTCCCAGGCACAGAGAAGGTGCTAGCAAGGAATTCTCTGCCTGCCTTTCCCCAGTGCTCTGCAAGCTCTCCAGGACAACATAAAATCTGGGGCTCTGTGCTTTCTTTCCTTCTGAACAAGTGTTAGTGTTTTCTGCACAAAAGCGATTCTTGCGAAGCAATGTGAACACTTCGGCTTCCCAGGCACAGAGAAGGTGCTAGCAGGGAATTCTCTGCCTGCCTTTCCCCAGTGCTCTGCAAGCTCTCCAGGACAACATAGAATCTGGGGCTCTGTGCTTTCTTTCCTTCTGAACAAGTGTTACTGTTTTCTGCACAAAAGCGATTCTGCGAAGCAATGTGAACAGGCACAGAGAAGGTGCTATCAGGGAATTCTCTGCCTGCCTTTCCCCAGTGCTCTGCAAGCTCTCCAGGACAACATAGAATCTGGGGCTCTGTGCTTTCTTTCCTTCTGAACAAGTGTTACTGTTTTCTGCACAAAAGCGATTCTGCGAAGCAATGTGAACACTTCTGCTTCCCAGGCACAGAGAAGGTGCTAGCAGGGAATTCTCTGCCTGCCTTTCCCCAGTGCTCTGCAAGCTCTCCAGGACAACATAGAATCTGGGGCTCTGTGCTTTCTTTCCTTCTGAACAAGTGTTAGTGTTTTCTGCACAAAAGCGATTCTGCAAAGCAATGTGAACACTTCTGCTTCCCAGGCACAGAGAAGGTGCTAGCAGGGAATTCTCTGCCTGCCTTTCCCCAGTGCTCTGCAAGCTCTCCAGGACAACATAGAATCTGGGGCTCTGTGCTTTCTTTCCTTCTGAACAAGTGTTAGTGTTTACTGCACAAAAGCGATTCTTGCGAAGCAATGTGAACACTTCTGCTTCCCAGGCACAGAGAAGGTGCTAGCAGGGAATTCTCTGCCTGCCTTTCCCCAGTGCTCTGCAAGCTCTCCAGGACAACATAGAATCTGGGGCTCTGTGCTTTCTTTCGTTCTGAACAAGTGTTACTGTTTTCTGCACAAAAGCGATTCTGCGAAGCAATGTGAACAGGCACAGAGAAGGTGCTAGCAAGGAATTCTCTGCCTGCCTTTCCCCAGTGCTCTGCAAGCTCTCCAGGACAACATAAAATCTGGGGCTCTGTGCTTTCTTTCCTTCTGAACAAGTGTTAGTGTTTTCTGCACAAAAGCGATTCTGCGAAGCAATGTGAACACTTCTGCTTCCCAGGCACAGAGAAGGTGCTAGCAAGGAATTCTCTGCCTGCCTTTCCCCAGTGCTCTGCAAGCTCTCCAGGACAACATAAAATCTGGGGCTCTGTGCTTTCTTTCCTTCTGAACAAGTGTTACTGTTTTCTGCACAAAAGCGATTCTTGCGAAGCTATGTGAACACTTCTGCTTCCCAGGCACAGAGAAGGTGCTAGCAGGGAATTCTCTGCCTGCCTTTCCCCAGTGCTCTGCAAGCTCTCCAGGACAACATAAAATCTGGGGCTCTGTGCTTTCTTTCGTTCTGAACAAGTGTTACTGTTTTCTGCACAAAAGCGATTCTTGCGAAGCAATGTGAACACTTCTGCTTCCCAGGCACAGAGAAGGTGCTATCAGGGAATTCTCTGCCTGCCTTTCCCCAGTGCTCTGCAAGCTCTCCAGGACAACATAGAATCTGGGGCTCTGTGCTTTCTTTCCTTCTGAACAAGTGTTACTGTTTTCTGCACAAAAGCGATTCTGCGAAGCAATGTGAACACTTCTGCTTCCCAGGCACAGAGAAGGTGCTAGCAAGGAATTCTCTGCCTGCCTTTCCCCAGTGCTCTGCAAGCTCTCCAGGACAACATAAAATCTGGGGCTCTGTGCTTTCTTTCCTTCTGAACAAGTGTTAGTGTTTTCTGCACAAAAGCGATTCTTGCGAAGCAATGTGAACACTTCGGCTTCCCAGGCACAGAGAAGGTGCTAGCAGGGAATTCTCTGCCTGCCTTTCCCCAGTGCTCTGCAAGCTCTCCAGGACAACATAGAATCTGGGGCTCTGTGCTTTCTTTCCTTCTGAACAAGTGTTACTGTTTTCTGCACAAAAGCGATTCTGCGAAGCAATGTGAACAGGCACAGAGAAGGTGCTATCAGGGAATTCTCTGCCTGCCTTTCCCCAGTGCTCTGCAAGCTCTCCAGGACAACATAGAATCTGGGGCTCTGTGCTTTCTTTCCTTCTGAACAAGTGTTACTGTTTTCTGCACAAAAGCGATTCTGCGAAGCAATGTGAACACTTCTGCTTCCCAGGCACAGAGAAGGTGCTAGCAGGGAATTCTCTGCCTGCCTTTCCCCAGTGCTCTGCAAGCTCTCCAGGACAACATAGAATCTGGGGCTCTGTGCTTTCTTTCCTTCTGAACAAGTGTTAGTGTTTTCTGCACAAAAGCGATTCTGCAAAGCAATGTGAACACTTCTGCTTCCCAGGCACAGAGAAGGTGCTATCAGGGAATTCTCTGCCTGCCTTTCCCCAGTGCTCTGCAAGCTCTCCAGGACAACATAGAATCTGGGGCTCTGTGCTTTCTTTCCTTCTGAACAAGTGTTAGTGTTTACTGCACAAAAGCGATTCTTGCGAAGCAATGTGAACACTTCTGCTTCCCAGGCACAGAGAAGGTGCTAGCAGGGAATTCTCTGCCTGCCTTTCCCCAGTGCTCTGCAAGCTCTCCAGGACAACATAGAATCTGGGGCTCTGTGCTTTCTTTCGTTCTGAACAAGTGTTACTGTTTTCTGCACAAAAGCGATTCTGCGAAGCAATGTGAACAGGCACAGAGAAGGTGCTATCAGGGAACTCTCTGCCTGCCTTTCCCCAGTGCTCTGCAAGCTCTCCAGGACAACATAGAATCTGGGGCTCTGTGCTTTCTTTCCTTCTGAACAAGTGTTAGTGTTTTCTGCACAAAAGCGATTCTGCGAAGCAATGTGAACACTTCTGCTTCCCAGGCACAGAGAAGGTGCTAGCAGGGAATTCTCTGCCTGCCTTTCCCCAGTGCTCTGCAAGCTCTCCAGGACAACATAAAATCTGGGGCTCTGTGCTTTCTTTCCTTCTGAACAAGTGTTACTGTTTTCTGCACAAAAGCGATTCTGCGAACCAATGTGAACACTTCTGCTTCCCAGGCACAGAGAAGGTGCTAGAAAGGAATTCTCTGCCTGCCTTTCCCCAGTGCTCTGCAAGCTCTCCAGGACAACATAGAATCTGGGGCTCTGTGCTTTCTTTCCTTCTGAACAAGTGTTAGTGTTTTCTGCACAAAAGCGATTCTGCGAAGCAATGTGAACACTTCTGCTTCCCAGGCACGGAGAAGGTGCTAGCAAGGAATTCTCTGCCTGCCTTTCCCCAGTGCTCTGCAAGCTCTCCAGGACAACATAAAATCTGGGGCTCTGTGCTTTCTTTCCTTCTGAACAAGTGTTAGTGTTTTCTGCACAAAAGCGATTCTTGCGAAGCAATGTGAACACTTCTGCTTCCCAGGCACAGAGAAGGTGCTAGCAGGGAATTCCCTGCCTGCCTTTCCCCAGTGCTCTGCAAGCTCTCCAGGACAACATAGAATCTGGGGCTCTGTGCTTTCTTTCCTTCTGAACAAGTGTTACTGTTTTCTGCACAAAAGCGATTCTTGCGAAGCTATGTGAACACTTCTGCTTCCCAGGCACACAGAAGGTGCTAGCAAGGAATTCTCTGCCTGCCTTTCCCCAGTGCTCTGCAAGCTCTCCAGGACAACATAGAATCTGGGGCTCTGTGCTTTCTTTCCTTCTGAACAAGTGTTAGTGTTTTCTGCACAAAAGCGATTCTGCGAAGCAATGTGAACAGGCACAGAGAAGGTGCTATCAGGGAATTCTCTGCCTGCCTTTCCCCAGTGCTCTGCAAGCTCTCCAGGACAACATAAAATCTGGGGCTCTGTGCTTTCTTTCGTTCTGAACAAGTGTTACTGTTTTCTGCACAAAAGCGATTCTTGCGAAGCAATGTGAACACTTCTGCTTCCCAGGCACAGAGAAGGTGCTATCAGGGAATTCTCTGCCTGCCTTTCCCCAGTGCTCTGCAAGCTCTCCAGGACAACATAGAATCTGGGGCTCTGTGCTTTCTTTCCTTCTGAACAAGTGTTACTGTTTTCTGCACAAAAGCGATTCTGCGAAGCAATGTGAACACTTCTGCTTCCCAGGCACAGAGAAGGTGCTAGCAAGGAATTCTCTGCCTGCCTTTCCCCAGTGCTCTGCAAGCTCTCCAGGACAACATAAAATCTGGGGCTCTGTGCTTTCTTTCCTTCTGAACAAGTGTTAGTGTTTTCTGCACAAAAGCGATTCTTGCGAAGCAATGTGAACACTTCGGCTTCCCAGGCACAGAGAAGGTGCTAGCAGGGAATTCTCTGCCTGCCTTTCCCCAGTGCTCTGCAAGCTCTCCAGGACAACATAGAATCTGGGGCTCTGTGCTTTCTTTCCTTCTGAACAAGTGTTACTGTTTTCTGCACAAAAGCGATTCTGCGAAGCAATGTGAACAGGCACAGAGAAGGTGCTATCAGGGAATTCTCTGCCTGCCTTTCCCCAGTGCTCTGCAAGCTCTCCAGGACAACATAGAATCTGGGGCTCTGTGCTTTCTTTCCTTCTGAACAAGTGTTACTGTTTTCTGCACAAAAGCGATTCTGCGAAGCAATGTGAACACTTCTGCTTCCCAGGCACAGAGAAGGTGCTAGCAGGGAATTCTCTGCCTGCCTTTCCCCAGTGCTCTGCAAGCTCTCCAGGACAACATAAAATCTGGGGCTCTGTGCTTTCTTTCCTTCTGAACAAGTGTTACTGTTTTCTGCACAAAAGCGATTCTTGCGAAGCAATGTGAACACTTCTGCTTCCCAGGCACAGAGAAGGTGCTAGCAGGGAATTCTCTGCCTGCCTTTCCCCAGTGCTCTGCAAGCTCTCCAGGACAACATAGAATCTGGGGCTCTGTGCTTTCTTTCCTTCTGAACAAGTGTTACTGTTTTCTGCACAAAAGCGATTCTGCGAAGCAATGTGAACACTTCTGCTTCCCAGGCACAGAGAAGGTGCTAGCAAGGAATTCTCTGCCTGCCTTTCCCCAGTGCTCTGCAAGCTCTCCAGGACAACATAAAATCTGGGGCTCTGTGCTTTCTTTCCTTCTGAACAAGTGTTACTGTTTTCTGCACAAAAGCGATTCTGCGAACCAATGTGAACACTTCTGCTTCCCAGGCACAGAGAAGGTGCTAGAAAGGAATTCTCTGCCTGCCTTTCCCCAGTGCTCTGCAAGCTCTCCAGGACAACATAGAATCTGGGGCTCTGTGCTTTCTTTCCTTCTGAACAAGTGTTAGTGTTTTCTGCACAAAAGCGATTCTGCGAAGCAATGTGAACACTTCTGCTTCCCAGGCACAGAGAAGGTGCTAGCAAGGAATTCTCTGCCTGCCTTTCCCCAGTGCTCTAAAAGCTCTCCAGGACAACATAGAATCTGGGGCTCTGTGCTTTCTTTCCTTCTGAACAAGTGTTAGTGTTTTCTGCACAAAAGCGATTCTTGCGAAGCAATGTGAACACTTCGGCTTCCCAGGCACAGAGAAGGTGCTAGCAGGGAATTCTCTGCCTGCCTTTCCCCAGTGCTCTGCAAGCTCTCCAGGACAACATAGAATCTGGGGCTCTGTGCTTTCTTTCCTTCTGAACAAGTGTTACTGTTTTCTGCACAAAAGCGATTCTGCGAAGCAATGTGAACAGGCACAGAGAAGGTGCTATCAGGGAATTCTCTGCCTGCCTTTCGCCAGTGCTCTGCAAGCTCTCCAGGACAACATAGAATCTGGGGCTCTGTGCTTTCTTTCCTTCTGAACAAGTGTTACTGTTTTCTGCCCAAAAGCGATTCTGCGAAGCAATGTGAACACTTCTGCTTCCCAGGCACAGAGAAGGTGCTAGCAGGGAATTCTCTGCCTGCCTTTCCCCAGTGCTCTGCAAGCTCTCCAGGACAACATAAAATCTGGGGCTCTGTGCTTTCTTTCCTTCTGAACAAGTGTTAGTGTTTACTGCACAAAAGCGATTCTTGCGAAGCAATGTGAACACTTCTGCTTCCCAGGCACAGAGAAGGTGCTAGCAGGGAATTCTCTGCCTGCCTTTCCCCAGTGCTCTGCAAGCTCTCCAGGACAACATAGAATCTGGGGCTCTGTGCTTTCTTTCCTTCTGAACAAGTGTTAGTGTTTTCTGCACAAAAGCGATTCTGCAAAGCAATGTGAACACTTCTGCTTCCCAGGCACAGAGAAGGTGCTAGCAGGGAATTCTCTGCCTGCCTTTCCCCAGTGCTCTGCAAGCTCTCCAGGACAACATAAAATCTGGGGCTCTGTGCTTTCTTTCCTTCTGAACAAGTGTTAGTGTTTTCTGCACAAAAGCGATTCTGCGAACCAATGTGAACACTTCTGCTTCCCAGGCACAGAGAAGGTGCTAGAAAGGAATTCTCTGCCTGCCTTTCCCCAGTGCTCTGCAAGCTCTCCAGGACAACATAGAATCTGGGGCTCTGTGCTTTCTTTCCTTCTGAACAAGTGTTAGTGTTTTCTGCACAAAAGCGATTCTGCGAAGCAATGTGAACACTTCTGCTTCCCAGGCACGGAGAAGGTGCTAGCAAGGAATTCTCTGCCTGCCTTTCCCCAGTGCTCTGCAAGCTCTCCAGGACAACATAGAATCTGGGGCTCTGTGCTTTCTTTCCTTCTGAACAAGTGTTACTGTTTTCTGCACAAAAGCGATTCTGCGAAGCAATGTGAACACTTTTGCTTCCCAGGCACAGAGAAGGTGCTAGCAGGGAATTCCCTGCCTGCCTTTCCCCAGTGCTCTGCAAGCTCTCCAGGACAACATAGAATCTGGGGCTCTGTGCTTTCTTTCGTTCTGAACAAGTGTTACTGTTTTCTGCACAAAAGCGATTCTGCGAAGCAATGTGAACAGGCACAGAGAAGGTGCTATCAGGGAATTCTCTGCCTGCCTTTCCCCAGTGCTCTGCAAGCTCTCCAGGACAACATAGAATCTGGGGCTCTGTGCTTTCTTTCCTTCTGAACAAGTGTTAGTGTTTTCTGCACAAAAGCGATTCTTGCGAAGCAATGTGAACACTTCTGCTTCCCAGGCACAGAGAAGGTGCTAGCAGGGAATTCTCTGCCTGCCTTTCCCCAGTGCTCTGCAAGCTCTCCAGGGCAACATAAAATCTGGGGCTCTGTGCTTTCTTTCGTTCTGAACAAGTGTTAGTGTTTTCTGCACAAAAGCGATTCTGCGAAGCAATGTGAACAGGCACAGAGAAGGTGCTATCAGGGAATTCTCTGCCTACCTTTCCCCAGTGCTCTGCAAGCTCTCCAGGACAACATAAAATCTGGGGTTCTGTGCTTTCTTTCCTTCTGAACAAGTGTTACTGTTTTCTGCACAAAAGCGATTCTGCGAAGCAATGTGAACAGGCACAGAGAAGGTGCTATCAGGGAATTCTCTGCCTGCCTTTCCCCAGTGCTCTGCAAGCTCTCCAGGACAACATAAAATCTGGGGCTCTGTGCTTTCTTTCCTTCTGAACAAGTGTTAGTGTTTTCTGCACAAAAGCGATTCTGCGAAGCAATGTGAACACTTCTGCTTCCCAGGCACAGAGAAGGTGCTAGCAAGGAATTCTCTGCCTGCCTTTCCCCAGTGCTCTGCAAGCTCTCCAGGACAACATAAAATCTGGGGCTCTGTGCTTTCTTTCCTTCTGAACAAGTGTTACTGTTTTCTGCACAAAAGCGATTCTTGCGAAGCTATGTGAACACTTCTGCTTCCCAGGCACAGAGAAGGTGCTAGCAGGGAATTCTCTGCCTGCCTTTCCCCAGTGCTCTGCAAGCTCTCCAGGACAACATAAAATCTGGGGCTCTGTGCTTTCTTTCGTTCTGAACAAGTGTTACTGTTTTCTGCACAAAAGCGATTCTTGCGAAGCAATGTGAACACTTCTGCTTCCCAGGCACAGAGAAGGTGCTAGCAGGGAATTCTCTGCCTGCCTTTCCCCAGTGCTCTGCAAGCTCTCCAGGACAACATAGAATCTGGGGCTCTGTGCTTTCTTTCCTTCTGAACAAGTGTTACTGTTTTCTGCACAAAAGCGATTCTGCGAAGCAATGTGAACACTTCTGCTTCCCAGGCACAGAGAAGGTGCTAGCAAGGAATTCTCTGCCTGCCTTTCCCCAGTGCTCTGCAAGCTCTCCAGGACAACATAAAATCTGGGGCTCTGTGCTTTCTTTCCTTCTGAACAAGTGTTAGTGTTTTCTGCACAAAAGCGATTCTTGCGAAGCAATGTGAACACTTCGGCTTCCCAGGCACAGAGAAGGTGCTAGCAGGGAATTCTCTGCCTGCCTTTCCCCAGTGCTCTGCAAGCTCTCCAGGACAACATAGAATCTGGGGCTCTGTGCTTTCTTTCCTTCTGAACAAGTGTTACTGTTTTCTGCACAAAAGCGATTCTGCGAAGCAATGTGAACAGGCACAGAGAAGGTGCTATCAGGGAATTCTCTGCCTGCCTTTCCCCAGTGCTCTGCAAGCTCTCCAGGACAACATAGAATCTGGGGCTCTGTGCTTTCTTTCCTTCTGAACAAGTGTTAGTGTTTTCTGCACAAAAGCGATTCTGCAAAGCAATGTGAACACTTCTGCTTCCCAGGCACAGAGAAGGTGCTAGCAGGGAATTCTCTGCCTGCCTTTCCCCAGTGCTCTGCAAGCTCTCCAGGACAACATAGAATCTGGGGCTCTGTGCTTTCTTTCCTTCTGAACAAGTGTTAGTGTTTTCTGCACAAAAGCGATTCTGCAAAGCAATGTGAACACTTCTGCTTCCCAGGCACAGAGAAGGTGCTAGCAGGGAATTCTCTGCCTGCCTTTCCCCAGTGCTCTGCAAGCTCTCCAGGACAACATAGAATCTGGGGCTCTGTGCTTTCTTTCCTTCTGAACAAGTGTTAGTGTTTACTGCACAAAAGCGATTCTTGCGAAGCAATGTGAACACTTCTGCTTCCCAGGCACAGAGAAGGTGCTAGCAGGGAATTCTCTGCCTGCCTTTCCCCAGTGCTCTGCAAGCTCTCCAGGACAACATAGAATCTGGGGCTCTGTGCTTTCTTTCGTTCTGAACAAGTGTTACTGTTTTCTGCACAAAAGCGATTCTGCGAAGCAATGTGAACAGGCACAGAGAAGGTGCTATCAGGGAACTCTCTGCCTGCCTTTCCCCAGTGCTCTGCAAGCTCTCCAGGACAACATAGAATCTGGGGCTCTGTGCTTTCTTTCCTTCTGAACAAGTGTTAGTGTTTTCTGCACAAAAGCGATTCTGCGAAGCAATGTGAACACTTCTGCTTCCCAGGCACAGAGAAGGTGCTAGCAGGGAATTCTCTGCCTGCCTTTCCCCAGTGCTCTGCAAGCTCTCCAGGACAACATAAAATCTGGGGCTCTGTGCTTTCTTTCCTTCTGAACAAGTGTTACTGTTTTCTGCACAAAAGCGATTCTGCGAACCAATGTGAACACTTCTGCTTCCCAGGCACAGAGAAGGTGCTAGAAAGGAATTCTCTGCCTGCCTTTCCCCAGTGCTCTGCAAGCTCTCCAGGACAACATAGAATCTGGGGCTCTGTGCTTTCTTTCCTTCTGAACAAGTGTTAGTGTTTTCTGCACAAAAGCGATTCTGCGAAGCAATGTGAACACTTCTGCTTCCCAGGCACGGAGAAGGTGCTAGCAAGGAATTCTCTGCCTGCCTTTCCCCAGTGCTCTGCAAGCTCTCCAGGACAACATAAAATCTGGGGCTCTGTGCTTTCTTTCCTTCTGAACAAGTGTTAGTGTTTTCTGCACAAAAGCGATTCTTGCGAAGCAATGTGAACACTTCTGCTTCCCAGGCACAGAGAAGGTGCTAGCAGGGAATTCCCTGCCTGCCTTTCCCCAGTGCTCTGCAAGCTCTCCAGGACAACATAGAATCTGGTGCTCTGTGCTTTCTTTCGTTCTGAACAAGTGTTACTGTTTTCTGCACAAAAGCGATTCTGCGAAGCAATGTGAACAGGCACAGAGAAGGTGCTATCAGGGAATTCTCTGCCTGCCTTTCCCCAGTGCTCTGCAAGCTCTCCAGGACAACATAGAATCTGGGGCTCTGTGCTTTCTTTCCTTCTGAACAACTGTTAGTGTTTTCTGCACAAAAGCGATTCTGCAAAGCAATGTGAACACTTCTGCTTCCCAGGCACAGAGAAGGTGCTAGCAGGGAATTCTCTGCCTGCCTTTCCCCAGTGCTCTGCAAGCTCTCCAGGGCAACATAAAATCTGGGGCTCTGTGCTTTCTTTCGTTCTGAACAAGTGTTACTGTTTTCTGCACAAAAGCGATTCTGCGAAGCAATGTGAACAGGCACAGAGAAGGTCCTATCAGGGAATTCTCTGCCTACCTTTCCCCAGTGCTCTGCAAGCTCTCCAGGACAACATAGAATCTGGGGCTCTGTGCTTTCTTTCCTTCTGAACAAGTGTTACTGTTTTCTGCACAAAAGCGATTCTTGCGAAGCAATGTGAACACTTCTGCTTCCCAGGCACAGAGAAGGTGCTAGCAGGGAATTCTCTGCCTGCCTTTCCCCAGTGCTCTGCAAGCTCTCCAGGACAACATAGAATCTGGGGCTCTGTGCTTTCTTTCCTTCTGAACAAGTGTTAGTGTTTTCTGCACAAAAGCGATTCTGCAAAGCAATGTGAACACTTCTGCTTCCCAGGCACAGAGAAGGTGCTAGCAGGGAATTCTCTGCCTGCCTTTCCCCAGTGCTCTGCAAGCTCTCCAGGACAACATAGAATCTGGGGCTCTGTGCTTTCTTTCCTTCTGAACAAGTGTTACTGTTTTCTGCACAAAAGCGATTCTGCGAAGCAATGTGAACAGGCACAGAGAAGGTGCTATCAGGGAATTCTCTGCCTGCCTTTCCCCAGTGCTCTGCAAGCTCTCCAGGACAACATAGAATCTGGGGCTCTGTGCTTTCTTTCCTTCTGAACAAGTGTTAGTGTTTTCTGCACAAAAGCGATTCTGCAAAGCAATGTGAACACTTCTGCTTCCCAGGCACAGAGAAGGTGCTATCAGGGAAATCTCTGCCTGCCTTTCCCCAGTGCTCTGCAAGCTCTCCAGGACAACATAGAATCTGGGGCTCTGTGCTTTCTTTCCTTCTGAACAAGTGTTAGTGTTTACTGCACAAAAGCGATTCTTGCGAAGCAATGTGAACACTTCTGCTTCCCAGGCACAGAGAAGGTGCTAGCAGGGAATTCTCTGCCTGCCTTTCCCCAGTGCTCTGCAAGCTCTCCAGGACAACATAGAATCTGGGGCTCTGTGCTTTCTTTCGTTCTGAACAAGTGTTACTGTTTTCTGCACAAAAGCGATTCTGCGAAGCAATGTGAACAGGCACAGAGAAGGTGCTATCAGGGAACTCTCTGCCTGCCTTTCCCCAGTGCTCTGCAAGCTCTCCAGGACAACATAGAATCTGGGGCTCTGTGCTTTCTTTCCTTCTGAACAAGTGTTAGTGTTTTCTGCACAAAAGCGATTCTGCGAAGCAATGTGAACACTTCTGCTTCCCAGGCACAGAGAAGGTGCTAGCAGGGAATTCTCTGCCTGCCTTTCCCCAGTGCTCTGCAAGCTCTCCAGGACAACATAAAATCTGGGGCTCTGTGCTTTCTTTCCTTCTGAACAAGTGTTACTGTTTTCTGCACAAAAGCGATTCTGCGAACCAATGTGAACACTTCTGCTTCCCAGGCACAGAGAAGGTGCTAGCAGGGAATTCTCTGCCTGCCTTTCCCCAGTGCTCTGCAAGCTCTCCAGGACAACATAGAATCTGGGGCTCTGTGCTTTCTTTCCTTCTGAACAAGTGTTAGTGTTTTCTGCACAAAAGCGATTCTGCGAAGCAATGTGAACACTTCTGCTTCCCAGGCACGGAGAAGGTGCTAGCAAGGAATTCTCTGCCTGCCTTTCCCCAGTGCTCTGCAAGCTCTCCAGGACAACATAAAATCTGGGGCTCTGTGCTTTCTTTCCTTCTGAACAAGTGTTAGTGTTTTCTGCACAAAAGCGATTCTTGCGAAGCAATGTGAACACTTCTGCTTCCCAGGCACAGAGAAGGTGCTAGCAGGGAATTCCCTGCCTGCCTTTCCCCAGTGCTCTGCAAGCTCTCCAGGACAACATAGAATCTGGTGCTCTGTGCTTTCTTTCGTTCTGAACAAGTGTTACTGTTTTCTGCACAAAAGCGATTCTGCGAAGCAATGTGAACAGGCACAGAGAAGGTGCTATCAGGGAATTCTCTGCCTGCCTTTCCCCAGTGCTCTGCAAGCTCTCCAGGACAACATAGAATCTGGGGCTCTGTGCTTTCTTTCCTTCTGAACAAGTGTTAGTGTTTTCTGCACAAAAGCGATTCTGCGAAGCAATGTGAACACTTCTGCTTCCCAGGCACGGAGAAGGTGCTAGCAAGGAATTCTCTGCCTGCCTTTCCCCAGTGCTCTGCAAGCTCTCCAGGACAACATAAAATCTGGGGCTCTGTGCTTTCTTTCCTTCTGAACAAGTGTTAGTGTTTTCTGCACAAAAGCGATTCTTGCGAAGCAATGTGAACACTTCTGCTTCCCAGGCACAGAGAAGGTGCTAGCAGGGAATTCCCTGCCTGCCTTTCCCCAGTGCTCTGCAAGCTCTCCAGGACAACATAGAATCTGGTGCTCTGTGCTTTCTTTCGTTCTGAACAAGTGTTACTGTTTTCTGCACAAAAGCGATTCTGCGAAGCAATGTGAACAGGCACAGAGAAGGTGCTATCAGGGAATTCTCTGCCTGCCTTTCCCCAGTGCTCTGCAAGCTCTCCAGGACAACATAGAATCTGGGGCTCTGTGCTTTCTTTCCTTCTGAACAAGTGTTAGTGTTTTCTGCACAAAAGCGATTCTGCAAAGCAATGTGAACACTTCTGCTTCCCAGGCACAGAGAAGGTGCTAGCAGGGAATTCTCTGCCTGCCTTTCCCCAGTGCTCTGCAAGCTCTCCAGGGCAACATAAAATCTGGGGCTCTGTGCTTTCTTTCGTTCTGAACAAGTGTTACTGTTTTCTGCACAAAAGCGATTCTGCGAAGCAATGTGAACAGGCACAGAGAAGGTCCTATCAGGGAATTCTCTGCCTACCTTTCCCCAGTGCTCTGCAAGCTCTCCAGGACAACATAGAATCTGGGGCTCTGTGCTTTCTTTCCTTCTGAACAAGTGTTAGTGTTTTCTGCACAAAAGCGATTCTTGCGAAGCAATGTGAACACTTCTGCTTCCCAGGCACAGAGAAGGTGCTATCAGGGAATTCTCTGCCTGCCTTTCCCCAGTGCTCTGCAAGCTCTCCAGGACAACATAGAATCTGGGGCTCTGTGCTTTCTTTCCTTCTGAACAAGTGTTAGTGTTTTCTGCACAAAAGCGATTCTTGCGAAGCAATGTGAACACTTCTGCTTCCCAGGCACAGAGAAGGTGCTAGCAGGGAATTCTCTGCCTGCCTTTCCCCAGTGCTCTGCAAGCTCTCCAGGACAACATAGAATCTGGGGCTCTGTGCTTTCTTTCCTTCTGAACAAGTGTTACTGTTTTCTGCACAAAAGCGATTCTGCGAAGCAATGTGAACAGGCACAGAGAAGGTGCTGTCAGGGAATTCTCTGCCTGCCTTTCCCCAGTGCTCTGCAAGCTCTCCAGGACAACATAGAATCTGGGGCTCTGTGCTTTCTTTCCTTCTGTACAAGTGTTAGTGTTTTCTGCACAAAAGCGATTCTGCAAAGCAATGTGAACACTTCTGCTTCCCAGGCACAGAGAAGGTGCTAGCAGGGAATTCTCTGCCTGCCTTTCCCCAGTGCTCTGCAAGCTCTCCAGGACAACATAAAATCTGGGGCTCTGTGCTTTCTTTCCTTCTGAACAAGTGTTACTGTTTTCTGCACAAAAGCGATTCTGCGAACCAATGTGAACACTTCTGCTTCCCAGGCACAGAGAAGGTGCTAGAAAGGAATTCTCTGCCTGCCTTTCCCCAGTGCTCTGCAAGCTCTCCAGGACAACATAGAATCTGGGGCTCTGTGCTTTCTTTCCTTCTGAACAAGTGTTAGTGTTTTCTGCACAAAAGCGATTCTGCGAAGCAATGTGAACACTTCTGCTTCCCAGGCACAGAGAAGGTGCTAGCAAGGAATTCTCTGCCTGCCTTTCCCCAGTGCTCTGCAAGCTCTCCAGGACAACATAGAATCTGGGGCTCTGTGCTTTCTTTCGTTCTGAACAAGTGTTACTGTTTTCTGCACAAAAGCGATTCTGCGAAGCAATGTGAACAGGCACAGAGAAGGTGCTATCAGGGAATTCTCTGCCTACCTTTCCCCAGTGCTCTGCAAGCTCTCCAGGACAGCATAAAATCTGGGGTTCTGTGCTTTCTTTCCTTCTGAACAAGTGTTACTGTTTTCTGCACAAAAGCGATTCTGCGAAGCAATGTGAACAGGCACAGAGAAGGTGCTATCAGGGAATTCTCTGCCTGCCTTTCCCCAGTGCTCTGCAAGCTCTCCAGGACAACATAAAATCTGGGGCTCTGTGCTTTCTTTCCTTCTGAACAAGTGTTACTGTTTTCTGCACAAAAGCGATTCTTGCGAAGCTATGTGAACACTTCTGCTTCCCAGGCACAGAGAAGGTGCTAGCAAGGATTTCTCTGCCTGCCTTTCCCCAGTGCTCTGCAAGCTCTCCAGGACAACATAGAATCTGGGGCTCTGTGCTTTCTTTCCTTCTGAACAAGTGTTAGTGTTTTCTGCACAAAAGCGATTCTGCGAAGCAATGTGAACAGGCACAGAGAAGGTGCTAGCAGGGAATTCTCTGCCTGCCTTTCCCCAGTGCTCTGCAAGCTCTCCAGGACAACATAAAATCTGGGGCTCTGTGCTTTCTTTCGTTCTGAACAAGTGTTACTGTTTTCTGCACAAAAGCGATTCTTGCGAAGCAATGTGAACACTTCTGCTTCCCAGGCACAGAGAAGGTGCTATCAGGGAATTCTCTGCCTGCCTTTCCCCAGTGCTCTGCAAGCTCTCCAGGACAACATAGAATCTGGGGCTCTGTGCTTTCTTTCCTTCTGAACAAGTGTTACTGTTTTCTGCACAAAAGCGATTCTTGCGAAGCAATGTGAACACTTCTGCTTCCCAGGCACAGAGAAGGTGCTAGCAGGGAATTCTCTGCCTGCCTTTCCCCAGTGCTCTGCAAGCTCTCCAGGACAACATAGAATCTGGGGCTCTGTGCTTTCTTTCCTTCTGAACAAGTGTTAGTGTTTTCTGCACAAAAGCGATTCTTGCGAAGCAATGTGAACACTTCTGCTTCCCAGGCACAGAGAAGGTGCTAGCAGGGAATTCTCTGCCTGCCTTTCCCCAGTGCTCTGCAAGCTCTCCAGGACAACATAGAATCTGGGGCTCTGTGCTTTCTTTCCTTCTGAACAAGTGTTACTGTTTTCTGCACAAAAGCGATTCTGCGAAGCAATGTGAACAGGCACAGAGAAGGTGCTAGCAGGGAATTCTCTGCCTGCCTTTCCCCAGTGCTCTGCAAGCTCTCCAGGACAACGTAGAATCTGGGGCTCTGTGCTTTCTTTCCTTCTGAACAAGTGTTAGTGTTTTCTGCACAAAAGCGATTCTGCAAAGCAATGTGAACACTTCTGCTTCCCAGGCACAGAGAAGGTGCTAGCAGGGAATTCTCTGCCTGCCTTTCCCCAGTGCTCTGCAAGCTCTCCAGGACAACATAAAATCTGGGGCTCTGTGCTTTCTTTCCTTCTGAACAAGTGTTACTGTTTTCTGCACAAAAGCGATTCTGCGAACCAATGTGAACACTTCTGCTTCCCAGGCACAGAGAAGGTGCTATCAGGGAATTCTCTGCCTGCCTTTCCCCAGTGCTCTGCAAGCTCTCCAGGACAACATAGAATCTGGGGCTCTGTGCTTTCTTTCCTTCTGAACAAGTGTTACTGTTTTCTGCACAAAAGCGATTCTGCGAAGCAATGTGAACACTTCTGCTTCCCAGGCACAGAGAAGGTGCTAGCAAGGAATTCTCTGCCTGCCTTTCCCCAGTGCTCTGCAAGCTCTCCAGGACAACATAAAATCTGGGGCTCTGTGCTTTCTTTCCTTCTGAACAAGTGTTAGTGTTTTCTGCACAAAAGCGATTCTTGCGAAGCAATGTGAACACTTCGGCTTCCCAGGCACAGAGAAGGTGCTAGCAGGGAATTCTCTGCCTGCCTTTCCCCAGTGCTCTGCAAGCTCTCCAGGACAACATAGAATCTGGGGCTCTGTGCTTTCTTTCCTTCTGAACAAGTGTTACTGTTTTCTGCACAAAAGCGATTCTGCGAAGCAATGTGAACAGGCACAGAGAAGGTGCTATCAGGGAATTCTCTGCCTGCCTTTCCCCAGTGCTCTGCAAGCTCTCCAGGACAACATAGAATCTGGGGCTCTGTGCTTTCTTTCCTTCTGAACAAGTGTTACTGTTTTCTGCACAAAAGCGATTCTGCGAAGCAATGTGAACACTTCTGCTTCCCAGGCACAGAGAAGGTGCTAGCAGGGAATTCTCTGCCTGCCTTTCCCCAGTGCTCTGCAAGCTCTCCAGGACAACATAAAATCTGGGGCTCTGTGCTTTCTTTCCTTCTGAACAAGTGTTACTGTTTTCTGCACAAAAGCGATTCTTGCGAAGCAATGTGAACACTTCTGCTTCCCAGGCACAGAGAAGGTGCTAGCAGGGAATTCTCTGCCTGCCTTTCCCCAGTGCTCTGCAAGCTCTCCAGGACAACATAGAATCTGGGGCTCTGTGCTTTCTTTCCTTCTGAACAAGTGTTAGTGTTTTCTGCACAAAAGCGATTCTTGCGAACCAATGTGAACACTTCTGCTTCCCAGGCACAGAGAAGGTGCTAGAAAGGAATTCTCTGCCTGCCTTTCCCCAGTGCTCTGCAAGCTCTCCAGGACAACATAGAATCTGGGGCTCTGTGCTTTCTTTCCTTCTGAACAAGTGTTAGTGTTTTCTGCACAAAAGCGATTCTGCGAAGCAATGTGAACACTTCTGCTTCCCAGGCACAGAGAAGGTGCTAGCAAGGAATTCTCTGCCTGCCTTTCCCCAGTGCTCTAAAAGCTCTCCAGGACAACATAGAATCTGGGGCTCTGTGCTTTCTTTCCTTCTGAACAAGTGTTAGTGTTTTCTGCACAAAAGCGATTCTTGCGAAGCAATGTGAACACTTCGGCTTCCCAGGCACAGAGAAGGTGCTAGCAGGGAATTCTCTGCCTGCCTTTCCCCAGTGCTCTGCAAGCTCTCCAGGACAACATAGAATCTGGGGCTCTGTGCTTTCTTTCCTTCTGAACAAGTGTTACTGTTTTCTGCACAAAAGCGATTCTGCGAAGCAATGTGAACAGGCACAGAGAAGGTGCTATCAGGGAATTCTCTGCCTGCCTTTCGCCAGTGCTCTGCAAGCTCTCCAGGACAACATAGAATCTGGGGCTCTGTGCTTTCTTTCCTTCTGAACAAGTGTTACTGTTTTCTGCACAAAAGCGATTCTGCGAAGCAATGTGAACACTTCTGCTTCCCAGGCACAGAGAAGGTGCTAGCAGGGAATTCTCTGCCTGCCTTTCCCCAGTGCTCTGCAAGCTCTCCAGGACAACATAAAATCTGGGGCTCTGTGCTTTCTTTCCTTCTGAACAAGTGTTAGTGTTTACTGCACAAAAGCGATTCTTGCGAAGCAATGTGAACACTTCTGCTTCCCAGGCACAGAGAAGGTGCTAGCAGGGAATTCTCTGCCTGCCTTTCCCCAGTGCTCTGCAAGCTCTCCAGGACAACATAGAATCTGGGGCTCTGTGCTTTCTTTCGTTCTGAACAAGTGTTACTGTTTTCTGCACAAAAGCGATTCTGCGAAGCAATGTGAACAGGCACAGAGAAGGTGCTAGCAGGGAATTCTCTGCCTGCCTTTCCCCAGTGCTCTGCAAGCTCTCCAGGACAACATAGAATCTGGGGCTCTGTGCTTTCTTTCCTTCTGAACAAGTGTTAGTGTTTTCTGCACAAAAGCGATTCTGCGAAGCAATGTGAACACTTCTGCTTCCCAGGCACAGAGAAGGTGCTAGCAGGGAATTCTCTGCCTGCCTTTCCCCAGTGCTCTGCAAGCTCTCCAGGACAACATAAAATCTGGGGCTCTGTGCTTTCTTTCCTTCTGAACAAGTGTTAGTGTTTTCTGCACAAAAGCGATTCTGCGAACCAATGTGAACACTTCTGCTTCCCAGGCACAGAGAAGGTGCTAGAAAGGAATTCTCTGCCTGCCTTTCCCCAGTGCTCTGCAAGCTCTCCAGGACAACATAGAATCTGGGGCTCTGTGCTTTCTTTCCTTCTGAACAAGTGTTAGTGTTTTCTGCACAAAAGCGATTCTGCGAAGCAATGTGAACACTTCTGCTTCCCAGGCACGGAGAAGGTGCTAGCAAGGAATTCTCTGCCTGCCTTTCCCCAGTGCTCTGCAAGCTCTCCAGGACAACATAGAATCTGGGGCTCTGTGCTTTCTTTCCTTCTGAACAAGTGTTACTGTTTTCTGCACAAAAGCGATTCTGCGAAGCAATGTGAACACTTCTGCTTCCCAGGCACAGAGAAGGTGCTAGCAGGGAATTCCCTGCCTGCCTTTCCCCAGTGCTCTGCAAGCTCTCCAGGACAACATAGAATCTGGTGCTCTGTGCTTTCTTTCGTTCTGAACAAGTGTTACTGTTTTCTGCACAAAAGCGATTCTGCGAAGCAATGTGAACAGGCACAGAGAAGGTGCTATCAGGGAATTCTCTGCCTGCCTTTCCCCAGTGCTCTGCAAGCTCTCCAGGACAACATAGAATCTGGGGCTCTGTGCTTTCTTTCCTTCTGAACAAGTGTTAGTGTTTTCTGCACAAAAGCGATTCTTGCGAAGCAATGTGAACACTTCTGCTTCCCAGGCACAGAGAAGGTGCTAGCAGGGAATTCTCTGCCTGCCTTTCCCCAGTGCTCTGCAAGCTCTCCAGGGCAACATAAAATCTGGGGCTCTGTGCTTTCTTTCGTTCTGAACAAGTGTTAGTGTTTTCTGCACAAAAGCGATTCTGCGAAGCAATGTGAACAGGCACAGAGAAGGTGCTATCAGGGAATTCTCTGCCTACCTTTCCCCAGTGCTCTGCAAGCTCTCCAGGACAACATAAAATCTGGGGTTCTGTGCTTTCTTTCCTTCTGAACAAGTGTTACTGTTTTCTGCACAAAAGCGATTCTGCGAAGCAATGTGAACAGGCACAGAGAAGGTGCTATCAGGGAATTCTCTGCCTGCCTTTCCCCAGTGCTCTGCAAGCTCTCCAGGACAACATAAAATCTGGGGCTCTGTGCTTTCTTTCCTTCTGAACAAGTGTTACTGTTTTCTGCACAAAAGCGATTCTTGCGAAGCTATGTGAACACTTCTGCTTCCCAGGCACAGAGAAGGTGCTAGCAGGGAATTCTCTGCCTGCCTTTCCCCAGTGCTCTGCAAGCTCTCCAGGACAACATAAAATCTGGGGCTCTGTGCTTTCTTTCGTTCTGAACAAGTGTTACTGTTTTCTGCACAAAAGCGATTCTTGCGAAGCAATGTGAACACTTCTGCTTCCCAGGCACAGAGAAGGTGCTAGCAGGGAATTCTCTGCCTGCCTTTCCCCAGTGCTCTGCAAGCTCTCCAGGACAACATAGAATCTGGGGCTCTGTGCTTTCTTTCCTTCTGAACAAGTGTTACTGTTTTCTGCACAAAAGCGATTCTGCGAAGCAATGTGAACACTTCTGCTTCCCAGGCACAGAGAAGGTGCTAGCAAGGAATTCTCTGCCTGCCTTTCCCCAGTGCTCTGCAAGCTCTCCAGGACAACATAAAATCTGGGGCTCTGTGCTTTCTTTCCTTCTGAACAAGTGTTAGTGTTTTCTGCACAAAAGCGATTCTTGCGAAGCAATGTGAACACTTCGGCTTCCCAGGCACAGAGAAGGTGCTAGCAGGGAATTCTCTGCCTGCCTTTCCCCAGTGCTCTGCAAGCTCTCCAGGACAACATAGAATCTGGGGCTCTGTGCTTTCTTTCCTTCTGAACAAGTGTTACTGTTTTCTGCACAAAAGCGATTCTGCGAAGCAATGTGAACAGGCACAGAGAAGGTGCTATCAGGGAATTCTCTGCCTGCCTTTCCCCAGTGCTCTGCAAGCTCTCCAGGACAACATAGAATCTGGGGCTCTGTGCTTTCTTTCCTTCTGAACAAGTGTTAGTGTTTTCTGCACAAAAGCGATTCTGCAAAGCAATGTGAACACTTCTGCTTCCCAGGCACAGAGAAGGTGCTAGCAGGGAATTCTCTGCCTGCCTTTCCCCAGTGCTCTGCAAGCTCTCCAGGACAACATAGAATCTGGGGCTCTGTGCTTTCTTTCCTTCTGAACAAGTGTTAGTGTTTTCTGCACAAAAGCGATTCTGCAAAGCAATGTGAACACTTCTGCTTCCCAGGCACAGAGAAGGTGCTAGCAGGGAATTCTCTGCCTGCCTTTCCCCAGTGCTCTGCAAGCTCTCCAGGACAACATAGAATCTGGGGCTCTGTGCTTTCTTTCCTTCTGAACAAGTGTTAGTGTTTACTGCACAAAAGCGATTCTTGCGAAGCAATGTGAACACTTCTGCTTCCCAGGCACAGAGAAGGTGCTAGCAGGGAATTCTCTGCCTGCCTTTCCCCAGTGCTCTGCAAGCTCTCCAGGACAACATAGAATCTGGGGCTCTGTGCTTTCTTTCGTTCTGAACAAGTGTTACTGTTTTCTGCACAAAAGCGATTCTGCGAAGCAATGTGAACAGGCACAGAGAAGGTGCTATCAGGGAACTCTCTGCCTGCCTTTCCCCAGTGCTCTGCAAGCTCTCCAGGACAACATAGAATCTGGGGCTCTGTGCTTTCTTTCCTTCTGAACAAGTGTTAGTGTTTTCTGCACAAAAGCGATTCTGCGAAGCAATGTGAACACTTCTGCTTCCCAGGCACAGAGAAGGTGCTAGCAGGGAATTCTCTGCCTGCCTTTCCCCAGTGCTCTGCAAGCTCTCCAGGACAACATAAAATCTGGGGCTCTGTGCTTTCTTTCCTTCTGAACAAGTGTTACTGTTTTCTGCACAAAAGCGATTCTGCGAACCAATGTGAACACTTCTGCTTCCCAGGCACAGAGAAGGTGCTAGAAAGGAATTCTCTGCCTGCCTTTCCCCAGTGCTCTGCAAGCTCTCCAGGACAACATAGAATCTGGGGCTCTGTGCTTTCTTTCCTTCTGAACAAGTGTTAGTGTTTTCTGCACAAAAGCGATTCTGCGAAGCAATGTGAACACTTCTGCTTCCCAGGCACGGAGAAGGTGCTAGCAAGGAATTCTCTGCCTGCCTTTCCCCAGTGCTCTGCAAGCTCTCCAGGACAACATAAAATCTGGGGCTCTGTGCTTTCTTTCCTTCTGAACAAGTGTTAGTGTTTTCTGCACAAAAGCGATTCTTGCGAAGCAATGTGAACACTTCTGCTTCCCAGGCACAGAGAAGGTGCTAGCAGGGAATTCCCTGCCTGCCTTTCCCCAGTGCTCTGCAAGCTCTCCAGGACAACATAGAATCTGGTGCTCTGTGCTTTCTTTCGTTCTGAACAAGTGTTACTGTTTTCTGCACAAAAGCGATTCTGCGAAGCAATGTGAACAGGCACAGAGAAGGTGCTATCAGGGAATTCTCTGCCTGCCTTTCCCCAGTGCTCTGCAAGCTCTCCAGGACAACATAGAATCTGGGGCTCTGTGCTTTCTTTCCTTCTGAACAACTGTTAGTGTTTTCTGCACAAAAGCGATTCTGCAAAGCAATGTGAACACTTCTGCTTCCCAGGCACAGAGAAGGTGCTAGCAGGGAATTCTCTGCCTGCCTTTCCCCAGTGCTCTGCAAGCTCTCCAGGGCAACATAAAATCTGGGGCTCTGTGCTTTCTTTCGTTCTGAACAAGTGTTAGTGTTTTCTGCACAAAAGCGATTCTGCGAAGCAATGTGAACAGGCACAGAGAAGGTCCTATCAGGGAATTCTCTGCCTACCTTTCCCCAGTGCTCTGCAAGCTCTCCAGGACAACATAGAATCTGGGGCTCTGTGCTTTCTTTCCTTCTGAACAAGTGTTACTGTTTTCTGCACAAAAGCGATTCTTGCGAAGCAATGTGAACACTTCTGCTTCCCAGGCACAGAGAAGGTGCTAGCAGGGAATTCTCTGCCTGCCTTTCCCCAGTGCTCTGCAAGCTCTCCAGGACAACATAGAATCTGGGGCTCTGTGCTTTCTTTCCTTCTGAACAAGTGTTAGTGTTTTCTGCACAAAAGCGATTCTTGCGAAGCAATGTGAACACTTCTGCTTCCCAGGCACAGAGAAGGTGCTAGCAGGGAATTCTCTGCCTGCCTTTCCCCAGTGCTCTGCAAGCTCTCCAGGACAACATAGAATCTGGGGCTCTGTGCTTTCTTTCCTTCTGAACAAGTGTTACTGTTTTCTGCACAAAAGCGATTCTGCGAAGCAATGTGAACAGGCACAGAGAAGGTGCTATCAGGGAATTCTCTGCCTGCCTTTCCCCAGTGCTCTGCAAGCTCTCCAGGACAACATAGAATCTGGGGCTCTGTGCTTTCTTTCCTTCTGAACAAGTGTTAGTGTTTTCTGCACAAAAGCGATTCTGCGAAGCAATGTGAACACTTCTGCTTCCCAGGCACGGAGAAGGTGCTAGCAAGGAATTCTCTGCCTGCCTTTCCCCAGTGCTCTGCAAGCTCTCCAGGACAACATAAAATCTGGGGCTCTGTGCTTTCTTTCCTTCTGAACAAGTGTTAGTGTTTTCTGCACAAAAGCGATTCTTGCGAAGCAATGTGAACACTTCTGCTTCCCAGGCACAGAGAAGGTGCTAGCAGGGAATTCCCTGCCTGCCTTTCCCCAGTGCTCTGCAAGCTCTCCAGGACAACATAGAATCTGGTGCTCTGTGCTTTCTTTCGTTCTGAACAAGTGTTACTGTTTTCTGCACAAAAGCGATTCTGCGAAGCAATGTGAACAGGCACAGAGAAGGTGCTATCAGGGAATTCTCTGCCTGCCTTTCCCCAGTGCTCTGCAAGCTCTCCAGGACAACATAGAATCTGGGGCTCTGTGCTTTCTTTCCTTCTGAACAAGTGTTAGTGTTTTCTGCACAAAAGCGATTCTGCGAAGCAATGTGAACACTTCTGCTTCCCAGGCACGGAGAAGGTGCTAGCAAGGAATTCTCTGCCTGCCTTTCCCCAGTGCTCTGCAAGCTCTCCAGGACAACATAAAATCTGGGGCTCTGTGCTTTCTTTCCTTCTGAACAAGTGTTAGTGTTTTCTGCACAAAAGCGATTCTTGCGAAGCAATGTGAACACTTCTGCTTCCCAGGCACAGAGAAGGTGCTAGCAGGGAATTCCCTGCCTGCCTTTCCCCAGTGCTCTGCAAGCTCTCCAGGACAACATAGAATCTGGTGCTCTGTGCTTTCTTTCGTTCTGAACAAGTGTTACTGTTTTCTGCACAAAAGCGATTCTGCGAAGCAATGTGAACAGGCACAGAGAAGGTGCTATCAGGGAATTCTCTGCCTGCCTTTCCCCAGTGCTCTGCAAGCTCTCCAGGACAACATAAAATCTGGGGCTCTGTGCTTTCTTTCCTTCTGAACAAGTGTTAGTGTTTTCTGCACAAAAGCGATTCTGCAAAGCAATGTGAACACTTCTGCTTCCCAGGCACAGAGAAGGTGCTAGCAGGGAATTCTCTGCCTGCCTTTCCCCAGTGCTCTGCAAGCTCTCCAGGGCAACATAAAATCTGGGGCTCTGTGCTTTCTTTCCTTCTGAACAAGTGTTAGTGTTTTCTGCACAAAAGCGATTCTGCGAAGCAATGTGAACAGGCACAGAGAAGGTCCTATCAGGGAATTCTCTGCCTACCTTTCCCCAGTGCTCTGCAAGCTCTCCAGGACAACATAGAATCTGGGGCTCTGTGCTTTCTTTCCTTCTGAACAAGTGTTACTGTTTTCTGCACAAAAGCGATTCTTGCGAAGCAATGTGAACACTTCTGCTTCCCAGGCACAGAGAAGGTGCTAGCAGGGAATTCTCTGCCTGCCTTTCCCCAGTGCTCTGCAAGCTCTCCAGGACAACATAGAATCTGGGGCTCTGTGCTTTCTTTCCTTCTGAACAAGTGTTAGTGTTTTCTGCACAAAAGCGATTCTTGCGAAGCAATGTGAACACTTCTGCTTCCCAGGCACAGAGAAGGTGCTAGCAGGGAATTCTCTGCCTGCCTTTCCCCAGTGCTCTGCAAGCTCTCCAGGACAACATAGAATCTGGGGCTCTGTGCTTTCTTTCCTTCTGAACAAGTGTTACTGTTTTCTGCACAAAAGCGATTCTGCGAAGCAATGTGAACAGGCACAGAGAAGGTGCTATCAGGGAATTCTCTGCCTGCCTTTCCCCAGTGCTCTGCAAGCTCTCCAGGACAACGTAGAATCTGGGGCTCTGTGCTTTCTTTCCTTCTGAACAAGTGTTAGTGTTTTCTGCACAAAAGCGATTCTGCAAAGCAATGTGAACACTTCTGCTTCCCAGGCACAGAGAAGGTGCTAGCAGGGAATTCTCTGCCTGCCTTTCCCCAGTGCTCTGCAAGCTCTCCAGGACAACATAAAATCTGGGGCTCTGTGCTTTCTTTCCTTCTGAACAAGTGTTACTGTTTTCTGCACAAAAGCGATTCTGCGAACCAATGTGAACACTTCTGCTTCCCAGGCACAGAGAAGGTGCTAGAAAGGAATTCTCTGCCTGCCTTTCCCCAGTGCTCTGCAAGCTCTCCAGGACAACATAGAATCTGGGGCTCTGTGCTTTCTTTCCTTCTGAACAAGTGTTAGTGTTTTCTGCACAAAAGCGATTCTGCGAAGCAATGTGAACACTTCTGCTTCCCAGGCACAGAGAAGGTGCTAGCAAGGAATTCTCTGCCTGCCTTTCCCCAGTGCTCTGCAAGCTCTCCAGGACAACATAGAATCTGGGGCTCTGTGCTTTCTTTCGTTCTGAACAAGTGTTACTGTTTTCTGCACAAAAGCGATTCTGCGAAGCAATGTGAACAGGCACAGAGAAGGTGCTATCAGGGAATTCTCTGCCTACCTTTCCCCAGTGCTCTGCAAGCTCTCCAGGACAGCATAAAATCTGGGGTTCTGTGCTTTCTTTCCTTCTGAACAAGTGTTACTGTTTTCTGCACAAAAGCGATTCTGCGAAGCAATGTGAACAGGCACAGAGAAGGTGCTATCAGGGAATTCTCTGCCTGCCTTTCCCCAGTGCTCTGCAAGCTCTCCAGGACAACATAAAATCTGGGGCTCTGTGCTTTCTTTCCTTCTGAACAAGTGTTACTGTTTTCTGCACAAAAGCGATTCTTGCGAAGCTATGTGAACACTTCTGCTTCCCAGGCACAGAGAAGGTGCTAGCAAGGATTTCTCTGCCTGCCTTTCCCCAGTGCTCTGCAAGCTCTCCAGGACAACATAGAATCTGGGGCTCTGTGCTTTCTTTCCTTCTGAACAAGTGTTAGTGTTTTCTGCACAAAAGCGATTCTGCGAAGCAATGTGAACAGGCACAGAGAAGGTGCTAGCAGGGAATTCTCTGCCTGCCTTTCCCCAGTGCTCTGCAAGCTCTCCAGGACAACATAAAATCTGGGGCTCTGTGCTTTCTTTCGTTCTGAACAAGTGTTACTGTTTTCTGCACAAAAGCGATTCTTGCGAAGCAATGTGAACACTTCTGCTTCCCAGGCACAGAGAAGGTGCTATCAGGGAATTCTCTGCCTGCCTTTCCCCAGTGCTCTGCAAGCTCTCCAGGACAACATAGAATCTGGGGCTCTGTGCTTTCTTTCCTTCTGAACAAGTGTTACTGTTTTCTGCACAAAAGCGATTCTTGCGAAGCAATGTGAACACTTCTGCTTCCCAGGCACAGAGAAGGTGCTAGCAGGGAATTCTCTGCCTGCCTTTCCCCAGTGCTCTGCAAGCTCTCCAGGACAACATAGAATCTGGGGCTCTGTGCTTTCTTTCCTTCTGAACAAGTGTTAGTGTTTTCTGCACAAAAGCGATTCTTGCGAAGCAATGTGAACACTTCTGCTTCCCAGGCACAGAGAAGGTGCTAGCAGGGAATTCTCTGCCTGCCTTTCCCCAGTGCTCTGCAAGCTCTCCAGGACAACATAGAATCTGGGGCTCTGTGCTTTCTTTCCTTCTGAACAAGTGTTAGTGTTTTCTGCACAAAAGCGATTCTGCGAAGCAATGTGAACAGGCACAGAGAAGGTGCTAGCAGGGAATTCTCTGCCTGCCTTTCCCCAGTGCTCTGCAAGCTCTCCAGGACAACGTAGAATCTGGGGCTCTGTGCTTTCTTTCCTTCTGAACAAGTGTTAGTGTTTTCTGCACAAAAGCGATTCTGCAAAGCAATGTGAACACTTCTGCTTCCCAGGCACAGAGAAGGTGCTAGCAGGGAATTCTCTGCCTGCCTTTCCCCAGTGCTCTGCAAGCTCTCCAGGACAACATAAAATCTGGGGCTCTGTGCTTTCTTTCCTTCTGAACAAGTGTTACTGTTTTCTGCACAAAAGCGATTCTGCGAACCAATGTGAACACTTCTGCTTCCCAGGCACAGAGAAGGTGCTAGAAATGAATTCTCTGCCTGCCTTTCCCCAGTGCTCTGCAAGCTCTCCAGGACAACATAGAATCTGGGGCTCTGTGCTTTCTTTCCTTCTGAACAAGTGTTAGTGTTTTCTGCACAAAAGCGATTCTGCGAAGCAATGTGAACACTTCTGCTTCCCAGGCACAGAGAAGGTGCTAGCAAGGAATTCTCTGCCTGCCTTTCCCCAGTGCTCTGCAAGCTCTCCAGGACAACATAAAATCTGGGGCTCTGTGCTTTCTTTCCTTTTGAACAAGTGTTAGTGTTTTCTGCACAAAAGCGATTCTTGCGAAGCAATGTGAACACTTCTGCTTCCCAGGCACAGAGAAGGTGCTAGCAGGGAATTCTCTGCCTGCCTTTCCCCAGTGCTCTGCAAGCTCTCCAGGACAACATAGAATCTGGGGCTCTGTGCTTTCTTTCCTTCTGAACAAGTGTTACTGTTTTCTGCACAAAAGCGATTCTGCGAAGCAATGTGAACAGGCACAGAGAAGGTGCTATCAGGGAATTCTCTGCCTGCCTTTCCCCAGTGCTCTGCAAGCTCTCCAGGACAACATAGAATCTGGGGCTCTGTGCTTTCTTTCGTTCTGAACAAGTGTTAGTGTTTTCTGCACAAAAGCGATTCTGCAAAGCAATGTGAACACTTCTGCTTCCCAGGCACAGAGAAGGTGCTAGCAGGGAATTCTCTGCCTGCCTTTCCCCAGTGCTCTGCAAGCTCTCCAGGGCAACATAAAATCTGGGGCTCTGTGCTTTCTTTCGTTCTGAACAAGTGTTACTGTTTTCTGCACAAAAGCGATTCTGCGAAGCAATGTGAACAGGCACAGAGAAGGTGCTATCAGGGAATTCTCTGCCTACCTTTCCCCAGTGCTCTGCAAGCTCTCCAGGACAACATAAAATCTGGGGTTCTGTGCTTTCTTTCCTTCTGTACAAGTGTTACTGTTTTCTGCACAAAAGCGATTCTGCGAAGCAATGTGAACAGGCACAGAGAAGGTGCTATCAGGGAATTCTCTGCCTGCCTTTCCCCAGTGCTCTGCAAGCTCTCCAGGACAACACAGAATCTGGGGCTCTGTGCTTTCTTTCCTTCTGAACAAGTGTTACTGTTTTCTGCACAAAAGCGATTCTGCGAACCAATGTGAACACTTCTGCTTCCCAGGCACAGAGAAGGTGCTAGAAAGGAATTCTCTGCCTGCCTTTCCCCAGTGCTCTGCAAGCTCTCCAGGACAACATAGAATCTGGGGCTCTGTGCTTTCTTTCCTTCTGAACAAGTGTTAGTGTTTTCTGCACAAAAGCGATTCTGCGAAGCAATGTGAACACTTCTGCTTCCCAGGCACAGAGAAGGTGCTAGCAAGGAATTCTCTGCCTGCCTTTCCCCAGTGCTCTGCAAGCTCTCCAGGACAACATAGAATCTGGGGCTCTGTGCTTTCTTTCGTTCTGAACAAGTGTTACTGTTTTCTGCACAAAAGCGATTCTGCGAAGCAATGTGAACAGGCACAGAGAAGGTGCTATCAGGGAATTCTCTGCCTACCTTTCCCCAGTGCTCTGCAAGCTCTCCAGGACAACATAAAATCTGGGGTTCTGTGCTTTCTTTCCTTCTGAACAAGTGTTACTGTTTTCTGCACAAAAGCAATTCTGCGAAGCAATGTGAACAGGCACAGAGAAGGTGCTATCAGGGAATTCTCTGCCTGCCTTTCCCCAGTGCTCTGCAAGCTCTCCAGGACAACATAAAATCTGGGGCTCTGTGCTTTCTTTCCTTCTGAACAAGTGTTACTGTTTTCTGCACAAAAGCGATTCTTGCGAAGCTATGTGAACACTTCTGCTTCCCAGGCACAGAGAAGGTGCTAGCAAGGATTTCTCTGCCTGCCTTTCCCCAGTGCTCTGCAAGCTCTCCAGGACAACATAGAATCTGGGGCTCTGTGCTTTCTTTCCTTCTGAACAAGTGTTAGTGTTTTCTGCACAAAAGCGATTCTGCGAAGCAATGTGAACAGGCACAGAGAAGGTGCTAGCAGGGAATTCTCTGCCTGCCTTTCCCCAGTGCTCTGCAAGCTCTCCAGGACAACATAAAATCTGGGGCTCTGTGCTTTCTTTCGTTCTGAACAAGTGTTACTGTTTTCTGCACAAAAGCGATTCTTGCGAAGCAATGTGAACACTTCTGCTTCCCAGGCACAGAGAAGGTGCTATCAGGGAATTCTCTGCCTGCCTTTCCCCAGTGCTCTGCAAGCTCTCCAGGACAACATAGAATCTGGGGCTCTGTGCTTTCTTTCCTTCTGAACAAGTGTTAGTGTTTTCTGCACAAAAGCGATTCTTGCGAAGCAATGTGAACACTTCTGCTTCCCAGGCACAGAGAAGGTGCTAGCAGGGAATTCTCTGCCTGCCTTTCCCCAGTGCTCTGCAAGCTCTCCAGGACAACATAGAATCTGGGGCTCTGTGCTTTCTTTCCTTCTGAACAAGTGTTACTGTTTTCTGCACAAAAGCGATTCTGCGAAGCAATGTGAACAGGCACAGAGAAGGTGCTAGCAGGGAATTCTCTGCCTGCCTTTCCCCAGTGCTCTGCAAGCTCTCCAGGACAACGTAGAATCTGGGGCTCTGTGCTTTCTTTCCTTCTGAACAAGTGTTAGTGTTTTCTGCACAAAAGCGATTCTGCAAAGCAATGTGAACACTTCTGCTTCCCAGGCACAGAGAAGGTGCTAGCAGGGAATTCTCTGCCTGCCTTTCCCCAGTGCTCTGCAAGCTCTCCAGGACAACATCAAATCTGGGGCTCTGTGCTTTCTTTCCTTCTGAACAAGTGTTACTGTTTTCTGCACAAAAGCGATTCTGCGAACCAATGTGAACACTTCTGCTTCCCAGGCACAGAGAAGGTGCTAGAAAGGAATTCTCTGCCTGCCTTTCCCCAGTGCTCTGCAAGCTCTCCAGGACAACATAGAATCTGGGGCTCTGTGCTTTCTTTCCTTCTGAACAAGTGTTAGTGTTTTCTGCACAAAAGCGATTCTGCGAAGCAATGTGAACACTTCTGCTTCCCAGGCACAGAGAAGGTGCTAGCAAGGAATTCTCTGCCTGCCTTTCCCCAGTGCTCTGCAAGCTCTCCAGGACAACATAAAATCTGGGGCTCTGTGCTTTCTTTCCTTCTGAACAAGTGTTAGTGTTTTCTGCACAAAAGCGATTCTTGCGAAGCAATGTGAACACTTCTGCTTCCCAGGCACAGAGAAGGTGCTAGCAGGGAATTCTCTGCCTGCCTTTCCCCAGTGCTCTGCAAGCTCTCCAGGACAACATAGAATCTGGGGCTCTGTGCTTTCTTTCCTTCTGAACAAGTGTTACTGTTTTCTGCACAAAAGCGATTCTGCGAAGCAATGTGAACAGGCACAGAGAAGGTGCTATCAGGGAATTCTCTGCCTGCCTTTCCCCAGTGCTCTGCAAGCTCTCCAGGACAACATAGAATCTGGGGCTCTGTGCTTTCTTTCCTTCTGAACAAGTGTTAGTGTTTTCTGCACAAAAGCGATTCTGCAAAGCAATGTGAACACTTCTGCTTCCCAGGCACAGAGAAGGTGCTAGCAGGGAATTCTCTGCCTGCCTTTCCCCAGTGCTCTGCAAGCTCTCCAGGGCAACATAAAATCTGGGGCTCTGTGCTTTCTTTCGTTCTGAACAAGTGTTACTGTTTTCTGCACAAAAGCGATTCTGCGAAGCAATGTGAACAGGCACAGAGAAGGTGCTATCAGGGAATTCTCTGCCTACCTTTCCCCAGTGCTCTGCAAGCTCTCCAGGACAACATAAAATCTGGGGTTCTGTGCTTTCTTTCCTTCTGTACAAGTGTTACTGTTTTCTGCACAAAAGCGATTCTGCGAAGCAATGTGAACAGGCACAGAGAAGGTGCTATCAGGGAATTCTCTGCCTGCCTTTCCCCAGTGCTCTGCAAGCTCTCCAGGACAACACAGAATCTGGGGCTCTGTGCTTTCTTTCCTTCTGAACAAGTGTTACTGTTTTCTGAACAAAAGCGATTCTGCGAAGCAATGTGAACACTTCTGCTTCCCAGGCACAGAGAAGGTGCTAGCAGGGAATTCTCTGCCTGCCTTTCCCCAGTGCTCTGCAAGCTCTCCAGGGCAACATAAAATCTGGGGCTCTGTGCTTTCTTTCGTTCTGAACAAGTGTTACTGTTTTCTGCACAAAAGCGATTCTGCGAAGCAATGTGAACAGGCACAGAGAAGGTGCTATCAGGGAATTCTCTGCCTACCTTTCCCCAGTGCTCTGCAAGCTCTCCAGGACAACATAAAATCTGGGGTTCTGTGCTTTCTTTCCTTCTGAACAAGTGTTACTGTTTTCTGCACAAAAGCGATTCTGCGAAGCAATGTGAACAGGCACAGAGAAGGTGCTATCAGGGAATTCTCTGCCTGCCTTTCCCCAGTGCTCTGCAAGCTCTCCAGGACAACATAAAATCTGGGGCTCTGTGCTTTCTTTCCTTCTGAACAAGTGTTACTGTTTTCTGCACAAAAGCGATTCTGCGAAGCAATGTGAACACTTCTGCTTCCCAGGCACAGAAAAGGTGCTAGCAAGGAATTCTCTGCCTGCCTTTCCCCAGTGCTCTGCAAGCTCTCCAGGACAACATAAAATCTGGGGCTCTGTGCTTTCTTTCCTTCTGAACAAGTGTTACTGTTTTCTGCACAAAAGCGATTCTTGCGAAGCTATGTGAACACTTCTGCTTCCCAGGCACACAGAAGGTGCTAGCAAGGAATTCTCTGCCTGCCTTTCCCCAGTGCTCTGCAAGCTCTCCAGGACAACATAGAATCTGGGGCTCTGTGCTTTCTTTCCTTCTGAACAAGTGTTAGTGTTTTCTGCACAAAAGCGATTCTGCGAAGCAATGTGAACAGGCACAGAGAAGGTGCTAGCAGGGAATTCTCTGCCTGCCTTTCCCCAGTGCTCTGCAAGCTCTCCAGGACAACATAGAATCTGGGGCTCTGTGCTTTCTTTCCTTCTGAACAAGTGTTACTGTTTTCTGCACAAAAGCGATTCTTGCGAAGCAATGTGAACACTTCTGCTTCCCAGTCACAGAGAAGGTGCTATCAGGGAATTCTCTGCCTGCCTTTCCCCAGTGCTCTGCAAGCTCTCCAGGACAACATAGAATCTGGGGCTCTGTGCTTTCTTTCCTTCTGAACAAGTGTTAGTGTTTTCTGCACAAAAGCGATTCTTGCGAAGCAATGTGAACACTTCTGCTTCCCAGGCACAGAGAAGGTGCTAGCAGGGAATTCTCTGCCTGCCTTTCCCCAGTGCTCTGCAAGCTCTCCAGGACAACATAGAATCTGGGGCTCTGTGCTTTCTTTCCTTCTGAACAAGTGTTAGTGTTTTCTGCACAAAAGCGATTCTTGCGAAGCAATGTGAACACTTCTGCTTCCCAGGCACAGAGAAGGTGCTAGCAGGGAATTCTCTGCCTGCCTTTCCCCAGTGCTCTGCAAGCTCTCCAGGACAACATAGAATCTGGGGCTCTGTGCTTTCTTTCCTTCTGAACAAGTGTTACTGTTTTCTGCACAAAAGCGATTCTGCGAAGCAATGTGAACAGGCACAGAGAAGGTGCTATCAGGGAATTCTCTGCCTGCCTTTCCCCAGTGCTCTGCAAGCTCTCCAGGACAACATAGAATCTGGGGCTCTGTGCTTTCTTTCCTTCTGAACAAGTGTTAGTGTTTTCTGCACAAAAGCGATTCTGCGAACCAATGTGAACAGGCACAGAGAAGGTGCTAGCAGGGAATTCTCTGCCTGCCTTTCCCCAGTGCTCTGCAAGCTCTCCAGGACAACATAAAATCTGGGGCTCTGTGCTTTCTTTCGTTCTGAACAAGTGTTACTGTTTTCTGCACAAAAGCGATTCTTGCGAAGCAATGTGAACACTTCTGCTTCCCAGGCACAGAGAAGGTGCTATCAGGGAATTCTCTGCCTGCCTTTCCCCAGTGCTCTGCAAGCTCTCCAGGACAACATAGAATCTGGGGCTCTGTGCTTTCTTTCCTTCTGAACAAGTGTTAGTGTTTTCTGCACAAAAGCGATTCTTGCGAAGCAATGTGAACACTTCTGCTTCCCAGGCACAGAGAAGGTGCTATCAGGGAATTCTCTGCCTGCCTTTCCCCAGTGCTCTGCAAGCTCTCCAGGACAACATAGAATCTGGGGCTCTGTGCTTTCTTTCCTTCTGAACAAGTGTTAGTGTTTTCTGCACAAAAGCGATTCTTGCGAAGCAATGTGAACACTTCTGCTTCCCAGGCACAGAGAAGGTGCTAGAAAGGAATTCTCTGCCTGCCTTTCCCCAGTGCTCTGCAAGCTCTCCAGGACAACATAGAATCTGGGGCTCTGTGCTTTCTTTCCTTCTGAACAAGTGTTAGTGTTTTCTGCACAAAAGCGATTCTGCGAAGCAATGTGAACACTTCTGCTTCCCAGGCACGGAGAAGGTGCTAGCAAGGAATTCTCTGCCTGCCTTTCCCCAGTGCTCTGCAAGCTCTCCAGGACAACATAAAATCTGGGGCTCTGTGCTTTCTTTCCTTCTGAACAAGTGTTAGTGTTTTCTGCACAAAAGCGATTCTTGCGAAGCAATGTGAACACATCTGCTTCCCAGGCACAGAGAAGGTGCTAGCAGGGAATTCCCTGCCTGCCTTTCCCCAGTGCTCTGCAAGCTCTCCAGGACAACATAGAATCTGGTGCTCTGTGCTTTCTTTCGTTCTGAACAAGTGTTACTGTTTTCTGCACAAAAGCGATTCTGCGAAGCAATGTGAACAGGCACAGAGAAGGTGCTATCAGGGAATTCTCTGCCTGCCTTTCCCCAGTGCTCTGCAAGCTCTCCAGGACAACATAGAATCTGGGGCTCTGTGCTTTCTTTCCTTCTGAACAACTGTTAGTGTTTTCTGCACAAAAGCGATTCTGCAAAGCAATGTGAACACTTCTGCTTCCCAGGCACAGAGAAGGTGCTAGCAGGGAATTCTCTGCCTGCCTTTCCCCAGTGCTCTGCAAGCTCTCCAGGGCAACATAAAATCTGGGGCTCTGTGCTTTCTTTCGTTCTGAACAAGTGTTACTGTTTTCTGCACAAAAGCGATTCTGCGAAGCAATGTGAACAGGCACAGAGAAGGTCCTATCAGGGAATTCTCTGCCTACCTTTCCCCAGTGCTCTGCAAGCTCTCCAGGACAACATAGAATCTGGGGCTCTGTGCTTTCTTTCCTTCTGAACAAGTGTTACTGTTTTCTGCACAAAAGCGATTCTTGCGAAGCAATGTGAACACTTCTGCTTCCCAGGCACAGAGAAGGTGCTAGCAGGGAATTCTCTGCCTGCCTTTCCCCAGTGCTCTGCAAGCTCTCCAGGACAACATAGAATCTGGGGCTCTGTGCTTTCTTTCCTTCTGAACAAGTGTTAGTGTTTTCTGCACAAAAGCGATTCTTGCGAAGCAATGTGAACACTTCTGCTTCCCAGGCACAGAGAAGGTGCTAGCAGGGAATTCTCTGCCTGCCTTTCCCCAGTGCTCTGCAAGCTCTCCAGGACAACATAGAATCTGGGGCTCTGTGCTTTCTTTCCTTCTGAACAAGTGTTACTGTTTTCTGCACAAAAGCGATTCTGCGAAGCAATGTGAACAGGCACAGAGAAGGTGCTATCAGGGAATTCTCTGCCTGCCTTTCCCCAGTGCTCTGCAAGCTCTCCAGGACAACATAGAATCTGGGGCTCTGTGCTTTCTTTCCTTCTGAACAAGTGTTAGTGTTTTCTGCACAAAAGCGATTCTGCAAAGCAATGTGAACACTTCTGCTTCCCAGGCACAGAGAAGGTGCTAGCTGGGAATTCTCTGCCTGCCTTTCCCCAGTGCTCTGCAAGCTCTCCAGGACAACATAGAATCTGGGGCTCTGTGCTTTCTTTCCTTCTGAACAAGTGTTAGTGTTTACTGCACAAAAGCGATTCTTGCGAAGCAATGTGAACACTTCTGCTTCCCAGGCACAGAGAAGGTGCTAGCAGGGAATTCTCTGCCTGCCTTTCCCCAGTGCTCTGCAAGCTCTCCAGGACAACATAGAATCTGGGGCTCTGTGCTTTCTTTCGTTCTGAACAAGTGTTACTGTTTTCTGCACAAAAGCGATTCTGCGAAGCAATGTGAACAGGCACAGAGAAGGTGCTATCAGGGAACTCTCTGCCTGCCTTTCCCCAGTGCTCTGCAAGCTCTCCAGGACAACATAGAATCTGGGGCTCTGTGCTTTCTTTCCTTCTGAACAAGTGTTAGTGTTTTCTGCACAAAAGCGATTCTGCGAAGCAATGTGAACACTTCTGCTTCCCAGGCACAGAGAAGGTGCTAGCAGGGAATTCTCTGCCTGCCTTTCCCCAGTGCTCTGCAAGCTCTCCAGGACAACATAAAATCTGGGGCTCTGTGCTTTCTTTCCTTCTGAACAAGTGTTACTGTTTTCTGCACAAAAGCGATTCTGCGAACCAATGTGAACACTTCTGCTTCCCAGGCACAGAGAAGGTGCTAGAAAGGAATTCTCTGCCTGCCTTTCCCCAGTGCTCTGCAAGCTCTCCAGGACAACATAGAATCTGGGGCTCTGTGCTTTCTTTCCTTCTGAACAAGTGTTAGTGTTTTCTGCACAAAAGCGATTCTGCGAAGCAATGTGAACACTTCTGCTTCCCAGGCACAGAGAAGGTGCTAGCAGGGAATTCCCTGCCTGCCTTTCCCCAGTGCTCTGCAAGCTCTCCAGGACAACATAGAATCTGGTGCTCTGTGCTTTCTTTCGTTCTGAACAAGTGTTACTGTTTTCTGCACAAAAGCGATTCTGCGAAGCAATGTGAACAGGCACAGAGAAGGTGCTATCAGGGAATTCTCTGCCTGCCTTTCCCCAGTGCTCTGCAAGCTCTCCAGGACAACATAGAATCTGGGGCTCTGTGCTTTCTTTCCTTCTGAACAAGTGTTAGTGTTTTCTGCACAAAAGCGATTCTGCGAAGCAATGTGAACACTTCTGCTTCCCAGGCACGGAGAAGGTGCTAGCAAGGAATTCTCTGCCTGCCTTTCCCCAGTGCTCTGCAAGCTCTCCAGGACAACATAAAATCTGGGGCTCTGTGCTTTCTTTCCTTCTGAACAAGTGTTAGTGTTTTCTGCACAAAAGCGATTCTTGCGAAGCAATGTGAACACTTCTGCTTCCCAGGCACAGAGAAGGTGCTAGCAGGGAATTCCCTGCCTGCCTTTCCCCAGTGCTCTGCAAGCTCTCCAGGACAACATAGAATCTGGTGCTCTGTGCTTTCTTTCGTTCTGAACAAGTGTTACTGTTTTCTGCACAAAAGCGATTCTGCGAAGCAATGTGAACAGGCACAGAGAAGGTGCTATCAGGGAATTCTCTGCCTGCCTTTCCCCAGTGCTCTGCAAGCTCTCCAGGACAACATAGAATCTGGGGCTCTGTGCTTTCTTTCCTTCTGAACAAGTGTTAGTGTTTTCTGCACAAAAGCGATTCTGCAAAGCAATGTGAACACTTCTGCTTCCCAGGCACAGAGAAGGTGCTAGCAGGGAATTCTCTGCCTGCCTTTCCCCAGTGCTCTGCAAGCTCTCCAGGGCAACATAAAATCTGGGGCTCTGTGCTTTCTTTCGTTCTGAACAAGTGTTACTGTTTTCTGCACAAAAGCGATTCTGCGAAGCAATGTGAACAGGCACAGAGAAGGTCCTATCAGGGAATTCTCTGCCTACCTTTCCCCAGTGCTCTGCAAGCTCTCCAGGACAACATAGAATCTGGGGCTCTGTGCTTTCTTTCCTTCTGAACAAGTGTTAGTGTTTTCTGCACAAAAGCGATTCTTGCGAAGCAATGTGAACACTTCTGCTTCCCAGGCACAGAGAAGGTGCTATCAGGGAATTCTCTGCCTGCCTTTCCCCAGTGCTCTGCAAGCTCTCCAGGACAACATAGAATCTGGGGCTCTGTGCTTTCTTTCCTTCTGAACAAGTGTTAGTGTTTTCTGCACAAAAGCGATTCTTGCGAAGCAATGTGAACACTTCTGCTTCCCAGGCACAGAGAAGGTGCTAGCAGGGAATTCTCTGCCTGCCTTTCCCCAGTGCTCTGCAAGCTCTCCAGGACAACATAGAATCTGGGGCTCTGTGCTTTCTTTCCTTCTGAACAAGTGTTACTGTTTTCTGCACAAAAGCGATTCTGCGAAGCAATGTGAACAGGCACAGAGAAGGTGCTATCAGGGAATTCTCTGCCTGCCTTTCCCCAGTGCTCTGCAAGCTCTCCAGGACAACATAGAATCTGGGGCTCTGTGCTTTCTTTCCTTCTGAACAAGTGTTAGTGTTTTCTGCACAAAAGCGATTCTGCAAAGCAATGTGAACACTTCTGCTTCCCAGGCACAGAGAAGGTGCTAGCAGGGAATTCTCTGCCTGCCTTTCCCCAGTGCTCTGCAAGCTCTCCAGGACAACATAAAATCTGGGGCTCTGTGCTTTCTTTCCTTCTGAACAAGTGTTACTGTTTTCTGCACAAAAGCGATTCTGCGAAACAATGTGAACACTTCTGCTTCCCAGGCACAGAGAAGGTGCTAGAAAGGAATTCTCTGCCTGCCTTTCCCCAGTGCTCTGCAAGCTCTCCAGGACAACATAGAATCTGGGGCTCTGTGCTTTCTTTCCTTCTGAACAAGTGTTAGTGTTTTCTGCACAAAAGCGATTCTGCGAAGCAATGTGAACACTTCTGCTTCCCAGGCACAGAGAAGGTGCTAGCAAGGAATTCTCTGCCTGCCTTTCCCCAGTGCTCTGCAAGCTCTCCAGGACAACATAGAATCTGGGGCTCTGTGCTTTCTTTCGTTCTGAACAAGTGTTACTGTTTTCTGCACAAAAGCGATTCTGCGAAGCAATGTGAACAGGCACAGAGAAGGTGCTATCAGGGAATTCTCTGCCTACCTTTCCCCAGTGCTCTGCAAGCTCTCCAGGACAGCATAAAATCTGGGGCTCTGTGCTTTCTTTCGTTCTGAACAAGTGTTACTGTTTTCTGCACAAAAGCGATTCTGCGAAGCAATGTGAACAGGCACAGAGAAGGTGCTATCAGGGAATTCTCTGCCTGCCTTTCCCCAGTGCTCTGCAAGCTCTCCAGGACAACATAAAATCTGGGGCTCTGTGCTTTCTTTCCTTCTGAACAAGTGTTACTGTTTTCTGCACAAAAGCGATTCTTGCGAAGCTATGTGAACACTTCTGCTTCCCAGGCACAGAGAAGGTGCTAGCAAGGATTTCTCTGCCTGCCTTTCCCCAGTGCTCTGCAAGCTCTCCAGGACAACATAGAATCTGGGGCTCTGTGCTTTCTTTCCTTCTGAACAAGTGTTAGTGTTTTCTGCACAAAAGCGATTCTGCGAAGCAATGTGAACAGGCACAGAGAAGGTGCTAGCAGGGAATTCTCTGCCTGCCTTTCCCCAGTGCTCTGCAAGCTCTCCAGGACAACATAAAATCTGGGGCTCTGTGCTTTCTTTCGTTCTGAACAAGTGTTACTGTTTTCTGCACAAAAGCGATTCTTGCGAAGCAATGTGAACACTTCTGCTTCCCAGGCACAGAGAAGGTGCTATCAGGGAATTCTCTGCCTGCCTTTCCCCAGTGCTCTGCAAGCTCTCCAGGACAACATAGAATCTGGGGCTCTGTGCTTTCTTTCCTTCTGAACAAGTGTTACTGTTTTCTGCACAAAAGCGATTCTTGCGAAGCAATGTGAACACTTCTGCTTCCCAGGCACAGAGAAGGTGCTAGCAGGGAATTCTCTGCCTGCCTTTCCCCAGTGCTCTGCAAGCTCTCCAGGACGACATAGAATCTGGGGCTCTGTGCTTTCTTTCCTTCTGAACAAGTGTTACTGTTTTCTGCACAAAAGCGATTCTGCGAAGCAATGTGAACAGGCACAGAGAAGGTGCTATCAGGGAATTCTCTGCCTGCCTTTCCCCAGTGCTCTGCAAGCTCTCCAGGACAACATAGAATCTGGGGCTCTGTGCTTTCTTTCGTTCTGAACAAGTGTTAGTGTTTTCTGCACAAAAGCGATTCTGCAAAGCAATGTGAACACTTCTGCTTCCCAGGCACAGAGAAGGTGCTAGCAGGGAATTCTCTGCCTGCCTTTCCCCAGTGCTCTGCAAGCTCTCCAGGGCAACATAAAATCTGGGGCTCTGTGCTTTCTTTCGTTCTGAACAAGTGTTACTGTTTTCTGCACAAAAGCGATTCTGCGAAGCAATGTGAACAGGCACAGAGAAGGTGCTATCAGGGAATTCTCTGCCTACCTTTCCCCAGTGCTCTGCAAGCTCTCCAGGACAACATAAAATCTGGGGTTCTGTGCTTTCTTTCCTTCTGTACAAGTGTTACTGTTTTCTGCACAAAAGCGATTATGCGAAGCAATGTGAACAGGCACAGAGAAGGTGCTATCAGGGAATTCTCTGCCTGCCTTTCCCCAGTGCTCTGCAAGCTCTCCAGGACAACACAGAATCTGGGGCTCTGTGCTTTCTTTCCTTCTGAACAAGTGTTACTGTTTTCTGCACAAAAGCGATTCTGCGAACCAATGTGAACACTTCTGCTTCCCAGGCACAGAGAAGGTGCTAGAAAGGAATTCTCTGCCTGCCTTTCCCCAGTGCTCTGCAAGCTCTCCAGGACAACATAGAATCTGGGGCTCTGTGCTTTCTTTCCTTCTGAACAAGTGTTAGTGTTTTCTGCACAAAAGCGATTCTGCGAAGCAATGTGAACACTTCTGCTTCCCAGGCACAGAGAAGGTGCTAGCAAGGAATTCTCTGCCTGCCTTTCCCCAGTGCTCTGCAAGCTCTCCAGGACAACATAGAATCTGGGGCTCTGTGCTTTCTTTCGTTCTGAACAAGTGTTACTGTTTTCTGCACAAAAGCGATTCTGCGAAGCAATGTGAACAGGCACAGAGAAGGTGCTATCAGGGAATTCTCTGCCTACCTTTCCCCAGTGCTCTGCAAGCTCTCCAGGACAGCATAAAATCTGGGGCTCTGTGCTTTCTTTCGTTCTGAACAAGTGTTACTGTTTTCTGCACAAAAGCGATTCTGCGAAGCAATGTGAACAGGCACAGAGAAGGTGCTATCAGGGAATTCTCTGCCTGCCTTTCCCCAGTGCTCTGCAAGCTCTCCAGGACAACATAAAATCTGGGGCTCTGTGCTTTCTTTCCTTCTGAACAAGTGTTACTGTTTTCTGCACAAAAGCGATTCTTGCGAAGCTATGTGAACACTTCTGCTTCCCAGGCACAGAGAAGGTGCTAGCAAGGATTTCTCTGCCTGCCTTTCCCCAGTGCTCTGCAAGCTCTCCAGGACAACATAGAATCTGGGGCTCTGTGCTTTCTTTCCTTCTGAACAAGTGTTAGTGTTTTCTGCACAAAAGCGATTCTGCGAAGCAATGTGAACAGGCACAGAGAAGGTGCTAGCAGGGAATTCTCTGCCTGCCTTTCCCCAGTGCTCTGCAAGCTCTCCAGGACAACATAAAATCTGGGGCTCTGTGCTTTCTTTCCTTCTGAACAAGTGTTACTGTTTTCTGCACAAAAGCGATTCTTGCGAAGCTATGTGAACACTTCTGCTTCCCAGGCACAGAGAAGGTGCTAGCAAGGATTTCTCTGCCTGCCTTTCCCCAGTGCTCTGCAAGCTCTCCAGGACAACATAGAATCTGGGGCTCTGTGCTTTCTTTCCTTCTGAACAAGTGTTAGTGTTTTCTGCACAAAAGCGATTCTGCGAAGCAATGTGAACAGGCACAGAGAAGGTGCTAGCAGGGAATTCTCTGCCTGCCTTTCCCCAGTGCTCTGCAAGCTCTCCAGGACAACATAAAATCTGGGGCTCTGTGCTTTCTTTCCTTCTGAACAAGTGTTACTGTTTTCTGCACAAAAGCGATTCTTGCGAAGCTATGTGAACACTTCTGCTTCCCAGGCACAGAGAAGGTGCTAGAAAGGAATTCTCTGCCTGCCTTTCCCCAGTGCTCTGCAAGCTCTCCAGGACAACATAGAATCTGGGGCTCTGTGCTTTCTTTCCTTCTGAACAAGTGTTAGTGTTTTCTGCACAAAAGCGATTCTGCGAAGCAATGTGAACACTTCTGCTTCCCAGGCACAGAGAAGGTGCTAGCAAGGAATTCTCTGCCTGCCTTTCCCCAGTGCTCTGCAAGCTCTCCAGGACAACATAGAATCTGGGGCTCTGTGCTTTCTTTCGTTCTGAACAAGTGTTACTGTTTTCTGCACAAAAGCGATTCTGCGAAGCAATGTGAACAGGCACAGAGAAGGTGCTATCAGGGAATTCTCTGCCTACCTTTCCCCAGTGCTCTGCAAGCTCTCCAGGACAGCATAAAATCTGGGGCTCTGTGCTTTCTTTCGTTCTGAACAAGTGTTACTGTTTTCTGCACAAAAGCGATTCTGCGAAGCAATGTGAACAGGCACAGAGAAGGTGCTATCAGGGAATTCTCTGCCTGCCTTTCCCCAGTGCTCTGCAAGCTCTCCAGGACAACATAAAATCTGGGGCTCTGTGCTTTCTTTCCTTCTGAACAAGTGTTACTGTTTTCTGCACAAAAGCGATTCTTGCGAAGCTATGTGAACACTTCTGCTTCCCAGGCACAGAGAAGGTGCTAGCAAGGATTTCTCTGCCTGCCTTTCCCCAGTGCTCTGCAAGCTCTCCAGGACAACATAGAATCTGGGGCTCTGTGCTTTCTTTCCTTCTGAACAAGTGTTAGTGTTTTCTGCACAAAAGCGATTCTGCGAAGCAATGTGAACAGGCACAGAGAAGGTGCTAGCAGGGAATTCTCTGCCTGCCTTTCCCCAGTGCTCTGCAAGCTCTCCAGGACAACATAAAATCTGGGGCTCTGTGCTTTCTTTCGTTCTGAACAAGTGTTACTGTTTTCTGCACAAAAGCGATTCTTGCGAAGCAATGTGAACACTTCTGCTTCCCAGGCACAGAGAAGGTGCTATCAGGGAATTCTCTGCCTGCCTTTCCCCAGTGCTCTGCAAGCTCTCCAGGACAACATAGAATCTGGGGCTCTGTGCTTTCTTTCCTTCTGAACAAGTGTTACTGTTTTCTGCACAAAAGCGATTCTTGCGAAGCAATGTGAACACTTCTGCTTCCCAGGCACAGAGAAGGTGCTAGCAGGGAATTCTCTGCCTGCCTTTCCCCAGTGCTCTGCAAGCTCTCCAGGACGACATAGAATCTGGGGCTCTGTGCTTTCTTTCCTTCTGAACAAGTGTTACTGTTTTCTGCACAAAAGCGATTCTGCGAAGCAATGTGAACAGGCACAGAGAAGGTGCTATCAGGGAATTCTCTGCCTGCCTTTCCCCAGTGCTCTGCAAGCTCTCCAGGACAACATAGAATCTGGGGCTCTGTGCTTTCTTTCGTTCTGAACAAGTGTTAGTGTTTTCTGCACAAAAGCGATTCTGCAAAGCAATGTGAACACTTGTGCTTCCCAGGCACAGAGAAGGTGCTAGCAGGGAATTCTCTGCCTGCCTTTCCCCAGTGCTCTGCAAGCTCTCCAGGGCAACATAAAATCTGGGGCTCTGTGCTTTCTTTCGTTCTGAACAAGTGTTACTGTTTTCTGCACAAAAGCGATTCTGCGAAGCAATGTGAACAGGCACAGAGAAGGTGCTATCAGGGAATTCTCTGCCTACCTTTCCCCAGTGCTCTGCAAGCTCTCCAGGACAACATAAAATCTGGGGTTCTGTGCTTTCTTTCCTTCTGTACAAGTGTTACTGTTTTCTGCACAAAAGCGATTATGCGAAGCAATGTGAACAGGCACAGAGAAGGTGCTATCAGGGAATTCTCTGCCTGCCTTTCCCCAGTGCTCTGCAAGCTCTCCAGGACAACACAGAATCTGGGGCTCTGTGCTTTCTTTCCTTCTGAACAAGTGTTACTGTTTTCTGCACAAAAGCGATTCTGCGAACCAATGTGAACACTTCTGCTTCCCAGGCACAGAGAAGGTGCTAGAAAGGAATTCTCTGCCTGCCTTTCCCCAGTGCTCTGCAAGCTCTCCAGGACAACATAGAATCTGGGGCTCTGTGCTTTCTTTCCTTCTGAACAAGTGTTAGTGTTTTCTGCACAAAAGCGATTCTGCGAAGCAATGTGAACACTTCTGCTTCCCAGGCACAGAGAAGGTGCTAGCAAGGAATTCTCTGCCTGCCTTTCCCCAGTGCTCTGCAAGCTCTCCAGGACAACATAGAATCTGGGGCTCTGTGCTTTCTTTCGTTCTGAACAAGTGTTACTGTTTTCTGCACAAAAGCGATTCTGCGAAGCAATGTGAACAGGCACAGAGAAGGTGCTATCAGGGAATTCTCTGCCTACCTTTCCCCAGTGCTCTGCAAGCTCTCCAGGACAACATAAAATCTGGGGTTCTGTGCTTTCTTTCCTTCTGAACAAGTGTTACTGTTTTCTGCACAAAAGCAATTCTGCGAAGCAATGTGAACACTTCTGCTTCCCAGGCACAGAGAAGGTGCTAGCAGGGAATTCTCTGCCTGCCTTTCCCCAGTGCTCTGCAAGCTCTCCAGGACAACATAAAATCTGGGGCTCTGTGCTTTCTTTCGTTCTGAACAAGTGTTACTGTTTTCTGCACAAAAGCGATTCTTGCGAAGCAATGTGAACACTTCTGCTTCCCAGGCACAGAGAAGGTGCTATCAGGGAATTCTCTGCCTGCCTTTCCCCAGTGCTCTGCAAGCTCTCCAGGACAACATAGAATCTGGGGCTCTGTGCTTTCTTTCCTTCTGAACAAGTGTTAGTGTTTTCTGCACAAAAGCGATTCTTGCGAAGCAATGTGAACACTTCTGCTTCCCAGGCACAGAGAAGGTGCTAGCAGGGAATTCTCTGCCTGCCTTTCCCCAGTGCTCTGCAAGCTCTCCAGGACAACATAGAATCTGGGGCTCTGTGCTTTCTTTCCTTCTGAACAAGTGTTACTGTTTTCTGCACAAAAGCGATTCTGCGAAGCAATGTGAACAGGCACAGAGAAGGTGCTAGCAGGGAATTCTCTGCCTGCCTTTCCCCAGTGCTCTGCAAGCTCTCCAGGACAACGTAGAATCTGGGGCTCTGTGCTTTCTTTCCTTCTGAACAAGTGTTAGTGTTTTCTGCACAAAAGCGATTATGCAAAGCAATGTGAACACTTCTGCTTCCCAGGCACAGAGAAGGTGCTAGCAGGGAATTCTCTGCCTGCCTTTCCCCAGTGCTCTGCAAGCTCTCCAGGACAACATAAAATCTGGGGCTCTGTGCTTTCTTTCCTTCTGAACAAGTGTTACTGTTTTCTGCACAAAAGCGATTCTGCGAACCAATGTGAACACTTCTGCTTCCCAGGCACAGAGAAGGTGCTAGAAAGGAATTCTCTGCCTGCCTTTCCCCAGTGCTCTGCAAGCTCTCCAGGACAACATAGAATCTGGGGCTCTGTGCTTTCTTTCCTTCTGAACAAGTGTTAGTGTTTTCTGCACAAAAGCGATTCTGCGAAGCAATGTGAACACTTCTGCTTCCCAGGCACAGAGAAGGTGCTAGCAAGGAATTCTCTGCCTGCCTTTCCCCAGTGCTCTGCAAGCTCTCCAGGACAACATAAAATCTGGGGCTCTGTGCTTTCTTTCCTTCTGAACAAGTGTTAGTGTTTTCTGCACAAAAGCGATTCTTGCGAAGCAATGTGAACACTTCTGCTTCCCAGGCACAGAGAAGGTGCTAGCAGGGAATTCTCTGCCTGCCTTTCCCCAGTGCTCTGCAAGCTCTCCAGGACAACATAGAATCTGGGGCTCTGTGCTTTCTTTCCTTCTGAACAAGTGTTACTGTTTTCTGCACAAAAGCGATTCTGCAAAGCAATGTGAACACTTCTGCTTCCCAGGCACAGAGAAGGTGCTAGCAGGGAATTCTCTGCCTGCCTTTCCCCAGTGCTCTGCAAGCTCTCCAGGGCAACATAAAATCTGGGGCTCTGTGCTTTCTTTCGTTCTGAACAAGTGTTACTGTTTTCTGCACAAAAGCGATTCTGCGAAGCAATGTGAACAGGCACAGAGAAGGTGCTATCAGGGAATTCTCTGCCTACCTTTCCCCAGTGCTCTGCAAGCTCTCCAGGACAACATAAAATCTGGGGTTCTGTGCTTTCTTTCCTTCTGTACAAGTGTTACTGTTTTCTGCACAAAAGCGATTCTGCGAAGCAATGTGAACAGGCACAGAGAAGGTGCTATCAGGGAATTCTCTGCCTGCCTTTCCCCAGTGCTCTGCAAGCTCTCCAGGACAACACAGAATCTGGGGCTCTGTGCTTTCTTTCCTTCTGAACAAGTGTTACTGTTTTCTGAACAAAAGCGATTCTGCGAAGCAATGTGAACACTTCTGCTTCCCAGGCACAGAGAAGGTGCTAGCAGGGAATTCTCTGCCTGCCTTTCCCCAGTGCTCTGCAAGCTCTCCAGGGCAACATAAAATCTGGGGCTCTGTGCTTTCTTTCGTTCTGAACAAGTGTTAGTGTTTTCTGCACAAAAGCGATTCTGCGAAGCAATGTGAACAGGCACAGAGAAGGTGCTATCAGGGAATTCTCTGCCTACCTTTCCCCAGTGCTCTGCAAGCTCTCCAGGACAACATAAAATCTGGGGTTCTGTGCTTTCTTTCCTTCTGAACAAGTGTTACTGTTTTCTGCACAAAAGCGATTCTGCGAAGCAATGTGAACAGGCACAGAGAAGGTGCTAGCAGGGAATTCTCTGCCTGCCTTTCCCCAGTGCTCTGCAAGCTCTCCAGGACAACATAAAATCTGGGGCTCTGTGCTTTCTTTCCTTCTGAACAAGTGTTACTGTTTTCTGCACAAAAGCGATTCTGCGAAGCAATGTGAACACTTCTGCTTCCCAGGCACAGAGAAGGTGCTAGCAAGGAATTCTCTGCCTGCCTTTCCCCAGTGCTCTGCAAGCTCTCCAGGACAACATAAAATCTGGGGCTCTGTGCTTTCTTTCCTTCTGAACAAGTGTTACTGTTTTCTGCACAAAAGCGATTCTTGCGAGGCTATGTGAACACTTCTGCTTCCCAGGCACACAGAAGGTGCTAGCAAGGTATTCTCTGCCTGCCTTTCCCCAGTGCTCTGCAAGCTCTCCAGGACAACATAGAATCTGGGGCTCTGTGCTTTCTTTCCTTCTGAACAAGTGTTAGTGTTTTCTGCACAAAAGCGATTCTGCGAAGCAATGTGAACAGGCACAGAGAAGGTGCTAGCAGGGAATTCTCTGCCTGCCTTTCCCCAGTGCTCTGCAAGCTCTCCAGGACAACATAGAATCTGGGGCTCTGTGCTTTCTTTCCTTCTGAACAAGTGTTACTGTTTTCTGCACAAAAGCGATTCTTGCGAAGCAATGTGAACACTTCTGCTTCCCAGTCACAGAGAAGGTGCTATCAGGGAATTCTCTGCCTGCCTTTCCCCAGTGCTCTGCAAGCTCTCCAGGACAACATAGAATCTGGGGCTCTGTGCTTTCTTTCCTTCTGAACAAGTGTTAGTGTTTTCTGCACAAAAGCGATTCTTGCGAAGCAATGTGAACACTTCTGCTTCCCAGGCACAGAGAAGGTGCTAGCAGGGAATTCTCTGCCTGCCTTTCCCCAGTGCTCTGCAAGCTCTCCAGGACAACATAGAATCTGGGGCTCTGTGCTTTCTTTCCTTCTGAACAAGTGTTACTGTTTTCTGCACAAAAGCGATTCTGCGAACCAATGTGAACAGGCACAGAGAAGGTGCTAGCAGGGAATTCTCTGCCTGCCTTTCCCCAGTGCTCTGCAAGCTCTCCAGGACAACATAAAATCTGGGGCTCTGTGCTTTCTTTCGTTCTGAACAAGTGTTACTGTTTTCTGCACAAAAGCGATTCTGCGAAGCAATGTGAACACTTCTGCTTCCCAGGCACAGAGAAGGTGCTATCAGGGAATTCTCTGCCTGCCTTTCCCCAGTGCTCTGCAAGCTCTCCAGGACAACATAGAATCTGGGGCTCTGTGCTTTCTTTCCTTCTGAACAAGTGTTAGTGTTTTCTGCACAAAAGCGATTCTTGCGAAGCAATGTGAACACTTCTGCTTCCCAGGCACAGAGAAGGTGCTAGCAGGGAATTCTCTGCCTGCCTTTCCCCAGTGCTCTGCAAGCTCTCCAGGACAACATAGAATCTGGGGCTCTGTGCTTTCTTTCCTTCTGAACAAGTGTTAGTGTTTTCTGCACAAAAGCGATTCTGCAAAGCAATGTGAACACTTCTGCTTCCCAGGCACAGAGAAGGTGCTATCAGGGAATTCTCTGCCTGCCTTTCCCCAGTGCTCTGCAAGCTCTCCAGGACAACATAAAATCTGGGGCTCTGTGCTTTCTTTCCTTCTGAACAAGTGTTACTGTTTTCTGCACAAAAGCGATTCTTGCGAAGCAATGTGAACACTTCTGCTTCCCAGGCACAGAGAAGGTGCTAGCAGGGAATTCTCTGCCTGCCTTTCCCCAGTGCTCTGCAAGCTCTCCAGGACAACATAGAATCTGGGGCTCTGTGCTTTCTTTCCTTCTGAACAAGTGTTACTGTTTTCTGCACAAAAGCGATTCTGCGAAGCAATGTGAACACTTCTGCTTCCCAGGCACAGAGAAGGTGCTAGCAAGGAATTCTCTGCCTGCCTTTCCCCAGTGCTCTAAAAGCTCTCCAGGACAACATAAAATCTGGGGCTCTGTGCTTTCTTTCCTTCTGAACAAGTGTTAGTGTTTTCTGCACAAAAGCGATTCTGCGAAGCAATGTGAACACTTCTGCTTCCCAGGCACAGAGAAGGTGCTAGCAAGGAATTCTCTGCCTGCCTTTCCCCAGTGCTCTAAAAGCTCTCCAGGACAACATAAAATCTGGGGCTCTGTGCTTTCTTTCCTTCTGAACAAGTGTTAGTGTTTTCTGCACAAAAGCGATTCTTGCGAAGCAATGTGAACACTTCTGCTTCCCAGGCACAGAGAAGGTGCTAGCAGGGAATTCTCTGCCTGCCTTTCCCCAGTGCTCTGCAAGCTCTCCAGGACAACATAGAATCTGGGGCTCTGTGCTTTCTTTCGTTCTGAACAAGTGTTACTGTTTTCTGCACAAAAGCGATTCTTGCGAAGCAATGTGAACACTTCTGCTTCCCAGGCACAGAGAAGGTGCTAGCAGGGAATTCTCTGCCTGCCTTTCCCCAGTGCTCTGCAAGCTCTCCAGGACAACATAGAATCTGGGGCTCTGTGCTTTCTTTCCTTCTGAACAAGTGTTACTGTTTTCTGCACAAAAGCGATTCTTGCGAAGCAATGTGAACACTTCTGCTTCCCAGGCACAGAGAAGGTGCTAGCAGGGAATTCTCTGCCTGCCTTTCCCCAGTGCTCTGCAAGCTCTCCAGGACAACATAGAATCTGGGGCTCTGTGCTTTCTTTCCTTCTGAACAAGTGTTACTGTTTTCTGCACAAAAGCGATTCTGCGAACCAATGTGAACACTTCTGCTTCCCAGGCACAGAGAAGGTGCTAGCAAGGAATTCTCTGCCTGCCTTTCCCCAGTGCTCTAAAAGCTCTCCAGGACAACATAAAATCTGGGGCTCTGTGCTTTCTTTCCTTCTGAACAAGTGTTACTGTTTTCTGCACAAAAGCGATTCTGCGAAGCAATGTGAACACTTCTGCTTCCCAGACACAGAGAAGGTGCTAGAAAGGAATTCTCTGCCTGCCTTTCCCCAGTGCTCTGCAAGCTCTCCAGGACAACATAGAATCTGGGGCTCTGTGCTTTCTTTCCTTCTGAACAAGTGTTAGTGTTTTCTGCACAAAAGCGATTCTGCAAAGCAATGTGAACACTTCTGCTTCCCAGGCACAGAGAAGGTGCTAGCAAGGAATTCTCTGCCTGCCTTTCCCCAGTGCTCTAAAAGCTCTCCAGGACAACATAAAATCTGGGGCTCTGTGCTTTCTTTCCTTCTGAACAAGTGTTAGTGTTTTCTGCACAAAAGCGATTCTTGCGAAGCAATGTGAACACTTCTGCTTCCCAGGCACAGAGAAGGTGCTAGCAGGGAATTCTCTGCCTGCCTTTCCCCAGTGCTCTGCAAGCTCTCCAGGACAACATAGAATCTGGGGCTCTGTGCTTTCTTTCCTTCTGAACAAGTGTTACTGGTTTCTGCACAAAAGCGATTCTGCGAAGCAATGTGAACACTTCTGCTTCCCAGGCACAGAGAAGGTGCTAGCAAGGAATTCTCTGCCTGCCTTTCCCCAGTGCTCTAAAAGCTCTCCAGGACAACATAAAATCTGGGGCTCTGTGCTTTCTTTCCTTCTGAACAAGTGTTAGTGTTTTCTGCACAAAAGCGATTCTGCGAAGCAATGTGAACACTTCTGCTTCCCAGGCACAGAGAAGGTGCTAGCAAGGAATTCTCTGCCTGCCTTTCCCCAGTGCTCTAAAAGCTCTCCAGGACAACATAAAATCTGGGGCTCTGTGCTTTCTTTCCTTCTGAACAAGTGTTAGTGTTTTCTGCACAAAAGCGATTCTTGCGAAGCAATGTGAACACTTCTGCTTCCCAGGCACAGAGAAGGTGCTAGCAGGGAATTCTCTGCCTGCCTTTCCCCAGTGCTCTGCAAGCTCTCCAGGACAACATAGAATCTGGGGCTCTGTGCTTTCTTTCCTTCTGAACAAGTGTTAGTGTTTTCTGCACAAAAGCGATTCTTGCGAAGCAATGTGAACACTTCTGCTTCCCAGGCACAGAGAAGGTGCTAGCAGGGAATTCTCTGCCTGCCTTTCCCCAGTGCTCTGCAAGCTCTCCAGGACAACATAGAATCTGGGGCTCTGTGCTTTCTTTCCTTCTGAACAAGTGTTAGTGTTTTCTGCACAAAAGCGATTCTTGCGAAGCAATGTGAACACTTCTGCTTCCCAGGCACAGAGAAGGTGCTAGCAGGGAATTCTCTGCCTGCCTTTCCCCAGTGCTCTGCAAGCTCTCCAGGACAACATAGAATCTGGGGCTCTGTGCTTTCTTTCCTTCTGAACAAGTGTTACTGTTTTCTGCACAAAAGCGATTCTGCGAACCAATGTGAACACTTCTGCTTCCCAGGCACAGAGAAGGTGCTAGCAAGGAATTCTCTGCCTGCCTTTCCCCAGTGCTCTAAAAGCTCTCCAGGACAACATAAAATCTGGGGCTCTGTGCTTTCTTTCCTTCTGAACAAGTGTTACTGTTTTCTGCACAAAAGCGATTCTGCGAAGCAATGTGAACACTTCTGCTTCCCAGACACAGAGAAGGTGCTAGAAAGGAATTCTCTGCCTGCCTTTCCCCAGTGCTCTGCAAGCTCTCCAGGACAACATAGAATCTGGGGCTCTGTGCTTTCTTTCCTTCTGAACAAGTGTTAGTGTTTTCTGCACAAAAGCGATTCTGCGAAGCAATGTGAACACTTCTGCTTCCCAGGCACAGAGAAGGTGCTAGCAAGGAATTCTCTGCCTGCCTTTCCCCAGTGCTCTAAAAGCTCTCCAGGACAACATAAAATCTGGGGCTCTGTGCTTTCTTTCCTTCTGAACAAGTGTTAGTGTTTTCTGCACAAAAGCGATTCTTGCGAAGCAATGTGAACACTTCTGCTTCCCAGGCACAGAGAAGGTGCTAGCAGGGAATTCTCTGCCTGCCTTTCCCCAGTGCTCTGCAAGCTCTCCAGGACAACATAGAATCTGGGGCTCTGTGCTTTCTTTCCTTCTGAACAAGTGTTACTGTTTTCTGCACAAAAGCGATTCTGCAAAGCAATGTGAACAGGCACAGAGAAGGTGCTATCAGGGAATTCTCTGCCTGCCTTTCCCCAGTGCTCTGCAAGCTCTCCAGGACAACATAGAATCTGGGGCTCTGTGCTTTCTTTCCTTCTGAACAAGTGTTAGTGTTTTCTGCACAAAAGCGATTCTGCGAAGCAATGTGAACACTTCTGCTACCCAGGCACAGAGAAGGTGCTAGCAGGGAATTCTCTGCCTGCCTTTCCCCAGTGCTCTGCAAGCTCTCCAGGACAACATAGAATCTGGGGCTCTGTGCTTTCTTTCCTTCTGAACAAGTGTTAGTGTTTTCTGCACAAAAGCGATTCTGCAAAGCAATGTGAACACTTCTGCTTCCCAGGCACAGAGAAGGTGCTAGCAGGGAATTCTCTGCCTGCCTTTCCCCAGTGCTCTGCAAGCTCTCCAGGACAACATAGAATCTGGGGCTCTGTGCTTTCTTTCCTTCTGAACAAGTGTTAGTGTTTACTGCACAAAAGCGATTCTTGCGAAGCAATGTGAACACTTCTGCTTCCCAGGCACAGAGAAGGTGCTAGCAGGGAATTCTCTGCCTGCCTTTCCCCAGTGCTCTGCAAGCTCTCCAGGACAACATAGAATCTGGGGCTCTGTGCTTTCTTTCGTTCTGAACAAGTGTTACTGTTTTCTGCACAAAAGCGATTCTGCGAAGCAATGTGAACAGGCACAGAGAAGGTGCTATCAGGGAATTCTCTGCCTGCCTTTCCCCAGTGCTCTGCAAGCTCTCCAGGACAACATAGAATCTGGGGCTCTGTGCTTTCTTTCCTTCTGAACAAGTGTTAGTGTTTTCTGCACAAAAGCGATTCTGCAAAGCAATGTGAACACTTCTGCTTCCCAGGCACAGAGAAGGTCCTAGCAGGGAATTCTCTGCCTGCCTTTCCCCAGTGCTCTGCAAGCTCTCCAGGACAACATAGAATCTGGGGCTCTGTGCTTTCTTTCCTTCTGAACAAGTGTTACTGTTTTCTGCACAAAAGCGATTCTGCGAAGCAATGTGAACACTTCTGCTTCCCAGGCACAGAGAAGGTGCTAGCAAGGAATTCTCTGCCTGCCTTTCCCCAGTGCTCTGCAAGCTCTCCAGGACAACATAAAATCTGGGGCTCTGTGCTTTCTTTCCTTCTGAACAAGTGTTACTGTTTTCTGCACAAAAGCGATTCTTGCGAAGCAATGTGAACACTTCTGCTTCCCAGGCACACAGAAGGTGCTAGCAAGGAATTCTCTGCCTGCCTTTCCCCAGTGCTCTGCAAGCTCTCCAGGACAACATAGAATCTGGGGCTCTGTGCTTTCTTTCCTTCTGAACAAGTGTTACTGTTTTCTGCACAAAAGCGATTCTGCGAAGCAATGTGAACAGGCACAGAGAAGGTGCTATCAGGGAATTCTCTGCCTGCCTTTCCCCAGTGCTCTGCAAGCTCTCCAGGACAACATAAAATCTGGGGCTCTGTGCTTTCTTTCGTTCTGAACAAGTGTTACTGTTTTCTGCACAAAAGCGTTTCTTGCGAAGCAATGTGAACACTTCTGCTTCCCAGGCACAGAGAAGGTGCTATCAGGGAATTCTCTGCCTGCCTTTCCCCAGTGCTCTGCAAGCTCTCCAGGACAACATAGAATCTGGGGCTCTGTGCTTTCTTTCCTTCTGAACAAGTGTTAGTGTTTTCTGCACAAAAGCGATTCTTGCGAAGCAATGTGAACACTTCTGCTTCCCAGGCACAGAGAAGGTGCTAGCAGGGAATTCCCTGCCTGCCTTTCCCCAGTGCTCTGCAAGCTCTCCAGGACAACATAGAATCTGGGGCTCTGTGCATTCTTTCCTTCTGAACAAGTGTTAGTGTTTTCTGCACAAAAGCGATTCTTGCGAAGCAATGTGAACACTTCTGCTTCCCAGGCACAGAGAAGGTGCTAGCAGGGAATTCCCTGCCTGCCTTTCCCCAGTGCTCTGCAAGCTCTCCAGGACAACATAGAATCTGGGGCTCTGTGCTTTCTTTCCTTCTGAACAAGTGTTACTGTTTTCTGCACAAAAGCGATTCTGCGAAGCAATGTGAACAGGCACAGAGAAGGTGCTATCAGGGAATTCTCTGCCTGCCTTTCCCCAGTGCTCTGCAAGCTCTCCAGGACAACATAGAATCTGGGGCTCTGTGCTTTCTTTCCTTCTGAACAAGTGTTACTGTTTTCTGCACAAAAGCGATTCTGCGAACCAATGTGAACAGGCACAGAGAAGGTGCTAGCAGGGAATTCTCTGCCTGCCTTTCCCCAGTGCTCTGCAAGCTCTCCAGGACAACATAAAATCTGGGGCTCTGTGCTTTCTTTCGTTCTGAACAAGTGTTACTGTTTTCTGCACAAAAGCGATTCTTGCGAAGCAATGTGAACACTTCTGCTTCCCAGGCACAGAGAAGGTGCTATCAGGGAATTCTCTGCCTGCCTTTCCCCAGTGCTCTGCAAGCTCTCCAGGACAACATAGAATCTGGGGCTCTGTGCTTTCTTTCATTCTGAACAAGTGTTACTGTTTTCTGCACAAAAGCGATTCTTGCGAAGCAATGTGAACACTTCTGCTTCCCAGGCACAGAGAAGGTGCTATCAGGGAATTCTCTGCCTGCCTTTCCCCAGTGCTCTGCAAGCTCTCCAGGACAACATAGAATCTGGGGCTCTGTGCTTTCTTTCCTTCTGAACAAGTGTTAGTGTTTTCTGCACAAAAGCGATTCTTGCGAAGCAATGTGAACACTTCTGCTTCCCAGGCACACAGAAGGTGCTAGCAAGGAATTCTCTGCCTGCCTTTCCCCAGTGCTCTGCAAGCTCTCCAGGACAACATAGAATCTGGGGCTCTGTGCTTTCTTTCCTTCTGAACAAGTGTTACTGTTTTCTGCACAAAAGCGATTCTGCGAAGCAATGTGAACAGGCACAGAGAAGGTGCTAGCAGGGAATTCTCTGCCTGCCTTTCCCCAGTGCTCTGCAAGCTCTCCAGGACAACATAAAATCTGGGGCTCTGTGCTTTCTTTCGTTCTGAACAAGTGTTACTGTTTTCTGCACAAAAGCGTTTCTTGCGAAGCAATGTGAACACTTCTGCTTCCCAGGCACAGAGAAGGTGCTATCAGGGAATTCTCTGCCTGCCTTTCCCCAGTGCTCTGCAAGCTCTCCAGGACAACATAGAATCTGGGGCTCTGTGCTTTCTTTCCTTCTGAACAAGTGTTAGTGTTTTCTGCACAAAAGCGATTCTTGCGAAGCAATGTGAACACTTCTGCTTCCCAGGCACAGAGAAGGTGCTAGCAGGGAATTCCCTGCCTGCCTTTCCCCAGTGCTCTGCAAGCTCTCCAGGACAACATAGAATCTGGGGCTCTGTGCATTCTTTCCTTCTGAACAAGTGTTAGTGTTTTCTGCACAAAAGCGATTCTTGCGAAGCAATGTGAACACTTCTGCTTCCCAGGCACAGAGAAGGTGCTAGCAGGGAATTCCCTGCCTGCCTTTCCCCAGTGCTCTGCAAGCTCTCCAGGACAACATAGAATCTGGGGCTCTGTGCTTTCTTTCCTTCTGAACAAGTGTTACTGTTTTCTGCACAAAAGCGATTCTGCGAAGCAATGTGAACAGGCACAGAGAAGGTGCTATCAGGGAATTCTCTGCCTGCCTTTCCCCAGTGCTCTGCAAGCTCTCCAGGACAACATAGAATCTGGGGCTCTGTGCTTTCTTTCCTTCTGAACAAGTGTTACTGTTTTCTGCACAAAAGCGATTCTGCGAACCAATGTGAACAGGCACAGAGAAGGTGCTAGCAGGGAATTCTCTGCCTGCCTTTCCCCAGTGCTCTGCAAGCTCTCCAGGACAACATAAAATCTGGGGCTCTGTGCTTTCTTTCGTTCTGAACAAGTGTTACTGTTTTCTGCACAAAAGCGATTCTTGCGAAGCAATGTGAACACTTCTGCTTCCCAGGCACAGAGAAGGTGCTATCAGGGAATTCTCTGCCTGCCTTTCCCCAGTGCTCTGCAAGCTCTCCAGGACAACATAGAATCTGGGGCTCTGTGCTTTCTTTCATTCTGAACAAGTGTTACTGTTTTCTGCACAAAAGCGATTCTTGCGAAGCAATGTGAACACTTCTGCTTCCCAGGCACAGAGAAGGTGCTATCAGGGAATTCTCTGCCTGCCTTTCCCCAGTGCTCTGCAAGCTCTCCAGGACAACATAGAATCTGGGGCTCTGTGCTTTCTTTCCTTCTGAACAAGTGTTAGTGTTTTCTGCACAAAAGCGATTCTTGCGAAGCAATGTGAACACTTCTGCTTCCCAGGCACAGAGAAGGTGCTAGCAGGGAATTCTCTGCCTGCCTTTCCCCAGTGCTCTGCAAGCTCTCCAGGACAACATAGAATCTGGGGCTCTGTGCTTTCTTTCCTTCTGAACAAGTGTTACTGTTTTCTGCACAAAAGCGATTCTGCAAAGCAATGTGAACACTTCTGCTTCCCAGGCACAGAGAAGGTGCTATCAGGGAATTCTCTGCCTGCCTTTCCCCAGTGCTCTGCAAGCTCTCCAGGACAACATAAAATCTGGGGCTCTGTGCTTTCTTTCCTTCTGAACAAGTGTTACTGTTTTCTGCACAAAAGCGATTCTTGCGAAGCAATGTGAACACTTCTGCTTCCCAGGCACAGAGAAGGTGCTAGCAGGGAATTCTCTGCCTGCCTTTCCCCAGTGCTCTGCAAGCTCTCCAGGACAACATAGAATCTGGGGCTCTGTGCTTTCTTTCCTTCTGAACAAGTGTTAGTGTTTTCTGCACAAAAGCGATTCTGCGAAGCAATGTGAACACTTCTGCTTCCCAGGCACAGAGAAGGTGCTAGCAAGGAATTCTCTGCCTGCCTTTCCCCAGTGCTCTAAAAGCTCTCCAGGACAACATAAAATCTGGCGCTCTGTGCTTTCTTTCCTTCTGAACAAGTGTTACTGTTTTCTGCACAAAAGCGATTCTGCGAAGCAATGTGAACACTTCTGCTTCCCAGACACAGAGAAGGTGCTAGAAAGGAATTCTCTGCCTGCCTTTCCCCAGTGCTCTGCAAGCTCTCCAGGACAACATAGAATCTGGGGCTCTGTGCTTTCTTTCCTTCTGAACAAGTGTTAGTGTTTTCTGCACAAAAGCGATTCTGCGAAGCAATGTGAACACTTCTGCTTCCCAGGCACAGAGAAGGTGCTAGCAAGGAATTCTCTGCCTGCCTTTCCCCAGTGCTCTAAAAGCTCTCCAGGACAACATAAAATCTGGGGCTCTGTGCTTTCTTTCCTTCTGAACAAGTGTTAGTGTTTTCTGCACAAAAGCGATTCTTGCGAAGCAATGTGAACACTTCTGCTTCCCAGGCACAGAGAAGGTGCTAGCAGGGAATTCTCTGCCTGCCTTTCCCCAGTGCTCTGCAAGCTCTCCAGGACAACATAGAATCTGGGGCTCTGTGCTTTCTTTCGTTCTGAACAAGTGTTACTGTTTTCTGCACAAAAGCGATTCTGCGAAGCAATGTGAACAGGCACAGAGAAGGTGCTATCAGGGAATTCTCTGCCTGCCTTTCCCCAGTGCTCTGCAAGCTCTCCAGGACAACATAGAATCTGGGGCTCTGTGCTTCCTTTCGTTCTGAACAAGTGTTAGTGTTTTGTGCACAAAAGCGATTCTGCGAAGCAATGTGAACACTTCTGCTACCCAGGCACAGAGAAGGTGCTAGCAGGGAATTCTCTGCCTGCCTTTCCCCAGTGCTCTGCAAGCTCTCCAGGACAACATAGAATCTGGGGCTCTGTGCTTTCTTTCCTTCTGAACAAGTGTTAGTGTTTTCTGCACAAAAGCGATTCTGCAAAGCAATGTGAACACTTCTGCTTCCCAGGCACAGAGAAGGTGCTAGCAGGGAATTCTCTGCCTGCCTTTCCCCAGTGCTCTGCAAGCTCTCCAGGACAACATAGAATCTGGGGCTCTGTGCTTTCTTTCCTTCTGAACAAGTGTTAGTGTTTACTGCACAAAAGCGATTCTTGCGAAGCAATGTGAACACTTCTGCTTCCCAGGCACAGAGAAGGTGCTAGCAGGGAATTCTCTGCCTGCCTTTCCCCAGTGCTCTGCAAGCTCTCCAGGACAACATAGAATCTGGGGCTCTGTGCTTTCTTTCGTTCTGAACAAGTGTTACTGTTTTCTGCACAAAAGCGATTCTGCGAAGCAATGTGAACAGGCACAGAGAAGGTGCTATCAGGGAATTCTCTGCCTGCCTTTCCCCAGTGCTCTGCAAGCTCTCCAGGACAACATAGAATCTGGGGCTCTGTGCTTTCTTTCCTTCTGAACAAGTGTTAGTGTTTTCTGCACAAAAGCGATTCTGCAAAGCAATGTGAACACTTCTGCTTCCCAGGCACAGAGAAGGTCCTAGCAGGGAATTCTCTGCCTGCCTTTCCCCAGTGCTCTGCAAGCTCTCCAGGACAACATAGAATCTGGGGCTCTGTGCTTTCTTTCCTTCTGAACAAGTGTTAGTGTTTTCTGCACAAAAGCGATTCTGCGAAGCAATGTGAACACTTCTGCTTCCCAGGCACAGAGAAGGTGCTAGCAAGGAATTCTCTGCCTGCCTTTCCCCAGTGCTCTGCAAGCTCTCCAGGACAACAGCAAATCTGGGGCTCTGTGCTTTCTTTCCTTCTGAACAAGTGTTACTGTTTTCTGCACAAAAGCGATTCTTGCGAAGCTATGTGAACACTTCTGCTTCCCAGGCACAGAGAAGGTGCTAGCAAGGAATTCTCTGCCTGCCTTTCCCCAGTGCTCTGCAAGCTCTCCAGGACAACATAGAATCTGGGGCTCTGTGCTTTCTTTCCTTCTGAACAAGTGTTACTGTTTTCTGCACAAAAGCGATTCTGCGAAGCAATGTGAACAGGCACAGAGAAGGTGCTAGCAGGGAATTCTCTGCCTGCCTTTCCCCAGTGCTCTGCAAGCTCTCCAGGACAACATAAAATCTGGGGCTCTGTGCTTTCTTTCGTTCTGAACAAGTGTTACTGTTTTCTGCACAAAAGCGATTCTTGCGAAGCAATGTGAACACTTCTGCTTCCCAGGCACAGAGAAGGTGCTATCAGGGAATTCTCTGCCTGCCTTTCCCCAGTGCTCTGCAAGCTCTCCAGGACAACATAGAATCTGGGGCTCTGTGCTTTCTTTCCTTCTGAACAAGTGTTAGTGTTTTCTGCACAAAAGCGATTCTTGCGAAGCAATGTGAACACTTCTGCTTCCCAGGCACAGAGAAGGTGCTAGCAGGGAATTCCCTGCCTGCCTTTCCCCAGTGCTCTGCAAGCTCTCCAGGACAACATAGAATCTGGGGCTCTGTGCATTCTTTCCTTCTGAACAAGTGTTAGTGTTTTCTGCACAAAAGCGATTCTTGCGAAGCAATGTGAACACTTCTGCTTCCCAGGCACAGAGAAGGTGCTAGCAGGGAATTCTCTGCCTGCCTTTCCCCAGTGCTCTGCAAGCTCTCCAGGACAACATAGAATCTGGGGCTCTGTGCTTTCTTTCCTTCTGAACAAGTGTTAGTGTTTTCTGCACAAAAGCGATTCTGCAAAGCAATGTGAACACTTCTGCTTCCCAGGCACAGAGAAGGTGCTATCAGGGAATTCTCTGCCTGCCTTTCCCCAGTGCTCTGCAAGCTCTCCAGGACAACATAAAATCTGGGGCTCTGTGCTTTCTTTCCTTCTGAACAAGTGTTACTGTTTTCTGCACAAAAGCGATTCTTGCGAAGCAATGTGAACACTTCTGCTTCCCAGGCACAGAGAAGGTGCTAGCAGGGAATTCTCTGCCTGCCTTTCCCCAGTGCTCTGCAAGCTCTCCAGGACAACATAGAATCTGGGGCTCTGTGCTTTCTTTCCTTCTGAACAAGTGTTACTGTTTTCTGCAAAAAAGCGATTCTGCGAAGCAATGTGAACACTTCTGCTTCCCAGGCACAGAGAAGGTGCTAGCAAGGAATTCTCTGCCTGCCTTTCCCCAGTGCTCTGCAAGCTCTCCAGGACAACATAAAATCTGGGGCTCTGTGCTTTCTTTCCTTCTGAACAAGTGTTACTGTTTTCTGCACAAAAGCGATTCTGCGAAGCAATGTGAACACTTCTGCTTCCCAGGCACAGAGAAGGTGCTAGAAAGGAATTCTCTGCCTGCCTTTCCCCAGTGCTCTGCAAGCTCTCCAGGACAACAGCAAATCTGGGGCTCTGTGCTTTCTTTCCTTCTGAACAAGTGTTAGTGTTTTCTGCACAAAAGCGATTCTGCGAAGCAATGTGAACACTTCTGCTTCCCAGGCACAGAGAAGGTGCTAGCAAGGAATTCTCTGCCTGCCTTTCCCCAGTGCTCTAAAAGCTCTCCAGGACAACATAAAATCTGGGGCTCTGTGCTTTCTTTCCTTCTGAACAAGTGTTAGTGTTTTCTGCACAAAAGCGATTCTGCAAAGCAATGTGAACACTTCTGCTTCCCAGGCACAGAGAAGGTGCTAGCAGGGAATTCTCTGCCTGCCTTTCCCCAGTGCTCTGCAAGCTCTCCAGGACAACATAGAATCTGGGGCTCTGTGCTTTCTTTCCTTCTGAACAAGTGTTACTGTTTTCTGCACAAAAGCGATTCTGCGAAGCAATGTGAACAGGCACAGAGAAGGTGCTATCAGGGAATTCTCTGCCTGCCTTTCCCCAGTGCTCTGCAAGCTCTCCAGGACAACATAGAATCTGGGGCTCTGTGCTTTCTTTCCTTCTGAACAAGTGTTAGTGTTTTCTGCACAAAAGCGATTCTGCGAAGCAATGTGAACACTTCTGCTTCCCAGGCACAGAGAAGGTGCTAGCAGGGAATTCTCTGCCTGCCTTTCCCCAGTGCTCTGCAAGCTCTCCAGGACAACATAAAATCTGGGGCTCTGTGCTTTCTTTCCTTCTGAACAAGTGTTAGTGTTTTCTGCACAAAAGCGATTCTGCGAACCAATGTGAACACTTCTGCTTCCCAGGCACAGAGAAGGTGCTAGAAAGGAATTCTCTGCCTGCCTTTCCCCAGTGCTCTGCAAGCTCTCCAGGACAACATAGAATCTGGGGCTCTGTGCTTTCTTTCCTTCTGAACAAGTGTTAGTGTTTTCTGCACAAAAGCGATTCTGCGAAGCAATGTGAACACTTGTGCTTCCCAGGCACGGAGAAGGCGCTAGCAAGGAATTCTCTGCCTGCCTTTCCCCAGTGCTCTGCAAGCTCTCCAGGACAACATAAAATCTGGGGCTCTGTGCTTTCTTTCCTTCTGAACAAGTGTTAGTGTTTTCTGCACAAAAGCGATTCTTGCGAAGCAATGTGAACACTTCTGCTTCCCAGGCACAGAGAAGGTGCTAGCAGGGAATTCCCTGCCTGCCTTTCCCCAGTGCTCTGCAAGCTCTCCAGGACAACATAGAATCTGGTGCTCTGTGCTTTCTTTCGTTCTGAACAAGTGTTACTGTTTTCTGCACAAAAGCGATTCTGCGAAGCAATGTGAACAGGCACAGAGAAGGTGCTATCAGGGAATTCTCTGCCTGCCTTTCCCCAGTGCTCTGCAAGCTCTCCAGGACAACATAGAATCTGGGGCTCTGTGCTTTCTTTCCTTCTGAACAAGTGTTAGTGTTTTCTGCACAAAAGCGATTCTGCAAAGCAATGTGAACACTTCTGCTTCCCAGGCACAGAGAAGGTGCTAGCAGGGAATTCTCTGCCTGCCTTTCCCCAGTGCTCTGCAAGCTCTCCAGGGCAACATAAAATCTGGGGCTCTGTGCTTTCTTTCGTTCTGAACAAGTGTTACTGTTTTCTGCACAAAAGCGATTCTTGCGAAGCTATGTGAACACTTCTGCTTCCCAGGCACACAGAAGGTGCTAGCAAGGAATTCTCTGCCTGCCTTTCCCCAGTGCTCTGCAAGCTCTCCAGGACAACATAGAATCTGGGGCTCTGTGCTTTCTTTCCTTCTGAACAAGTGTTAGTGTTTTCTGCACAAAAGCGATTCTGCGAAGCAATGTGAACAGGCACAGAGAAGGTGCTAGCAGGGAATTCTCTGCCTGCCTTTCCCCAGTGCTCTGCAAGCTCTCCAGGACAACATAAAATCTGGGGCTCTGTGCTTTCTTTCGTTCTGAACAAGTGGTACTGTTTTCTGCACAAAAGGGATTCTTGCAAAGCAATGTGAACACTTCTGCTTCCCAGGCACAGAGAAGGTGCTATCAGGGAATTCTCTGCCTGCCTTTCCCCAGTGCTCTGCAAGCTCTCCAGGACAACATAGAATCTGGGGCTCTGTGCTTTCTTTCCTTCTGAACAAGTGTTACTGTTTTCTGCACAAAAGCGATTCTTGCGAAGCAATGTGAACACTTCTGCTTCCCAGGCACAGAGAAGGTGCTAGAAAGGAATTCTCTGCCTGCCTTTCCCCAGTGCTCTGCAAGCTCTCCAGGACAACATAAAATCTGGGGCTCTGTGCTTTCTTTCCTTCTGAACAAGTGTTAGTGTTTTCTGCACAAAAGCGATTCTTGCGAAGCAATGTGAACACTTCTGCTTCCCAGGCACAGAGAAGGTGCTAGCAGGGAATTCCCTGCCTGCCTTTCCCCAGTGCTCTGCAAGCTCTCCAGGACAACATAGAATCTGGTGCTCTGTGCTTTCTTTCGTTCTGAACAAGTGTTACTGTTTTCTGCACAAAAGCGATTCTGCGAAGCAATGTGAACAGGCACAGAGAAGGTGCTATCAGGGAATTCTCTGCCTGCCTTTCCCCAGTGCTCTGCAAGCTCTCCAGGACAACATAGAATCTGGGGCTCTGTGCTTTCTTTCCTTCTGAACAAGTGTTAGTGTTTTCTGCACAAAGGCGATTCTGCAAAGCAATGTGAACACTTCTGCTTCCCAGGCACAGAGAAGGTGCTAGCAGGGAATTCTCTGCCTGCCTTTCCCCAGTGCTCTGCAAGCTCTCCAGGGCAACATAAAATCTGGGGCTCTGTGCTTTCTTTCGTTCTGAACAAGTGTTACTGTTTTCTGCACAAAAGCGATTCTTGCGAAGCTATGTGAACACTTCTGCTTCCCAGGCACACAGAAGGTGCTAGCAAGGAATTCTCTGCCTGCCTTTCCCCAGTGCTCTGCAAGCTCTCCAGGACAACATAGAATCTGGGGCTCTGTGCTTTCTTTCGTTCTGAACAAGTGTTACTGTTTTCTGCACAAAAGCGATTCTTGCGAAGCAATGTGAACACTTCTGCTTCCCAGGCACAGAGAAGGTGCTAGCAGGGAATTCTCTGCCTGCCTTTCCCCAGTGCTCTGCAAGCTCTCCAGGACAACATAGAATCTGGGGCTCTGTGCTTTCTTTCCTTCTGAACAAGTGTTAGTGTTTTCTGCACAAAAGCGATTCTTGCGAAGCAATGTGAACACTTCTGCTTCCCAGGCACAGAGAAGGTGCTAGCAGGGAATTCTCTGCCTGCCTTTCCCCAGTGCTCTGCAAGCTCTCCAGGACAACATAGAATCTGGGGCTCTGTGCTTTCTTTCCTTCTGAACAAGTGTTACTGTTTTCTGCACAAAAGCGATTCTGCGAAGCAATGTGAACAGGCACAGAGAAGGTGCTATCAGGGAATTCTCTGCCTGCCTTTCCCCAGTGCTCTGCAAGCTCTCCAGGACAACATAGAATCTGGGGCTCTGTGCTTTCTTTCCTTCTGAACAAGTGTTAGTGTTTTCTGCACAAAAGCGATTCTGCAAAGCAATGTGAACACTTCTGCTTCCCAGGCACAGAGAAGGTGCTAGCAGGGAATTCTCTGCCTGCCTTTCCCCAGTGCTCTGCAAGCTCTCCAGGACAACATAAAATCTGGGGCTCTGTGCTTTCTTTCCTTCTGAACAAGTGTTACTGTTTTCTGCACAAAAGCGATTCTGCGAACCAATGTGAACACTTCTGCTTCCCAGGCACAGAGAAGGTGCTAGAAAGGAATTCTCTGCCTGCCTTTCCCCAGTGCTCTGCAAGCTCTCCAGGACAACATAGAATCTGGGGCTCTGTGCTTTCTTTCCTTCTGAACAAGTGTTAGTGTTTTCTGCACAAAAGAGATTCTGCGAAGCAATGTGAACACTTCTGCTTCCCAGGCACAGAGAAGGTGCTAGCAAGGAATTCTCTGCCTGCCTTTCCCCAGTGCTCTGCAAGCTCTCCAGGACAACATAAAATCTGGGGCTCTGTGCTTTCTTTCCTTCTGAACAAGTGTTAGTGTTTTCTGCACAAAAGCGATTCTTGCGAAGCAATGTGAACACTTCTGCTTCCCAGGCACAGAGAAGGTGCTAGCAGGGAATTCTCTGCCTGCCTTTCCCCAGTGCTCTGCAAGCTCTCCAGGACAACATAGAATCTGGGGCTCTGTGCTTTCTTTCCTTCTGAACAAGTGTTACTGTTTTCTGCACAAAAGCGATTCTGCGAAGCAATGTGAACAGGCACAGAGAAGGTGCTATCAGGGAATTCTCTGCCTGCCTTTCCCCAGTGCTCTGCAAGCTCTCCAGGACAACATAGAATCTGGGGCTCTGTGCTTTCTTTCCTTCTGAACAAGTGTTAGTGTTTTCTGCACAAAAGCGATTCTGCAAAGCAATGTGAACACTTCTGCTTCCCAGGCACAGAGAAGGTGCTAGCAGGGAATTCTCTGCCTGCCTTTCCCCAGTGCTCTGCAAGCTCTCCAGGGCAACATAAAATCTGGGGCTCTGTGCTTTCTTTCGTTCTGAACAAGTGTTACTGTTTTCTGCACAAAAGCGATTCTGCGAAGCAATGTGAACAGGCACAGAGAAGGTGCTATCAGGGAATTCTCTGCCTACCTTTCCCCAGTGCTCTGCAAGCTCTCCAGGACAACATAAAATCTGGGGTTCTGTGCTTTCTTTCCTTCTGTACAAGTGTTACTGTTTTCTGCACAAAAGCGATTCTGCGAAGCAATGTGAACAGGCACAGAGAAGGTGCTATCAGGGAATTCTCTGCCTGCCTTTCCCCAGTGCTCTGCAAGCTCTCCAGGACAACACAGAATCTGGGGCTCTGTGCTTTCTTTCCTTCTGAACAAGTGTTACTGTTTTCTGAACAAAAGCGATTCTGCGAAGCAATGTGAACACTTCTGCTTCCCAGGCACAGAGAAGGTGCTAGCAAGGAATTCTCTGCCTGCCTTTCCCCAGTGCTCTGCAAGCTCTCCAGGACAACATAGAATCTGGGGCTCTGTGCTTTCTTTCCTTCTGAACAAGTGTTACTGTTTTCTGCACAAAAGCGATTCTGCGAAGCAATGTGAACAGGCACAGAGAAGGTGCTAGCAGGGAATTCTCTGCCTGCCTTTCCCCAGTGCTCTGCAAGCTCTCCAGGACAACATAAAATCTGGGGCTCTGTGCTTTCTTTCCTTCTGAACAAGTGTTAGTGTTTTCTGCACAAAAGCGATTCTTGCGAAGCAATGTGAACACTTCTGCTTCCCAGGCACAGAGAAGGTGCTATCAGGGAATTCTCTGCCTGCCTTTCCCCAGTGCTCTGCAAGCTCTCCAGGACAACATAGAATCTGGGGCTCTGTGCTTTCTTTCCTTCTGAACAAGTGTTACTGTTTTCTGCACAAAAGCGATTCTTGCGAAGCAATGTGAACACTTCTGCTTCCCAGGCACAGAGAAGGTGCTATCAGGGAATTCTCTGCCTGCCTTTCCCCAGTGCTCTGCAAGCTCTCCAGGACAACATAAAATCTGGGGCTCTGTGCTTTCTTTCCTTCTGAACAAGTGTTAGTGTTTTCTGCACAAAAGCGATTCTTGCGAAGCAATGTGAACACTTCTGCTTCCCAGGCACAGAGAAGGTGCTAGCAGGGAATTCTCTGCCTGCCTTTCCCCAGTGCTCTGCAAGCTCTGCAGGACAACATAGAAGCTGGGGCTCTGTGCTTTCTTTCGTTCTGAACAAGTGTTACTGTTTTCTGCACAAAAGCGATTCTGCGAAGCAATGTGAACAGGCACAGAGAAGGTGCTAGCAGGGAATTCTCTGCCTGCCTTTCCCCAGTGCTCTGCAAGCTCTCCAGGACAACATAAAATCTGGGGCTCTGTGCTTTCTTTGGTTCTGAACAAGTGTTACTGTTTTCTGCACAAAAGCGATTCTTGCGAAGCAATGTGAACACTTCTGCTTCTCAGGCACAGAGAAGGTGCTAGCAAGGAATTCTCTGCCTGCCTTTCCCCAGTGCTCTGCAAGCTCTCCAGGACAACATAGAATCTGGGGCTCTGTGCTTTCTTTCGTTCTGAACAAGTGTTACTGTTTTCTGCACAAAAGCGATTCTGCAAAGCAATGTGAACAGGCATAGAGAAGGTGCTAGCAGGGAATTCTCTGCCTGCCTTTCCCCAGTGCTCTGCAAGCTCTCCAGGACAACATAGAATCTGGGGCTCTGTGCTTTCTTTCATTCTGAACAAGTGTTACTGTTTTCTGCACAAAAGCGATTCTGCGAAGCAATGTGAACACTTCTGCTTCCCAGGCACAGAGAAGGTGCTAGCAAGGAATTCTCTGCCTGCCTTTCCCCAGTGCTCTGCAAGCTCTCCAGGACAACATAAAATCTGGGGCTCTGTGCTTTCTTTCCTTCTGAACAAGTGTTAGTGTTTTCTGCACAAAAGCGATTCTTGCGAAGCTATGTGAACACTTCTGCTTCCCAGGCACAGAGAAGGTGCTATCAGGGAATTCTCTGCCTGCCTTTCCCCAGTGCTCTGCAAGCTCTCCAGGACAACATAGAATCTGGGGCTCTGTGCTTTCTTTCCTTCTGAACAAGTGTTACTGTTTTCTGCACAAAAGCGATTCTGCGAAGCAATGTGAACAGGCACAGAGAAGGTGCTATCAGGGAATTCTCTGCCTGCCTTTCCCCAGTGCTCTGCAAGCTCTCCAGGACAACATAGAATCTGGGGCTCTGTGCTTTCTTTCCTTCTGAACAAGTGTTAATGTTTTCTGCACTAAAGCGATTCTGCGAAGCAATGTGAACAGGCACAGAGAAGGTGCTATCAGGGAATTCTCTGCCTGCCTTTCCCCAGTGCTCTGCAAGCTCTCCAGGACAACATAGAATCTGGGGCTCTGTGCTTTCTTTCCTTCTGAACAAGTGTTAATGTTTTCTGCACAAAAGCGATTCTGCGAACCAATGTGAACACTTCTGCTTCCCAGGCACAGAGAAGGTGCTAGCAAGGATTTCTCTGCCTGCCTTTCCCCAGTGCTCTGCAAGCTCTCCAGGACAACATAGAATCTGGGGCTCTGTGCTTTCTTTCCTTCTGAACAAGTGTTACTGTTTTCTGCACAAAAGCGATTCTGCGAAGCAATGTGAACACTTCTGCTTCCCAGGCACAGAGAAGGTGCTAGCAGGGAATTCTCTGCCTGCCTTTCCCCAGTGCTCTGCAAGCTCTCCAGGACAACATAGAATCTGGGGCTCTGTGCTTTCTTTCCTTCTGAACAAGTGTTAGTGTTTTCTGCACAAAAGCGATTCTGCAAAGCAATGTGAACACTTCTGCTTCCCAGGCACAGAGAAGGTGCTAGCAGGGAATTCTCTGCCTGCCTTTCCCCAGTGCTCTGCAAGCTCTCCAGGGCAACATAAAATCTGGGGCTCTGTGCTTTCTTTCGTTCTGAACAAGTGTTACTGTTTTCTGCACAAAAGCGATTCTTGCGAAGCTATGTGAACACTTCTGCTTCCCAGGCACACAGAAGGTGCTAGCAAGGAATTCTCTGCCTGCCTTTCCCCAGTGCTCTGCAAGCTCTCCAGGACAACATAGAATCTGGGGCTCTGTGCTTTCTTTCCTTCTGAACAAGTGTTAGTGTTTTCTGCACAAAAGCGATTCTGCGAAGCAATGTGAACAGGCACAGAGAAGGTGCTAGCAGGGAATTCTCTGCCTGCCTTTCCGCAGTGCTCTGCAAGCTCTCCAGGACAACATAAAATCTGGGGCTCTGTGCTTTCTTTCGTTCTGAACAAGTGGTACTGTTTTCTGCACAAAAGGGATTCTTGCAAAGCAATGTGAACACTTCTGCTTCCCAGGCACAGAGAAGGTGCTATCAGGGAATTCTCTGCCTGCCTTTCCCCAGTGCTCTGCAAGCTCTCCAGGACAACATAGAATCTGGGGCTCTGTGCTTTCTTTCCTTCTGAACAAGTGTTACTGTTTTCTGCACAAAAGCGATTCTTGCGAAGCAATGTGAACACTTCTGCTTCCCAGGCACAGAGAAGGTGCTAGAAAGGAATTCTCTGCCTGCCTTTCCCCAGTGCTCTGCAAGCTCTCCAGGACAACATAAAATCTGGGGCTCTGTGCTTTCTTTCCTTCTGAACAAGTGTTAGTGTTTTCTGCACAAAAGCGATTCTTGCGAAGCAATGTGAACACTTCTGCTTCCCAGGCACAGAGAAGGTGCTAGCAGGGAATTCCCTGCCTGCCTTTCCCCAGTGCTCTGCAAGCTCTCCAGGACAACATAGAATCTGGTGCTCTGTGCTTTCTTTCGTTCTGAACAAGTGTTACTGTTTTCTGCACAAAAGCGATTCTGCGAAGCAATGTGAACAGGCACAGAGAAGGTGCTATCAGGGAATTCTCTGCCTGCCTTTCCCCAGTGCTCTGCAAGCTCTCCAGGACAACATAGAATCTGGGGCTCTGTGCTTTCTTTCCTTCTGAACAAGTGTTAGTGTTTTCTGCACAAAGGCGATTCTGCAAAGCAATGTGAACACTTCTGCTTCCCAGGCACAGAGAAGGTGCTATCAGGGAATTCTCTGCCTGCCTTTCCCCAGTGCTCTGCAAGCTCTCCAGGACAACATAGAATCTGGGGCTCTGTGCTTTCTTTCCTTCTGAACAAGTGTTAGTGTTTTCTGCACAAAAGCGATTCTTGCGAAGCAATGTGAACACTTCTGCTTCCCAGGCACAGAGAAGGTGCTAGCAGGGAATTCTCTGCCTGCCTTTCCCCAGTGCTCTGCAAGCTCTCCAGGACAACATAGAATCTGGGGCTCTGTGCTTTCTTTCCTTCTGAACAAGTGTTAGTGTTTTCTGCACAAAAGCGATTCTTGCGAAGCAATGTGAACACTTCTGCTTCCCAGGCACAGAGAAGGTGCTAGCAGGGAATTCTCTGCCTGCCTTTCCCCAGTGCTCTGCAAGCTCTCCAGGACAACATAGAATCTGGGGCTCTGTGCTTTCTTTCCTTCTGAACAAGTGTTAGTGTTTTCTGCACAAAAGCGATTCTGCAAAGCAATGTGAACACTTCTGCTTCCCAGGCACAGAGAAGGTGCTAGCAGGGAATTCTCTGCCTGCCTTTCCCCAGTGCTCTGCAAGCTCTCCAGGGCAACATAAAATCTGGGGCTCTGTGCTTTCTTTCGTTCTGAACAAGTGTTACTGTTTTCTGCACAAAAGCGATTCTGCGAAGCAATGTGAACAGGCACAGAGAAGGTGCTATCAGGGAATTCTCTGCCTACCTTTCCCCAGTGCTCTGCAAGCTCTCCAGGACAACATAAAATCTGGGGTTCTGTGCTTTCTTTCCTTCTGTACAAGTGTTACTGTTTTCTGCACAAAAGCGATTCTGCGAAGCAATGTGAACAGGCACAGAGAAGGTGCTATCAGGGAATTCTCTGCCTGCCTTTCCCCAGTGCTCTGCAAGCTCTCCAGGACAACACAGAATCTGGGGCTCTGTGCTTTCTTTCCTTCTGAACAAGTGTTACTGTTTTCTGAACAAAAGCGATTCTGCGAAGCAATGTGAACACTTCTGCTTCCCAGGCACAGAGAAGGTGCTAGCAGGGAATTCTCTGCCTGCCTTTCCCCAGTGCTCTGCAAGCTCTCCAGGGCAACATAAAATCTGGGGCTCTGTGCTTTCTTTCGTTCTGAACAAGTGTTACTGTTTTCTGCACAAAAGCGATTCTGCGAAGCAATGTGAACAGGCACAGAGAAGGTGCTATCAGGGAATTCTCTGCCTACCTTTCCCCAGTGCTCTGCAAGCTCTCCAGGACAACATAAAATCTGGGATTCTGTGCTTTCTTTCCTTCTGAACAAGTGTTACTGTTTTCTGCACAAAAGCGATTCTGCGAAGCAATGTGAACAGGCACAGAGAAGGTGCTATCAGGGAATTCTCTGCCTGCCTTTCCCCAGTGCTCTGCAAGCTCTCCAGGACAACATAAAATCTGGGGCTCTGTGCTTTCTTTCCTTCTGAACAAGTGTTAGTGTTTTCTGCACAAAAGCGATTCTTGCGAAGCAATGTGAACACTTCTGCTTCCCAGGCACACAGAAGGTGCTAGCAAGGAATTCTCTGCCTGCCTTTCCCCAGTGCTCTGCAAGCTCTCCAGGACAACATAGAATCTGGGGCTCTGTGCTTTCTTTCGTTCTGAACAAGTGTTACTGTTTTCTGCACAAAAGCGATTCTTGCGAAGCAATGTGAACACTTCTGCTTCCCAGGCACAGAGAAGGTGCTAGCAGGGAATTCTCTGCCTGCCTTTCCCCAGTGCTCTGCAAGCTCTCCAGGACAACATAGAATCTGGGGCTCTGTGCTTTCTTTCCTTCTGAACAAGTGTTAGTGTTTTCTGCACAAAAGCGATTCTTGCGAAGCAATGTGAACACTTCTGCTTCCCAGGCACAGAGAAGGTGCTAGCAGGGAATTCTCTGCCTGCCTTTCCCCAGTGCTCTGCAAGCTCTCCAGGACAACATAGAATCTGGGGCTCTGTGCTTTCTTTCCTTCTGAACAAGTGTTACTGTTTTCTGCACAAAAGCGATTCTGCGAAGCAATGTGAACAGGCACAGAGAAGGTGCTATCAGGGAATTCTCTGCCTGCCTTTCCCCAGTGCTCTGCAAGCTCTCCAGGACAACATAGAATCTGGGGCTCTGTGCTTTCTTTCCTTCTGAACAAGTGTTAGTGTTTTCTGCACAAAAGCGATTCTGCGAAGCAATGTGAACAGGCACAGAGAAGGTGCTAGCAGGGAATTCTCTGCCTGCCTTTCCGCAGTGCTCTGCAAGCTCTCCAGGACAACATAAAATCTGGGGCTCTGTGCTTTCTTTCGTTCTGAACAAGTGGTACTGTTTTCTGCACAAAAGGGATTCTTGCAAAGCAATGTGAACACTTCTGCTTCCCAGGCACAGAGAAGGTGCTATCAGGGAATTCTCTGCCTGCCTTTCCCCAGTGCTCTGCAAGCTCTCCAGGACAACATAGAATCTGGGGCTCTGTGCTTTCTTTCCTTCTGAACAAGTGTTACTGTTTTCTGCACAAAAGCGATTCTTGCGAAGCAATGTGAACACTTCTGCTTCCCAGGCACAGAGAAGGTGCTAGAAAGGAATTCTCTGCCTGCCTTTCCCCAGTGCTCTGCAAGCTCTCCAGGACAACATAAAATCTGGGGCTCTGTGCTTTCTTTCCTTCTGAACAAGTGTTAGTGTTTTCTGCACAAAAGCGATTCTTGCGAAGCAATGTGAACACTTCTGCTTCCCAGGCACAGAGAAGGTGCTAGCAGGGAATTCCCTGCCTGCCTTTCCCCAGTGCTCTGCAAGCTCTCCAGGACAACATAGAATCTGGTGCTCTGTGCTTTCTTTCGTTCTGAACAAGTGTTACTGTTTTCTGCACAAAAGCGATTCTGCGAAGCAATGTGAACAGGCACAGAGAAGGTGCTATCAGGGAATTCTCTGCCTGCCTTTCCCCAGTGCTCTGCAAGCTCTCCAGGACAACATAGAATCTGGGGCTCTGTGCTTTCTTTCCTTCTGAACAAGTGTTAGTGTTTTCTGCACAAAGGCGATTCTGCAAAGCAATGTGAACACTTCTGCTTCCCAGGCACAGAGAAGGTGCTAGCAGGGAATTCTCTGCCTGCCTTTCCCCAGTGCTCTGCAAGCTCTCCAGGGCAACATAAAATCTGGGGCTCTGTGCTTTCTTTCGTTCTGAACAAGTGTTACTGTTTTCTGCACAAAAGCGATTCTTGCGAAGCTATGTGAACACTTCTGCTTCCCAGGCACACAGAAGGTGCTAGCAAGGAATTCTCTGCCTGCCTTTCCCCAGTGCTCTGCAAGCTCTCCAGGACAACATAGAATCTGGGGCTCTGTGCTTTCTTTCCTTCTGAACAAGTGTTAGTGTTTTCTGCACAAAAGCGATTCTGCGAAGCAATGTGAACAGGCACAGAGAAGGTGCTAGCAGGGAATTCTCTGCCTGCCTTTCCGCAGTGCTCTGCAAGCTCTCCAGGACAACATAAAATCTGGGGCTCTGTGCTTTCTTTCGTTCTGAACAAGTGGTACTGTTTTCTGCACAAAAGGGATTCTTGCGAAGCAATGTGAACACTTCTGCTTCCCAGGCACAGAGAAGGTGCTATCAGGGAATTCTCTGCCTGCCTTTCCCCAGTGCTCTGCAAGCTCTCCAGGACAACATAGAATCTGGGGCTCTGTGCTTTCTTTCCTTCTGAACAAGTGTTAGTGTTTTCTGCACAAAAGCGATTCTTGCGAAGCAATGTGAACACTTCTGCTTCCCAGGCACAGAGAAGGTGCTAGCAGGGAATTCTCTGCCTGCCTTTCCCCAGTGCTCTGCAAGCTCTCCAGGACAACATAGAATCTGGGGCTCTGTGCTTTCTTTCCTTCTGAACAAGTGTTAGTGTTTTCTGCACAAAAGCGATTCTTGCGAAGCAATGTGAACACTTCTGCTTCCCAGGCACAGAGAAGGTGCTAGCAGGGAATTCTCTGCCTGCCTTTCCCCAGTGCTCTGCAAGCTCTCCAGGACAACATAGAATCTGGGGCTCTGTGCTTTCTTTCCTTCTGAACAAGTGTTAGTGTTTTCTGCACAAAAGCGATTCTGCAAAGCAATGTGAACACTTCTGCTTCCCAGGCACAGAGAAGGTGCTAGCAGGGAATTCTCTGCCTGCCTTTCCCCAGTGCTCTGCAAGCTCTCCAGGGCAACATAAAATCTGGGGCTCTGTGCTTTCTTTCGTTCTGAACAAGTGTTACTGTTTTCTGCACAAAAGCGATTCTGCGAAGCAATGTGAACAGGCACAGAGAAGGTGCTATCAGGGAATTCTCTGCCTACCTTTCCCCAGTGCTCTGCAAGCTCTCCAGGACAACATAAAATCTGGGGTTCTGTGCTTTCTTTCCTTCTGTACAAGTGTTACTGTTTTCTGCACAAAAGCGATTCTGCGAAGCAATGTGAACAGGCACAGAGAAGGTGCTATCAGGGAATTCTCTGCCTGCCTTTCCCCAGTGCTCTGCAAGCTCTCCAGGACAACACAGAATCTGGGGCTCTGTGCTTTCTTTCCTTCTGAACAAGTGTTACTGTTTTCTGAACAAAAGCGATTCTGCGAAGCAATGTGAACACTTCTGCTTCCCAGGCACAGAGAAGGTGCTAGCAGGGAATTCTCTGCCTGCCTTTCCCCAGTGCTCTGCAAGCTCTCCAGGGCAACATAAAATCTGGGGCTCTGTGCTTTCTTTCGTTCTGAACAAGTGTTACTGTTTTCTGCACAAAAGCGATTCTGCGAAGCAATGTGAACAGGCACAGAGAAGGTGCTATCAGGGAATTCTCTGCCTACCTTTCCCCAGTGCTCTGCAAGCTCTCCAGGACAACATAAAATCTGGGATTCTGTGCTTTCTTTCCTTCTGAACAAGTGTTACTGTTTTCTGCACAAAAGCGATTCTGCGAAGCAATGTGAACAGGCACAGAGAAGGTGCTATCAGGGAATTCTCTGCCTGCCTTTCCCCAGTGCTCTGCAAGCTCTCCAGGACAACATAAAATCTGGGGCTCTGTGCTTTCTTTCCTTCTGAACAAGTGTTAGTGTTTTCTGCACAAAAGCGATTCTTGCGAAGCAATGTGAACACTTCTGCTTCCCAGGCACACAGAAGGTGCTAGCAAGGAATTCTCTGCCTGCCTTTCCCCAGTGCTCTGCAAGCTCTCCAGGACAACATAGAATCTGGGGCTCTGTGCTTTCTTTCGTTCTGAACAAGTGTTACTGTTTTCTGCACAAAAGCGATTCTTGCGAAGCAATGTGAACACTTCTGCTTCCCAGGCACAGAGAAGGTGCTAGCAGGGAATTCTCTGCCTGCCTTTCCCCAGTGCTCTGCAAGCTCTCCAGGACAACATAGAATCTGGGGCTCTGTGCTTTCTTTCCTTCTGAACAAGTGTTAGTGTTTTCTGCACAAAAGCGATTCTTGCGAAGCAATGTGAACACTTCTGCTTCCCAGGCACAGAGAAGGTGCTAGCAGGGAATTCTCTGCCTGCCTTTCCCCAGTGCTCTGCAAGCTCTCCAGGACAACATAGAATCTGGGGCTCTGTGCTTTCTTTCCTTCTGAACAAGTGTTACTGTTTTCTGCACAAAAGCGATTCTGCGAAGCAATGTGAACAGGCACAGAGAAGGTGCTATCAGGGAATTCTCTGCCTGCCTTTCCCCAGTGCTCTGCAAGCTCTCCAGGACAACATAGAATCTGGGGCTCTGTGCTTTCTTTCCTTCTGAACAAGTGTTAGTGTTTTCTGCACAAAAGCGATTCTGCAAAGCAATGTGAACACTTCTGCTTCCCAGGCACAGAGAAGGTGCTAGCAGGGAATTCTCTGCCTGCCTTTCCCCAGTGCTCTGCAAGCTCTCCAGGACAACATAAAATCTGGGGCTCTGTGCTTTCTTTCCTTCTGAACAAGTGTTACTGTTTTCTGCACAAAAGCGATTCTGCGAACCAATGTGAACACTTCTGCTTCCCAGGCACAGAGAAGGTGCTAGAAAGGAATTCTCTGCCTGCCTTTCCCCAGTGCTCTGCAAGCTCTCCAGGACAACATAGAATCTGGGGCTCTGTGCTTTCTTTCCTTCTGAACAAGTGTTAGTGTTTTCTGCACAAAAGAGATTCTGCGAAGCAATGTGAACACTTCTGCTTCCCAGGCACAGAGAAGGTGCTAGCAAGGAATTCTCTGCCTGCCTTTCCCCAGTGCTCTGCAAGCTCTCCAGGACAACATAAAATCTGGGGCTCTGTGCTTTCTTTCCTTCTGAACAAGTGTTAGTGTTTTCTGCACAAAAGCGATTCTTGCGAAGCAATGTGAACACTTCTGCTTCCCAGGCACAGAGAAGGTGCTAGCAGGGAATTCTCTGCCTGCCTTTCCCCAGTGCTCTGCAAGCTCTCCAGGACAACATAGAATCTGGGGCTCTGTGCTTTCTTTCCTTCTGAACAAGTGTTACTGTTTTCTGCACAAAAGCGATTCTGCGAAGCAATGTGAACAGGCACAGAGAAGGTGCTATCAGGGAATTCTCTGCCTGCCTTTCCCCAGTGCTCTGCAAGCTCTCCAGGACAACATAGAATCTGGGGCTCTGTGCTTTCTTTCCTTCTGAACAAGTGTTAGTGTTTTCTGCACAAAAGCGATTCTGCAAAGCAATGTGAACACTTCTGCTTCCCAGGCACAGAGAAGGTGCTAGCAGGGAATTCTCTGCCTGCCTTTCCCCAGTGCTCTGCAAGCTCTCCAGGGCAACATAAAATCTGGGGCTCTGTGCTTTCTTTCGTTCTGAACAAGTGTTACTGTTTTCTGCACAAAAGCGATTCTGCGAAGCAATGTGAACAGGCACAGAGAAGGTGCTATCAGGGAATTCTCTGCCTACCTTTCCCCAGTGCTCTGCAAGCTCTCCAGGACAACATAAAATCTGGGGTTCTGTGCTTTCTTTCCTTCTGTACAAGTGTTACTGTTTTCTGCACAAAAGCGATTCTGCGAAGCAATGTGAACAGGCACAGAGAAGGTGCTATCAGGGAATTCTCTGCCTGCCTTTCCCCAGTGCTCTGCAAGCTCTCCAGGACAACACAGAATCTGGGGCTCTGTGCTTTCTTTCCTTCTGAACAAGTGTTACTGTTTTCTGAACAAAAGCGATTCTGCGAAGCAATGTGAACACTTCTGCTTCCCAGGCACAGAGAAGGTGCTAGCAAGGAATTCTCTGCCTGCCTTTCCCCAGTGCTCTGCAAGCTCTCCAGGACAACATAGAATCTGGGGCTCTGTGCTTTCTTTCCTTCTGAACAAGTGTTACTGTTTTCTGCACAAAAGCGATTCTGCGAAGCAATGTGAACAGGCACAGAGAAGGTGCTAGCAGGGAATTCTCTGCCTGCCTTTCCCCAGTGCTCTGCAAGCTCTCCAGGACAACATAAAATCTGGGGCTCTGTGCTTTCTTTCCTTCTGAACAAGTGTTAGTGTTTTCTGCACAAAAGCGATTCTTGCGAAGCAATGTGAACACTTCTGCTTCCCAGGCACAGAGAAGGTGCTATCAGGGAATTCTCTGCCTGCCTTTCCCCAGTGCTCTGCAAGCTCTCCAGGACAACATAGAATCTGGGGCTCTGTGCTTTCTTTCCTTCTGAACAAGTGTTACTGTTTTCTGCACAAAAGCGATTCTTGCGAAGCAATGTGAACACTTCTGCTTCCCAGGCACAGAGAAGGTGCTATCAGGGAATTCTCTGCCTGCCTTTCCCCAGTGCTCTGCAAGCTCTCCAGGACAACATAAAATCTGGGGCTCTGTGCTTTCTTTCCTTCTGAACAAGTGTTAGTGTTTTCTGCACAAAAGCGATTCTTGCGAAGCAATGTGAACACTTCTGCTTCCCAGGCACAGAGAAGGTGCTAGCAGGGAATTCTCTGCCTGCCTTTCCCCAGTGCTCTGCAAGCTCTGCAGGACAACATAGAAGCTGGGGCTCTGTGCTTTCTTTCGTTCTGAACAAGTGTTACTGTTTTCTGCACAAAAGCGATTCTGCGAAGCAATGTGAACAGGCACAGAGAAGGTGCTAGCAGGGAATTCTCTGCCTGCCTTTCCCCAGTGCTCTGCAAGCTCTCCAGGACAACATAAAATCTGGGGCTCTGTGCTTTCTTTGGTTCTGAACAAGTGTTACTGTTTTCTGCACAAAAGCGATTCTTGCGAAGCAATGTGAACACTTCTGCTTCTCAGGCACAGAGAAGGTGCTAGCAAGGAATTCTCTGCCTGCCTTTCCCCAGTGCTCTGCAAGCTCTCCAGGACAACATAGAATCTGGGGCTCTGTGCTTTCTTTCGTTCTGAACAAGTGTTACTGTTTTCTGCACAAAAGCGATTCTGCAAAGCAATGTGAACAGGCATAGAGAAGGTGCTAGCAGGGAATTCTCTGCCTGCCTTTCCCCAGTGCTCTGCAAGCTCTCCAGGACAACATAGAATCTGGGGCTCTGTGCTTTCTTTCATTCTGAACAAGTGTTACTGTTTTCTGCACAAAAGCGATTCTGCGAAGCAATGTGAACACTTCTGCTTCCCAGGCACAGAGAAGGTGCTAGCAAGGAATTCTCTGCCTGCCTTTCCCCAGTGCTCTGCAAGCTCTCCAGGACAACATAAAATCTGGGGCTCTGTGCTTTCTTTCCTTCTGAACAAGTGTTAGTGTTTTCTGCACAAAAGCGATTCTTGCGAAGCTATGTGAACACTTCTGCTTCCCAGGCACAGAGAAGGTGCTATCAGGGAATTCTCTGCCTGCCTTTCCCCAGTGCTCTGCAAGCTCTCCAGGACAACATAGAATCTGGGGCTCTGTGCTTTCTTTCCTTCTGAACAAGTGTTACTGTTTTCTGCACAAAAGCGATTCTGCGAAGCAATGTGAACAGGCACAGAGAAGGTGCTATCAGGGAATTCTCTGCCTGCCTTTCCCCAGTGCTCTGCAAGCTCTCCAGGACAACATAGAATCTGGGGCTCTGTGCTTTCTTTCCTTCTGAACAAGTGTTAATGTTTTCTGCACTAAAGCGATTCTGCGAAGCAATGTGAACAGGCACAGAGAAGGTGCTATCAGGGAATTCTCTGCCTGCCTTTCCCCAGTGCTCTGCAAGCTCTCCAGGACAACATAGAATCTGGGGCTCTGTGCTTTCTTTCCTTCTGAACAAGTGTTAATGTTTTCTGCACAAAAGCGATTCTGCGAACCAATGTGAACACTTCTGCTTCCCAGGCACAGAGAAGGTGCTAGCAAGGATTTCTCTGCCTGCCTTTCCCCAGTGCTCTGCAAGCTCTCCAGGACAACATAGAATCTGGGGCTCTGTGCTTTCTTTCCTTCTGAACAAGTGTTACTGTTTTCTGCACAAAAGCGATTCTGCGAAGCAATGTGAACACTTCTGCTTCCCAGGCACAGAGAAGGTGCTAGCAGGGAATTCTCTGCCTGCCTTTCCCCAGTGCTCTGCAAGCTCTCCAGGACAACATAGAATCTGGGGCTCTGTGCTTTCTTTCCTTCTGAACAAGTGTTAGTGTTTTCTGCACAAAAGCGATTCTGCAAAGCAATGTGAACACTTCTGCTTCCCAGGCACAGAGAAGGTGCTAGCAGGGAATTCTCTGCCTGCCTTTCCCCAGTGCTCTGCAAGCTCTCCAGGACAACATAGAATCTGGGGCTCTGTGCTTTCTTTCCTTCTGAACAAGTGTTACTGTTTTCTGCACAAAAGCGATTCTGCGAAGCAATGTGAACACTTCTGCTTCCCAGGCACAGAGAAGGTGCTAGCAGGGAATTCTCTGCCTGCCTTTCCCCAGTGCTCTGCAAGCTCTCCAGGACAACATAGAATCTGGGGCTCTGTGCTTTCTTTCCTTCTGAACAAGTGTTAGTGTTTTCTGCACAAAAGCGATTCTGCGAAGCAATGTGAACACTTCTGCTTCCCAGGCACAGAGAAGGTGCTAGCAGGGAATTCTCTGCCTGCCTTTCCCCAGTGCTCTGCAAGCTCTCCAGGGCAACATAAAATCTGGGGCTCTGTGCTTTCTTTCGTTCTGAACAAGTGTTATTGTTTTCTGCACAAAAGCGATTCTGCGAAGCAATGTGAACAGGCACAGAGAAGGTGCTATCAGGGAATTCTCTGCCTGCCTTTCCCCAGTGCTCTGCAAGCTCTCCAGGACAACATAGAATCTGGGGCTCTGTGCTTTCTTTCCTTCTGAACAAGTGTTACTGTTTTCTGCACAAAAGCGATTCTGCGAAGCAATGTGAACACTTCTGCTTCCCAGGCACAGAGAAGGTGCTAGCAAGGATTTCTCTGCCTGCCTTTCCCCAGTGCTCTGCAAGCTCTCCAGGACAACATAGAATCTGGGGCTCTGTGCTTTCTTTCCTTCTGAACAAGTGTTAGTGTTTTCTGCACAAAAGCGATTCTGCGAAGCAATGTGAACATGCACAGAGAAGGTGCTAGCAGGGAATTCTCTGCCTGCCTTTCCCCAGTGCTCTGCAAGCTCTCCAGGACAACATAAAATCTGGGGCTCTGTGCTTTCTTTCGTTCTGAACAAGTGTTACTGTTTTCTGCACAAAAGCGATTCTTGCGAAGCAATGTGAACACTTCTGCTTCCCAGGCACAGAGAAGGTGCTATCAGGGAATTCTCTGCCTGCCTTTCCCCAGTGCTCTGCAAGCTCTCCAGGACAACATAGAATCTGGGGCTCTGTGCTTTCTTTCCTTCTGAACAAGTGTTACTGTTTTCTGCACAAAAGCGATTCTGCGAAGCAATGTGAACACTTCTGCTTCCCAGGCACAGAGAAGGTGCTAGAAAGGAATTCTCTGCCTGCCTTTCCCCAGTGCTCTGCAAGCTCTCCAGGACAACATAAAATCTGGGGCTCTGTGCTTTCTTTCCTTCTGAACAAGTGTTAGTGTTTTCTGCACAAAAGCGATTCTTGCGAAGCAATGTGAACACTTCTGCTTCCCAGGCACAGAGAAGGTGCTAGCAAGGAATTCTCTGCCTGCCTTTCCCCAGTGCTCTGCAAGCTCTCCAGGACTACATAGAATCTGGGGCTCTGTGCTTTCTTTCGTTCTGAACAAGTGTTACTGTTTTCTGCACAAAAGCGATTCTGCAAAACAATGTGAACAGGCACAGAGAAGGTGCTAGCAGGGAATTCTCTGCCTGCCTTTCCCCAGTGCTCTGCAAGCTCTCCAGGACAACATAGAATCTGGGGCTCTGTGCTTTCTTTCCTTCTGAACAAGTGTTAGTGTTTTCTGCACAAAAGCGATTCTGCGAAGCAATGTGAACACTTCTGCTTCCCAGGCACGGAGAAGGTGCTAGCAAGGAATTCTCTGCCTGCCTTTCCCCAGTGCTCTAAAAGCTCTCCAGGACAACATAAAATCTGGGGCTCTGTGCTTTCTTTCCTTCTGAACAAGTGTTAGTGTTTTCTGCACAAAAGCGATTCTTGCGAAGCAATGTGAACACTTCTGCTTCCCAGGCACAGAGAAGGTGCTAGCAGGGAATTCTCTGCCTGCCTTTCCCCAGTGCTCTGCAAGCTCTCCAGGACAATATAGAATCTGGGGCTCTGTGCTTTCTTTCCTTCTGAACAAGTGTTACTGTTTTCTGCACAAAAGCGATTCTGCGAACCAATGTGAACACTTCTGCTTCCCAGGCACAGAGAAGGTGCTAGAAAGGAATTCTCTGCCTGCCTTTCCCCAGTGCTCTGCAAGCTCTCCAGGACAACATAAAATCTGGGGCTCTGTGCTTTCTTTCCTTCTGAACAAGTGTTACTGTTTTCTGCACAAAAGCGATTCTGCGAACCAATGTGAACACTTCTGATTCCCAGGCACAGAGAAGGTGCTAGCAAGGAATTCTCTGCCTGCCTTTCCCCAGTGCTCTGCAAGCTCTCCAGGACAACATAAAATCTGGGGCTCTGTGCTTTCTTTCCTTCTGAACAAGTGTTAGTGTTTTCTGCACAAAAGCGATTCTTGCGAAGCAATGTGAACACTTCTGCTTCCCAGGCACAGAGAAGGTGCTAGCAAGGAATTCTCTGCCTGCCTTTCCCCAGTGCTCTGCAAGCTCTCCAGGACTACATAGAATCTGGGGCTCTGTGCTTTCTTTCGTTCTGAACAAGTGTTACTGTTTTCTGCACAAAAGCGATTCTGCAAAGCAATGTGAACAGGCACAGAGAAGGTGCTATCAGGGAATTCTCTGCCTGCCTTTCCCCAGTGCTCTGCAAGCTCTCCAGGACAACATAGAATCTGGGGCTCTGTGCTTTCTTTCCTTCTGAACAAGTGTTAGTGTTTTCTGCACAAAAGCGATTCTGCGAAGCAATGTGAACACTTCTGCTTCCCAGGCACGGAGAAGGTGCTAGCAAGGAATTCTCTGCCTGCCTTTCCCCAGTGCTCTAAAAGCTCTCCAGGACAACATAAAATCTGGGGCTCTGTGCTTTCTTTCCTTCTGAACAAGTGTTAGTGTTTTCTGCACAAAAGCGATTCTTGCGAAGCAATGTGAACACTTCTGCTTCCCAGGCACAGAGAAGGTGCTAGCAGGGAATTCTCTGCCTGCCTTTCCCCAGTGCTCTGCAAGCTCTCCAGGGCAACATAAAATCTGGGGCTCTGTGCTTTCTTTCGTTCTGAACAAGTGTTACTGTTTTCTGCACAAAAGCGATTCTGCGAAGCAATGTGAACAGGCACAGAGAAGGTGCTATCAGGGAATTCTCTGCCTACCTTTCCCCAGTGCTCTGCAAGCTCTCCATGACAACATAAAATCTGGGGTTCTGTGCTTTCTTTCCTTCTGTACAAGTGTTACTGTTTTCTGCACAAAAGCGATTCTGCGAAGCAATGTGAACAGGCACAGAGAAGGTGCTATCAGGGAATTCTCTGCCTGCCTTTCCCCAGTGCTCTGCAAGCTCTCCAGGACAACACAGAATCTGGGGCTCTGTGCTTTCTTTCCTTCTGAACAAGTGTTACTGTTTTCTGAACAAAAGCGATTCTGCGAAGCAATGTGAACACTTCTGCTTCCCAGGCACAGAGAAGGTGCTAGCAAGGAATTCTCTGCCTGCCTTTCCCCAGTGCTCTGCAAGCTCTCCAGGACAACATAAAATCTGGGGCTCTGTGCTTTCTTTCCTTCTGAACAAGTGTTACTGTTTTCTGCACAAAAGCGATTCTTGCGAACCAATGTGAACACTTCTGCTTCCCAGGCACAGAGAAGGTGCTAGCAAGGATTTCTCTGCCTGCCTTTCCCCAGTGCTCTGCAAGCTCTCCAGGACAACATAGAATCTGGGGCTCTGTGCTTTCTTTCCTTCTGAACAAGTGTTACTGTTTTCTGCACAAAAGCGATTCTGCGAAGCAATGTGAACAGGCACAGAGAAGGTGCTAGCAGGGAATTCTCTGCCTGCCTTTCCCCAGTGCTCTGCAAGCTCTCCAGGACAACATAAAATCTGGGGCTCTGTGCTTTCTTTCCTTCTGAACAAGTGTTAGTGTTTTCTGCACAAAAGCGATTCTTGCGAAGCAATGTGAACACTTCTGCTTCCCAGGCACAGAGAAGGTGCTATCAGGGAATTCTCTGCCTGCCTTTCCCCAGTGCTCTGCAAGCTCTGCAGGACAACATAGAAGCTGGGGCTCTGTGCTTTCTTTCGTTCTGAACAAGTGTTACTGTTTTCTGCACAAAAGCGATTCTGCGAAGCAATGTGAACAGGCACAGAGAAGGTGCTAGCAGGGAATTCTCTGCCTGCCTTTCCCCAGTGCTCTGCAAGCTCTCCAGGACAACATAAAATCTGGGGCTCTGTGCTTTCTTTCCTTCTGAACAAGTGTTACTGTTTTCTGCACAAAAGCGATTCTTGCGAAGCAATGTGAACACTTCTGCTTCTCAGGCACAGAGAAGGTGCTAGCAAGGAATTCTCTGCCTGCCTTTCCCCAGTGCTCTGCAAGCTCTCCAGGACAACATAAAATCTGGGGCTCTGTGCTTTCTTTCCTTCTGAACAAGTGTTACTGTTTTCTGCACAAAAGCGATTTTTGCGAAGCAATGTGAACACTTCTGCTTCCCAGGCACAGAGAAGGTGCTAGCAGGGAATTCTCTGCCTGCCTTTCCCCAGTGCTCTGCAAGCTCTCCAGGACGACATAGAATCTGGGGCTCTGTGCTTTCTTTCTTTCTGAACAAATGTTACTGTTTTCTGCACAAAAGCGATTCTTGCGAAGCAATGTGAACACTTCTGCTTCCCAGGCACAGAGAAGGTGCTAGCAGGGAATTCTCTGCCTGCCTTTCCCCAGTGCTCTGCAAGCTCTGCAGGACAACATAGAATCTGGGGCTCTGTGCTTTCTTTCCTTCTGAACAAGTGTTACTGTTTTCTGCCAAAAGCGATTCTGCGAAGCAATGTGAACAGGCACAGAGAAGGTGCTAGCAGGGAATTCTCTGCCTGCCTTTCCCCAGTGCTCTGCAAGCTCTCCAGGACAACATAAAATCTGGGGCTCTGTGCTTTCTTTCCTTCTGAACAAGTGTTACTGTTTTCTGCACAAAAGCGATTTTTGCGAAGCAATGTGAACACTTCTGCTTCCCAGGCACACAGAAGGTGCTAGCAGGGAATTCTCTGCCTGCCTTTCCCCAGTGCTCTGCAAGCTCTCCAGGACAACATAAAATCTGGGGCTCTGTGCTTTCTTTCCTTCTGATCAAGTGTTACTGTTTTCTTCACAAAAGCGCTTTTTGCGAAGCAATGTGAACACTTCTGCTTCCCAGGCACAGAGAAGGTGCTATCAGGGAATTCTCTGCCTGCCTTTCCCCAGTGCTCTGCAAGCTCTCCAGGACAACATAGAATCTGGGGCTCTGTGCTTTCTTTCGTTCTGAACAAGTGTTACTGTTTTCTGCACAAAAGCGATTCTGCAAAGCAATGTGAACAGGCATAGAGAAGGTGCTAGCAGGGAATTCTCTGCCTGCCTTTCCCCAGTGCTCTGCAAGCTCTCCAGGACAACATAGAATCTGGGGCTCTGTGCTTTCTTTCATTCTGAACAAGTGTTACTGTTTTCTGCACAAAAGCGATTCTGCGAAGCAATGTGAACACTTCTGCTTCCCAGGCACAGAGAAGGTGCTAGCAAGGAATTCTCTGCCTGCCTTTCCCCAGTGCTCTGCAAGCTCTCCAGGACAACATAAAATCTGGGGCTCTGTGCTTTCTTTCCTTCTGAACAAGTGTTAGTGTTTTCTGCACAAAAGCGATTCTTGCGAAGCAATGTGAACACTTCTGCTTCCCAGGCACAGAGAAGGTGCTATCAGGGAATTCTCTGCCTGCCTTTCCCCAGTGCTCTGCAAGCTCTCCAGGACAACATAGAATCTGGGGCTCTGTGCTTTCTTTCCTTCTGAACAAGTGTTACTGTTTTCTGCACAAAAGCGATTCTGCGAAGCAATGTGAACAGGCACAGGGAAGGTGCTATCAGGGAATTCTCTGCCTGCCTTTCCCCAGTGCTCTGCAAGCTCTCCAGGACAACATAGAATCTGGGGCTCTGTGCTTTCTTTCCTTCTGAACAAGTGTTAATGTTTTCTGCACTAAAGCGATTCTGCGAAGCAATGTGAACAGGCACAGAGAAGGTGCTATCAGGGAATTCTCTGCCTGCCTTTCCCCAGTGCTCTGCAAGCTCTCCAGGACAACATAGAATCTGGGGCTCTGTGCTTTCTTTCCTTCTGAACAAGTGTTAATGTTTTCTGCACAAAAGCGATTCTGCGAACCAATGTGAACACTTCTGCTTCCCAGGCACAGAGAAGGTGCTAGCAGGGAATTCTCTGCCTGCCTTTCCCCAGTGCTCTGCAAGCTCTCCAGGACAATATAGAATCTGGGGCTCTGTGCTTTCTTTCCTTCTGAACAAGTGTTACTGTTTTCTGCACAAAAGCGATTCTGCGAACCAATGTGAACACTTCTGCTTCCCAGGCACAGAGAAGGTGCTAGAAAGGAATTCTCTGCCTGCCTTTCCCCAGTGCTCTGCAAGCTCTCCAGGACAACATAAAATCTGGGGCTCTGTGCTTTCTTTCCTTCTGAACAAGTGTTACTGTTTTCTGCACAAAAGCGATTCTGCGAACCAATGTGAACACTTCTGATTCCCAGGCACAGAGAAGGTGCTAGCAAGGAATTCTCTGCCTGCCTTTCCCCAGTGCTCTGCAAGCTCTCCAGGACAACATAAAATCTGGGGCTCTGTGCTTTCTTTCCTTCTGAACAAGTGTTAGTGTTTTCTGCACAAAAGCGATTCTTGCGAAGCAATGTGAACACTTCTGCTTCCCAGGCACAGAGAAGGTGCTAGCAAGGAATTCTCTGCCTGCCTTTCCCCAGTGCTCTGCAAGCTCTCCAGGACTACATAGAATCTGGGGCTCTGTGCTTTCTTTCGTTCTGAACAAGTGTTACTGTTTTCTGCACAAAAGCGATTCTGCAAAGCAATGTGAACAGGCACAGAGAAGGTGCTATCAGGGAATTCTCTGCCTGCCTTTCCCCAGTGCTCTGCAAGCTCTCCAGGACAACATAGAATCTGGGGCTCTGTGCTTTCTTTCCTTCTGAACAAGTGTTAGTGTTTTCTGCACAAAAGCGATTCTGCGAAGCAATGTGAACACTTCTGCTTCCCAGGCACGGAGAAGGTGCTAGCAAGGAATTCTCTGCCTGCCTTTCCCCAGTGCTCTAAAAGCTCTCCAGGACAACATAAAATCTGGGGCTCTGTGCTTTCTTTCCTTCTGAACAAGTGTTAGTGTTTTCTGCACAAAAGCGATTCTTGCGAAGCAATGTGAACACTTCTGCTTCCCAGGCACAGAGAAGGTGCTAGCAGGGAATTCTCTGCCTGCCTTTCCCCAGTGCTCTGCAAGCTCTCCAGGGCAACATAAAATCTGGGGCTCTGTGCTTTCTTTCGTTCTGAACAAGTGTTACTGTTTTCTGCACAAAAGCGATTCTGCGAAGCAATGTGAACAGGCACAGAGAAGGTGCTATCAGGGAATTCTCTGCCTACCTTTCCCCAGTGCTCTGCAAGCTCTCCATGACAACATAAAATCTGGGGTTCTGTGCTTTCTTTCCTTCTGTACAAGTGTTACTGTTTTCTGCACAAAAGCGATTCTGCGAAGCAATGTGAACAGGCACAGAGAAGGTGCTATCAGGGAATTCTCTGCCTGCCTTTCCCCAGTGCTCTGCAAGCTCTCCAGGACAACACAGAATCTGGGGCTCTGTGCTTTCTTTCCTTCTGAACAAGTGTTACTGTTTTCTGAACAAAAGCGATTCTGCGAAGCAATGTGAACACTTCTGCTTCCCAGGCACAGAGAAGGTGCTAGCAAGGAATTCTCTGCCTGCCTTTCCCCAGTGCTCTGCAAGCTCTCCAGGACAACATAAAATCTGGGGCTCTGTGCTTTCTTTCCTTCTGAACAAGTGTTACTGTTTTCTGCACAAAAGCGATTCTTGCGAACCAATGTGAACACTTCTGCTTCCCAGGCACACAGAAGGTGCTAGCAAGGAATTCTCTGCCTGCCTTTCCCCAGTGCTCTGCAAGCTCTCCAGGACAACATAGAATCTGGGGCTCTGTGCTTTCTTTCCTTCTGAACAAGTGTTACTGTTTTCTGCACAAAAGCGATTCTGCGAAGCAATGTGAACAGGCACAGAGAAGGTGCTAGCAGGGAATTCTCTGCCTGCCTTTCCCCAGTGCTCTGCAAGCTCTCCAGGACAACATAAAATCTGGGGCTCTGTGCTTTCTTTCCTTCTGAACAAGTGTTAGTGTTTTCTGCACAAAAGCGATTCTTGCGAAGCAATGTGAACACTTCTGCTTCCCAGGCACAGAGAAGGTGCTATCAGGGAATTCTCTGCCTGCCTTTCCCCAGTGCTCTGCAAGCTCTCCAGGACAACATAGAATCTGGGGCTCTGTGCTTTCTTTCCTTCTGAACAAGTGTTACTGTTTTCTGCACAAAAGCGATTCTTGCGAAGCAATGTGAACACTTCTGCTTCCCAGGCACAGAGAAGGTGCTATCAGGGAATTCTCTGCCTGCCTTTCCCCAGTGCTCTGCAAGCTCTCCAGGACAACATAAAATCTGGGGCTCTGTGCTTTCTTTCCTTCTGAACAAGTGTTACTGTTTTCTGCACAAAAGCGATTCTTGCGAAGCAATGTGAACACTTCTGCTTCCCAGGCACAGAGAAGGTGCTAGCAGGGAATTCTCTGCCTGCCTTTCCCCAGTGCTCTGCAAGCTCTGCAGGACAACATAGAAGCTGGGGCTCTGTGCTTTCTTTCGTTCTGAACAAGTGTTACTGTTTTCTGCACAAAAGCGATTCTGCGAAGCAATGTGAACAGGCACAGAGAAGGTGCTAGCAGGGAATTCTCTGCCTGCCTTTCCCCAGTGCTCTGCAAGCTCTCCAGGACAACATAAAATCTGGGGCTCTGTGCTTTCTTTCCTTCTGAACAAGTGTTACTGTTTTCTGCACAAAAGCGATTCTTGCGAAGCAATGTGAACACTTCTGCTTCTCAGGCACAGAGAAGGTGCTAGCAAGGAATTCTCTGCCTGCCTTTCCCCAGTGCTCTGCAAGCTCTCCAGGACAACATAAAATCTGGGGCTCTGTGCTTTCTTTCCTTCTGAACAAGTGTTACTGTTTTCTGCACAAAAGCGATTTTTGCGAAGCAATGTGAACACTTCTGCTTCCCAGGCACAGAGAAGGTGCTAGCAGGGAATTCTCTGCCTGCCTTTCCCCAGTGCTCTGCAAGCTCTCCAGGACGACATAGAATCTGGGGCTCTGTGCTTTCTTTCTTTCTGAACAAATGTTACTGTTTTCTGCACAAAAGCGATTCTTGCGAAGCAATGTGAACACTTCTGCTTCCCAGGCACAGAGAAGGTGCTAGCAGGGAATTCTCTGCCTGCCTTTCCCCAGTGCTCTGCAAGCTCTGCAGGACAACATAGAATCTGGGGCTCTGTGCTTTCTTTCCTTCTGAACAAGTGTTACTGTTTTCTGCCAAAAGCGATTCTGCGAAGCAATGTGAACAGGCACAGAGAAGGTGCTAGCAGGGAATTCTCTGCCTGCCTTTCCCCAGTGCTCTGCAAGCTCTCCAGGACAACATAAAATCTGGGGCTCTGTGCTTTCTTTCCTTCTGAACAAGTGTTACTGTTTTCTGCACAAAAGCGATTTTTGCGAAGCAATGTGAACACTTCTGCTTCCCAGGCACACAGAAGGTGCTAGCAGGGAATTCTCTGCCTGCCTTTCCCCAGTGCTCTGCAAGCTCTCCAGGACAACATAAAATCTGGGGCTCTGTGCTTTCTTTCCTTCTGATCAAGTGTTACTGTTTTCTTCACAAAAGCGCTTTTTGCGAAGCAATGTGAACACTTCTGCTTCCCAGGCACAGAGAAGGTGCTATCAGGGAATTCTCTGCCTGCCTTTCCCCAGTGCTCTGCAAGCTCTCCAGGACAACATAGAATCTGGGGCTCTGTGCTTTCTTTCGTTCTGAACAAGTGTTACTGTTTTCTGCACAAAAGCGATTCTGCAAAGCAATGTGAACAGGCATAGAGAAGGTGCTAGCAGGGAATTCTCTGCCTGCCTTTCCCCAGTGCTCTGCAAGCTCTCCAGGACAACATAGAATCTGGGGCTCTGTGCTTTCTTTCATTCTGAACAAGTGTTACTGTTTTCTGCACAAAAGCGATTCTGCGAAGCAATGTGAACACTTCTGCTTCCCAGGCACAGAGAAGGTGCTAGCAAGGAATTCTCTGCCTGCCTTTCCCCAGTGCTCTGCAAGCTCTCCAGGACAACATAAAATCTGGGGCTCTGTGCTTTCTTTCCTTCTGAACAAGTGTTAGTGTTTTCTGCACAAAAGCGATTCTTGCGAAGCAATGTGAACACTTCTGCTTCCCAGGCACAGAGAAGGTGCTATCAGGGAATTCTCTGCCTGCCTTTCCCCAGTGCTCTGCAAGCTCTCCAGGACAACATAGAATCTGGGGCTCTGTGCTTTCTTTCCTTCTGAACAAGTGTTACTGTTTTCTGCACAAAAGCGATTCTGCGAAGCAATGTGAACAGGCACAGGGAAGGTGCTATCAGGGAATTCTCTGCCTGCCTTTCCCCAGTGCTCTGCAAGCTCTCCAGGACAACATAGAATCTGGGGCTCTGTGCTTTCTTTCCTTCTGAACAAGTGTTAATGTTTTCTGCACTAAAGCGATTCTGCGAAGCAATGTGAACAGGCACAGAGAAGGTGCTATCAGGGAATTCTCTGCCTGCCTTTCCCCAGTGCTCTGCAAGCTCTCCAGGACAACATAGAATCTGGGGCTCTGTGCTTTCTTTCCTTCTGAACAAGTGTTAATGTTTTCTGCACAAAAGCGATTCTGCGAACCAATGTGAACACTTCTGCTTCCCAGGCACAGAGAAGGTGCTAGCAAGGATTTCTCTGCCTGCCTTTCCCCAGTGCTCTGCAAGCTCTCCAGGACAACATAGAATCTGGGGCTCTGTGCTTTCTTTCCTTCTGAACAAGTGTTACTGTTTTCTGCACAAAAGCGATTCTTGCGAAGCAGTGTGAACACTTCTGCTTCCCAGGCACAGAGAAGGTGCTAGCAGGGAATTCTCTGCCTGCCTTTCCCCAGTGCTCTGCAAGCTCTCCAGGACAACATAGAATCTGGGGCTCTGTGCTTTCTTTCGTTCTGAACAAGTGTTACTGTTTTCTGCACAAAAGCGATTCTGCAAAGCAATGTGAACACTTCTGCTTCCCAGGCACAGAGAAGGTGCTAGCAGGGAATTCTCTGCCTGCCTTTCCCCAGTGCTCTGCAAGCTCTCCAGGACAACATAAAATCTGGGGCTCTGTGCTTTCTTTCCTTCTGAACAAGTGTTACTGTTTTCTGCACAAAAGCGATTCTGCGAAGCAATGTGAACACTTCTGCTTCCCAGGCACAGAGAAGGTGCTAGAAAGGAATTCTCTGCCTGCCTTTCCCCAGTGCTCTGCAAGCTCTCCAGGACAACATAGAATCTGGGGCTCTGTGCTTTCTTTCCTTCTGAACAAGTGTTAGTGTTTTCTGCACAAAAGCGATTCTGCGAAGCAATGTGAACACTTCTGCTTCCCAGGCACGGAGAAGGTGCTAGCAAGGAATTCTCTGCCTGCCTTTCCCCAGTGCTCTAAAAGCTCTCCAGGACAACATAAAATCTGGGGCTCTGTGCTTTCTTTCCTTCTGAACAAGTGTTAGTGTTTTCTGCACAAAAGCGATTCTTGTGAAGCAATGTGAACACTTCTGCTTACCAGGCACAGAGAAGGTGCTAGCAGGGAATTCTCTGCCTGCCTTTCCCCAGTGCTCTGCAAGCTCTCCAGGACAACATAGAATCTGGGGCTCTGTGCTTTCTTTCGTTCTGAACAAGTGTTACTGTTTTCTGCACAAAAGCGATTCTGCGAAGCAATGTGAACAGGCACAGAGAAGGTGCTATCAGGGAATTCTCTGCCTGCCTTTCCCCAGTGCTCTGCAAGCTCTCCAGGACAACATAGAATCTGGGGCTCTGTGCTTTCTTTCCTTCTGAACAAGTGTTAGTGTTTTCTGCACAAAAGCGATTCTGCGAAGCAATGTGAACACTTCTGCTTCCCAGGCACAGAGAAGGTGCTAGCAGGGAATTCTCTGCCTGCCTTTCCCCAGTGCTCTGCAAGCTCTCCAGGGCAACATAAAATCTGGGGCTCTGTGCTTTCTTTCGTTCTGAACAAGTGTTATTGTTTTCTGCACAAAAGCGATTCTGCGAAGCAATGTGAACAGGCACAGAGAAGGTGCTATCAGGGAATTCTCTGCCTGCCTTTCCCCAGTGCTCTGCAAGCTCTCCAGGACAACATAGAATCTGGGGCTCTGTGCTTTCTTTCCTTCTGAACAAGTGTTACTGTTTTCTGCACAAAAGCGATTCTGCGAACCAATGTGAACACTTCTGCTTCCCAGGCACAGAGAAGGTGCTAGCAAGGATTTCTCTGCCTGCCTTTCCCCAGTGCTCTGCAAGCTCTCCAGGACAACATAGAATCTGGGGCTCTGTGCTTTCTTTCCTTCTGAACAAGTGTTAGTGTTTTCTGCACAAAAGCGATTCTGCGAAGCAATGTGAACAGGCACAGAGAAGGTGCTAGCAGGGAATTCTCTGCCTGCCTTTCCCCAGTGCTCTGCAAGCTCTCCAGGACAACATAAAATCTGGGGCTCTGTGCTTTCTTTCGTTCTGAACAAGTGTTACTGTTTTCTGCACAAAAGCGATTCTTGCGAAGCAATGTGAACACTTCTGCTTCCCAGGCACAGAGAAGGTGCTATCAGGGAATTCTCTGCCTGCCTTTCCCCATTGCTCTGCAAGCTCTCCAGGACAACATAAAATCTGGGGCTCTGTGCTTTCTTTCCTTCTGAACAAGTGTTAGTGTTTTCTGCACAAAAGCGATTCTTGCGAAGCAATGTGAACACTTCTGCTTCCCAGGCACAGAGAAGGTGCTAGAAAGGAATTCTCTGCCTGCCTTTCCCCAGTGCTCTGCAAGCTCTCCAGGACTACATAGAATCTGGGGCTCTGTGCTTTCTTTCGTTCTGAACAAGTGTTACTGTTTTCTGCACAAAAGCGATTCTGCAAAACAATGTGAACAGGCACAGAGAAGGTGCTAGCAGGGAATTCTCTGCCTGCCTTTCCCCAGTGCTCTGCAAGCTCTCCAGGACAACATAGAATCTGGGGCTCTGTGCTTTCTTTCCTTCTGAACAAGTGTTAGTGTTTTCTGCACAAAAGCGATTCTGCGAAGCAATGTGAACACTTCTGCTTCCCAGGCACGGAGAAGGTGCTAGCAAGGAATTCTCTGCCTGCCTTTCCCCAGTGCTCTAAAAGCTCTCCAGGACAACATAAAATCTGGGGCTCTGTGCTTTCTTTCCTTCTGAACAAGTGTTAGTGTTTTCTGCACAAAAGCGATTCTTGCGAAGCAATGTGAACACTTCTGCTTCCCAGGCACAGAGAAGGTGCTAGCAGGGAATTCTCTGCCTGCCTTTCCCCAGTGCTCTGCAAGCTCTCCAGGACAACATAGAATCTGGGGCTCTGTGCTTTCTTTCCTTCTGAACAAGTGTTACTGTTTTCTGCACAAAAGCGATTCTGCGAACCAATGTGAACACTTCTGCTTCCCAGGCACAGAGAAGGTGCTAGAAAGGAATTCTCTGCCTGCCTTTCCCCAGTGCTCTGCAAGCTCTCCAGGACAACATAAAATCTGGGGCTCTGTGCTTTCTTTCCTTCTGAACAAGTGTTACTGTTTTCTGCACAAAAGCGATTCTTGCGAAGCAATGTGAACACTTCTGCTTCCCAGGCACAGAGAAGGTGCTAGCAAGGAATTCTCTGCCTGCCTTTCCCCAGTGCTCTGCAAGCTCTCCAGGACTACATAGAATCTGGGGCTCTGTGCTTTCTTTCGTTCTGAACAAGTGTTACTGTTTTCTGCACAAAAGCGATTCTGCAAAGCAATGTGAACAGGCACAGAGAAGGTGCTATCAGGGAATTCTCTGCCTGCCTTTCCCCAGTGCTCTGCAAGCTCTCCAGGACAACATAGAATCTGGGGCTCTGTGCTTTCTTTCCTTCTGAACAAGTGTTAGTGTTTTCTGCACAAAAGCGATTCTGCGAAGCAATGTGAACACTTCTGCTTCCCAGGCACGGAGAAGGTGCTAGCAAGGAATTCTCTGCCTGCCTTTCCCCAGTGCTCTAAAAGCTCTCCAGGACAACATAAAATCTGGGGCTCTGTGCTTTCTTTCCTTCTGAACAAGTGTTAGTGTTTTCTGCACAAAAGCGATTCTTGCGAAGCAATGTGAACACTTCTGCTTCCCAGGCACAGAGAAGGTGCTAGCAGGGAATTCTCTGCCTGCCTTTCCCCAGTGCTCTGCAAGCTCTCCAGGACAACATAGAATCTGGGGCTCTGTGCTTTCTTTCCTTCTGAACAAGTGTTACTGTTTTCTGCACAAAAGCGATTCTGCGAAGCAATGTGAACAGGCACAGAGAAGGTGCTATCAGGGAATTCTCTGCCTGCCTTTCCCCAGTGCTCTGCAAGCTCTCCAGGACAACATAGAATCTGGGGCTCTGTGCTTTCTTTCCTTCTGAACAAGTGTTACTGTTTTCTGCACAAAAGCGATTCTTGCGAAGCAATGTGAACAGGCACAGAGAAGGTGCTAGCAGGGAATTCTCTGCCTGCCTTTCCCCAGTGCTCTGCAAGCTCTCCAGGACAACATAAAATCTGGGGCTCTGTGCTTTCTTTCCTTCTGAACAAGTGTTACTGTTTTCTGCACAAAAGCGATTTTTGCGAAGCAATGTGAACACTTCTGCTTCCCAGGCACAGAGAAGGTGCTAGCAGGGAATTCTCTGCCTGCCTTTCCCCAGTGCTCTGCAAGCTCTCCAGGACAACATAAAATCTGGGGCTCTGTGCTTTCTTTCCTTCTGATCAAGTGTTACTGTTTTCTTCACAAAAGCTATTTTTGCGAAGCAATGTGAACACTTCTGCTTCCCAGGCACAGAGAAGGTGCTATCAGGGAATTCTCTGCCTGCCTTTCCCCAGTGCTCTGCAAGCTCTCCAGGACAACATAGAATCTGGGGCTCTGTGCTTTCTTTCCTTCTGAACAAGTGTTAGTGTTTTCTGCACAAAAGCGATTCTGCAAAGCAATGTGAACAGGCACAGAGAAGGTGCTATCAGGGAATTCTCTGCCTGCCTTTCCCCAGTGCTCTGCAAGCTCTCCAGGACAACATAGAATCTGGGGCTCTGTGCTTTCTTTCCTTCTGAACAAGTGTTAGTATTTTCTGCACAAAAGCGATTCTGCGAAGCAATGTGAACACTTCTGCTTCCCAGGCACGGAGAAGGTGCTAGCAAGGAATTCTCTGCCTGCCTTTCCCCAGTGCTCTAAAAGCTCTCCAGGACAACATAAAATCTGGGGCTCTGTGATTTCTTTCCTTCTGAACAAGTGTTAGTGTTTTCTGCACAAAAGCGATTCTTGCGAAGCAATGTGAACACTTCTGCTTCCCAGGCACAGAGAAGGTGCTAGCAGGGAATTCTCTGCCTGCCTTTCCCCAGTGCTCTGCAAGCTCTCCAGGACAACATAGAATCTGGGGCTCTGTGCTTTCTTTCCTTCTGAACAAGTGTTACTGTTTTCTGCACAAAAGCGATTCTGCAAAGCAATGTGAACAGGCACAGAGAAGGTGCTAGCAGGGAATTCTCTGCCTGCCTTTCCCCAGTGCTCTGCAAGCTCTCCAGGACAACATAGAATCTGGGGCTCTGTGCTTTCTTTCCTTCTGAACAAGTGTTACTGTTTTCTGCACAAAAGCGATTCTGCGAAGCAATGTGAACAGGCACAGAGAAGGTGCTAGCAGGGAATTCTCTGCCTGCCTTTCCCCAGTGCTCTGCAAGCTCTCCAGGACAACATAGAATCTGGGGCTCTGTGCTTTCTTTCCTTCTGAACAAGTGTTACTGTTTTCTGCACAAAAGCTATTTTTGCGAAGCAATGTGAACACTTCTGCTTCCCAGGCACAGAGAAGGTGCTAGCAGGGAATTCTCTGCCTGCCTTTCCCCAGTGCTCTGCAAGCTCTCCAGGACAACATAAAATCTGGGGCTCTGTGCTTTCTTTCCTTCTGATCAAGTGTTACTGTTTTCTGCACAAAAGCGATTTTTGCGAAGCAATGTGAACACTTCTGCTTCCCAGGCACAGAGAAGGTGCTATCAGGGAATTCTCTGCCTGCCTTTCCCCAGTGCTCTGCAAGCTCTCCAGGACAACATAGAATCTGGGGCTCTGTGCTTTCTTTCGTTCTGAACAAGTGTTACTGTTTTCTGCACAAAAGCGATTCTGCGAAGCAATGTGAACACTTCTGCTTCCCAGGCACAGAGAAGGTGCTAGCAAGGAATTCTCTGCCTGCCTTTCCCCAGTGCTCTGCAAGCTCTCCAGGACAACATAAAATCTGGGGCTCTGTGCTTTCTTTCCTTCTGAACAAGTGTTACTGTTTTCTGCACAAAAGCGATTCTTGCGAAGCAATGTGAACACTTCTGCTTCCCAGGCACAGAGAAGGTGCTAGCAGGGAATTCTCTGCCTGCCTTTCCCCAGTGCTCTGCAAGATCTCCAGGACAACATAGAATCTGGGGCTCTGTGCTTTCTTTCCTTCTGAACAAGTGTTACTGTTTTCTGCACAAAAGCGATTCTGCGAACCAATGTGAACAGGCACAGAGAAGGTGCTATCAGGGAATTCTCTGCCTGCCTTTCCCCAGTGCTCTGCAAGCTCTCCAGGACAACATAGAATCTGGGGCTCTGTGCTTTCTTTCATTCTGAACAAGTGTTACTGTTTTCTGCACAAAAGCGATTCTGCGAAGCAATGTGAACAGGCACAGAGAAGGTGCTATCAGGGAATTCTCTGCCTGCCTTTCCCCAGTGCTCTGCAAGCTCTCCAGGACAACATAGAATCTGGGGCTCTGTGCTTTCTTTCCTTCTGAACAAGTGTTAATGTTTTCTGCACAAAAGCGATTCTGCGAAGCAATGTGAACAGGCACAGAGAAGGTGCTATCAGGGAATTCTCTGCCTGCCTTTCCCCAGTGCTCTGCAAGCTCTCCAGGACAACATAGAATCTGGGGCTCTGTGCTTTCTTTCCTTCTGAACAAGTGTTACTGTTTTCTGCACAAAAGCGATTCTGCGAAGCAATGTGAACACTTCTGCTTCCCAGGCACAGAGAAGGTGCTAGCAGGGAATTCTCTGCCTGCCTTTCCCCAGTGCTCTGCAAGCTCTCCAGGACAACATAGAATCTGGGGCTCTGTGCTTTCTTTCCTTCTGAACAAGTGTTAGTGTTTTCTGCACAAAAGCGATTCTGCAAAGCAATGTGAACACTTCTGCTTCCCAGGCACAGAGAAGGTGCTAGCAGGGAATTCTCTGCCTGCCTTTCCCCAGTGCTCTGCAAGCTCTCCAGGACAACATAGAATCTGGGGCTCTGTGCTTTCTTTCCTTCTGAACAAGTGTTACTGTTTTCTGCACAAAAGCGATTCTGCGAAGCAATGTGAACACTTCTGCTTCCCAGGCACGGAGAAGGTGCTAGCAAGGAATTCTCTGCCTGCCTTTCCCCAGTGCTCTAAAAGCTCTCCAGGACAACATAAAATCTGGGGCTCTGTGCTTTCTTTCCTTCTGAACAAGTGTTAGTGTTTTCTGCACAAAAGCGATTCTTGTGAAGCAATGTGAACACTTCTGCTTCCCAGGCACAGAGAAGGTGCTAGCAGGGAATTCTCTGCCTGCCTTTCCCCAGTGCTCTGCAAGCTCTCCAGGACAACATAAAATCTGGGGTTCTGTGCTTTCTTTCCTTCTGAACAAGTGTTACTGTTTTCTGCACAAAAGCGATTCTGCGAAGCAATGTGAACAGGCACAGAGAAGGTGCTAGCAGGGAATTCTCTGCCTGCCTTTCCCCAGTGCTCTGCAAGCTCTCCAGGACAACATAAAATCTGGGGCTCTGTGCTTTCTTTCGTTCTGAACAAGTGTTACTGTTTTCTGCACAAAAGCGATTCTTGCGAAGCAATGTGAACACTTCTGCTTCCCAGGCACAGAGAAGGTGCTATCAGGGAATTCTCTGCCTGCCTTTCCCCAGTGCTCTGCAAGCTCTCCAGGACAACATAGAATCTGGGGCTCTGTGCTTTCTTTCCTTCTGAACAAGTGTTACTGTTTTCTGCACAAAAGCGATTCTGCGAACCAATGTGAACACTTCTGCTTCCCAGGCACAGAGAAGGTGCTAGCAAGGAATTCTCTGCCTGCCTTTCCCCAGTGCTCTGCAAGCTCTCCAGGACAACATAAAATCTGGGGCTCTGTGCTTTCTTTCCTTCTGAACAAGTGTTACTGTTTTCTGCACAAAAGCGATTCTGCAAAGCAATGTGAACACTTCTGCTTCCCAGGCACAGAGAAGGTGCTAGCAGGGAATTCTCTGCCTGCCTTTCCCCAGTGCTCTGCAAGCTCTCCAGGACAACATAGAATCTGGGGCTCTGTGCTTTCTTTCCTTCTGAACAAGTGTTAGTGTTTTCTGCACAAAAGCGATTCTTGCGAAGCAATGTGAACACTTCTGCTTCCCAGGCACAGAGAAGGTGCTAGCAGGGAATTCTCTGCCTGCCTTTCCCCAGTGCTCTGCAAGCTCTCCAGGACAACATAGAATCTGGGGCTCTGTGCTTTCTTTCGTTCTGAACAAGTGTTACTGTTTTCTGCACAAAAGCGATTCTGCAAAGAAATGTGAACAGGCACAGAGAAGGTGCTAGCAGGGAATTCTCTGCCTGCCTTTCCCCAGTGCTCTGCAAGCTCTCCAGGACAACATAGAATCTGGGGCTCTGTGCTTTCTTTCATTCTGAACAAGTGTTACTGTTTTCTGCACAAAAGCGATTCTGCGAAGCAATGTGAACACTTCTGCTTCCCAGGCACAGAGAAGGTGCTAGCAAGGAATTCTCTGCCTGCCTTTCCCCAGTGCTCTGCAAGCTCTCCAGGACAACATAGAATCTGGGGCTCTGTGCTTTCTTTCCTTCTGAACAAGTGTTACTGTTTTCTGCACAAAAGCGATTCTGCGAAGCAATGTGAACAGGCACAGAGAAGGTGCTATCAGGGAATTCTCTGCCTGCCTTTCCCCAGTGCTCTGCAAGCTCTCCAGGACAACATAGAATCTGGGGCTCTGTGCTTTCTTTCATTCTGAACAAGTGTTACTGTTTTCTGCACAAAAGCGATTCTGCGAAGCAATGTGAACAGGCACAGAGAAGGTGCTATCAGGGAATTCTCTGCCTGCCTTTCCCCAGTGCTCTGCAAGCTCTCCAGGACAACATAGAATCTGGGGCTCTGTGCTTTCTTTCCTTCTGAACAAGTGTTAATGTTTTCTGCACAAAAGCGATTCTGCGAAGCAATGTGAACAGGCACAGAGAAGGTGCTATCAGGGAATTCTCTGCCTGCCTTTCCCCAGTGCTCTGCAAGCTCTCCAGGACAACATAGAATCTGGGGCTCTGTGCTTTCTTTCCTTCTGAACAAGTGTTACTGTTTTCTGCACAAAAGCGATTCTGCGAAGCAATGTGAACACTTCTGCTTCCCAGGCACAGAGAAGGTGCTAGCAAGGATTTCTCTGCCTGCCTTTCCCCAGTGCTCTGCAAGCTCTCCAGGACAACATAGAATCTGGGGCTCTGTGCTTTCTTTCCTTCTGAACAAGTGTTACTGTTTTCTGCACAAAAGCGATTCTGCGAAGCAATGTGAACACTTCTGCTTCCCAGGCACAGAGAAGGTGCTAGCAGGGAATTCTCTGCCTGCCTTTCCCCAGTGCTCTGCAAGCTCTCCAGGACAACATAGAATCTGGGGCTCTGTGCTTTCTTTCCTTCTGAACAAGTGTTAGTGTTTTCTGCACAAAAGCGATTCTGCAAAGCAATGTGAACACTTCTGCTTCCCAGGCACAGAGAAGGTGCTAGCAGGGAATTCTCTGCCTGCCTTTCCCCAGTGCTCTGCAAGCTCTCCAGGACAACATAGAATCTGGGGCTCTGTGCTTTCTTTCCTTCTGAACAAGTGTTACTGTTTTCTGCACAAAAGCGATTCTGCGAAGCAATGTGAACACTTCTGCTTCCCAGGCACAGAGAAGGTGCTAGCAGGGAATTCTCTGCCTGCCTTTCCCCAGTGCTCTGCAAGCTCTCCAGGACAACATAGAATCTGGGGCTCTGTGCTTTCTTTGGTTCTGAACAAGTGTTACTGTTTTCTGCACAAAAGCGATTCTGCGAAGCAATGTGAACAGGCACAGAGAAGGTGCTATCAGGGAATTCTCTGCCTGCCTTTCCCCAGTGCTCTGCAAGCTCTCCAGGACAACATAGAATCTGGGGCTCTGTGCTTTCTTTCCTTCTGAACAAGTGTTAGTGTTTTCTGCACAAAAGCGATTCTGCAAAGCAATGTGAACACTTCTGCTTCCCAGGCACAGAGAAGGTGCTAGCAGGGAATTCTCTGCCTGCCTTTCCCCAGTGCTCTGCAAGCTCTCCAGGACAACATAAAATCTGGGGCTCTGTGCTTTCTTTCCTTCTGAACAAGTGTTACTGTTTTCTGCACAAAAGCGATTCTGCGAAGCAATGTGAACACTTCTGCTTCCCAGGCACAGAGAAGGTGCTAGAAAGGAATTCTCTGCCTGCCTTTCCCCAGTGCTCTGCAAGCTCTCCAGGACAACATAGAATCTGGGGCTCTGTGCTTTCTTTCCTTCTGAACAAGTGTTAGTGTTTTCTGCACAAAAGCGATTCTTGCGAAGCAATGTGAACACTTCTGCTTCCCAGGCACAGAGAAGGTGCTATCAGGGAATTCTCTGCCTGCCTTTCCCCAGTGCTCTGCAAGCTCTCCAGGACAACATAGAATCTGGGGCTCTGTGCTTTCTTTCCTTCTGAACAAGTGTTACTGTTTTCTGCACAAAAGCGATTCTGCGAAGCAATGTGAACAGGCACAGAGAAGGTGCTATCAGGGAATTCTCTGCCTGCCTTTCCCCAGTGCTCTGCAAGCTCTCCAGGACAACATAGAATCTGGGGCTCTGTGCTTTCTTTCCTTCTGAACAAGTGTTACTGTTTTCTGCACAAAAGCGATTCTGCAAAGCAATGTGAACACTTCTGCTTCCCAGGCACAGAGAAGGTGCTAGCAGGGAATTCTCTGCCTGCCTTTCCCCAGTGCTCTGCAAGCTCTCCAGGGCAACATAAAATCTGGGGCTCTGTGCTTTCTTTCCTTCTGAACAAGTGTTAGTGTTTTCTGCACAAAAGCGATTCTGCGAAGCAATGTGAACAGGCACAGAGAAGGTGCTAGCAAGGAATTCTCTGCCTACCTTTCCCCAGTGCTCTGCAAGCTCTCCAGGACAACATAAAATCTGGGGTTCTGTGCTTTCTTTCCTTCTGAACAAGTGTTACTGTTTTCTGCACAAAAGCGATTCTGCGAAGCAATGTGAACAGGCACAGAGAAGGTGCTATCAGGGAATTCTCTGCCTGCCTTTCCCCAGTGCTCTGCAAGCTCTCCAGGACAACATAAAATCTGGGGCTCTGTGCTTTCTTTCCTTCTGAACAAGTGTTACTGTTTTCTGCACAAAAGCGATTCTGCGAAGCAATGTGAACACTTCTGCTTCCCAGGCACAGAGAAGGTGCTAGCAAGGAATTCTCTGCCTGCCTTTCCCCAGTGCTCTGCAAGCTCTCCAGGACAACAGCAAATCTGGGGCTCTGTGCTTTCTTTCCTTCTGAACAAGTGTTACTGTTTTCTGCACAAAAGCGATTCTTGCGAAGCTATGTGAACACTTCTGCTTCCCAGGCACACAGAAGGTGCTAGCAAGGAATTCTCTGCCTGCCTTTCCCCAGTGCTCTGCAAGCTCTCCAGGACAACATAGAATCTGGGGCTCTGTGCTTTCTTTCCTTCTGAACAAGTGTTAGTGTTTTCTGCACAAAAGCGATTCTGCGAAGCAATGTGAACAGGCACAGAGAAGGTGCTAGCAGGGAATTCTCTGCCTGCCTTTCCCCAGTGCTCTGCAAGCTCTCCAGGACAACATAGAATCTGGGGCTCTGTGCTTTCTTTCCTTCTGAACAAGTGTTACTGTTTTCTGCACAAAAGCGATTCTGCGAAGCAATGTGAACACTTCTGCTTCCCAGGCACAGAGAAGGTGCTAGCAAGGATTTGTCTGCCTGCCTTTCCCCAGTGCTCTGCAAGCTCTCCAGGACAACATAGAATCTGGGGCTCTGTGCTTTCTTTCCTTCTGAACAAGTGTTAGTGTTTTCTGCACAAAAGCGATTCTGCGAAGCAATGTGAACACTTCTGCTTCCCAGGCACAGAGAAGGTGCTAGCAGGGAATTCTCTGCCTGCCTTTCCCCAGTGCTCTGCAAGCTCTCCAGGACAACATAGAATCTGGGGCTCTGTGCTTTCTTTCCTTCTGAACAAGTGTTAGTGTTTTCTGCACAAAAGCGATTCTGCAAAGCAATGTGAACACTTCTGCTTCCCAGGCACAGAGAAGGTGCTAGCAGGGAATTCTCTGCCTGCCTTTCCCCAGTGCTCTGCAAGCTCTCCAGGACAACATAGAATCTGGGGCTCTGTGCTTTCTTTCCTTCTGAACAAGTGTTACTGTTTTCTGCACAAAAGCGATTCTGCGAAGCAATGTGAACACTTCTGCTTCCCAGGCACAGAGAAGGTGCTAGCAGGGAATTCTCTGCCTGCCTTTCCCCAGTGCTCTGCAAGCTCTCCAGGACAACATAGAATCTGGGGCTCTGTGCTTTCTTTGGTTCTGAACAAGTGTTACTGTTTTCTGCACAAAAGCGATTCTGCGAAGCAATGTGAACACTTCTGCTTCCCAGGCACAGAGAAGGTGCTAGAAAGGAATTCTCTGCCTGCCTTTCCCCAGTGCTCTGCAAGCTCTCCAGGACAACATAGAATCTGGGGCTCTGTGCTTTCTTTCCTTCTGAACAAGTGTTACTGTTTTCTGCACAAAAGCGATTCTGCGAAGCAATGTGAACACTTCTGCTTCCCAGGCACGGAGAAGGTGCTAGCAAGGAATTCTCTGCCTGCCTTTCCCCAGTGCTCTGCAAGCTCTCCAGGACAACATAAAATCTGGGGCTCTGTGCTTTCTTTCCTTCTGAACAAGTGTTAGTGTTTTCTGCACAAAAGCGATTCTTGCGAAGCAATGTGAACACTTCTGCTTCCCAGGCACAGAGAAGGTGCTATCAGGGAATTCTCTGCCTGCCTTTCCCCAGTGCTCTGCAAGCTCTCCAGGACAACATAGAATCTGGGGCTCTGTGCTTTCTTTCCTTCTGAACAAGTGTTACTGTTTTCTGCACAAAAGCGATTCTGCGAAGCAATGTGAACAGGCACAGAGAAGGTGCTATCAGGGAATTCTCTGCCTGCCTTTCCCCAGTGCTCTGCAAGCTCTCCAGGACAACATAGAATCTGGGGCTCTGTGCTTTCTTTCCTTCTGAACAAGTGTTACTGTTTTCTGCACAAAAGCGATTCTGCAAAGCAATGTGAACACTTCTGCTTCCCAGGCACAGAGAAGGTGCTAGCAGGGAATTCTCTGCCTGCCTTTCCCCAGTGCTCTGCAAGCTCTCCAGGGCAACATAAAATCTGGGGCTCTGTGCTTTCTTTCCTTCTGAACAAGTGTTAGTGTTTTCTGCACAAAAGCGATTCTGCGAAGCAATGTGAACAGGCACAGAGAAGGTGCTAGCAAGGAATTCTCTGCCTACCTTTCCCCAGTGCTCTGCAAGCTCTCCAGGACAACATAAAATCTGGGGTTCTGTGCTTTCTTTCCTTCTGAACAAGTGTTACTGTTTTCTGCACAAAAGCGATTCTGCGAAGCAATGTGAACAGGCACAGAGAAGGTGCTATCAGGGAATTCTCTGCCTGCCTTTCCCCAGTGCTCTGCAAGCTCTCCAGGACAACATAAAATCTGGGGCTCTGTGCTTTCTTTCCTTCTGAACAAGTGTTACTGTTTTCTGCACAAAAGCGATTCTGCGAAGCAATGTGAACACTTCTGCTTCCCAGGCACAGAGAAGGTGCTAGCAAGGAATTCTCTGCCTGCCTTTCCCCAGTGCTCTGCAAGCTCTGCAGGACAACAGCAAATCTGGGGCTCTGTGCTTTCTTTCCTTCTGAACAAGTGTTACTGTTTTCTGCACAAAAGCGATTCTTGCGAAGCTATGTGAACACTTCTGCTTCCCAGGCACACAGAAGGTGCTAGCAAGGAATTCTCTGCCTGCCTTTCCCCAGTGCTCTGCAAGCTCTCCAGGACAACATAGAATCTGGGGCTCTGTGCTTTCTTTCCTTCTGAACAAGTGTTAGTGTTTTCTGCACAAAAGCGATTCTGCGAAGCAATGTGAACAGGCACAGAGAAGGTGCTAGCAGGGAATTCTCTGCCTGCCTTTCCCCAGTGCTCTGCAAGCTCTCCAGGACAACATAAAATCTGGGGCTCTGTGCTTTCTTTCCTTCTGAACAAGTGTTACTGTTTTCTGCACAAAAGCGATTCTGCGAAGCAATGTGAACACTTCTGCTTCCCAGGCACAGAGAAGGTGCTATCAGGGAATTCTCTGCCTGCCTTTCCCCAGTGCTCTGCAAGCTCTCCAGGACAACATAGAATCTGGGGCTCTGTGCTTTCTTTCCTTCTGAACAAGTGTTACTGTTTTCTGCACAAAAGCGATTCTGCGAACCAATGTGAACACTTCTGCTTCCCAGGCACACAGAAGGTGCTAGAAAGGAATTCTCTGCCTGCCTTTCCCCAGTGCTCTGCAAGCTCTCCAGGACAACATAGAATCTGGGGCTCTGTGCTTTCTTTCCTTCTGAACAAGTGTTACTGTTTTCTGCACAAAAGCGATTCTTGCGAAGCAATGTGAACACTTCTGCTTCCCAGGCACAGAGAAGGTGCTAGCAAGGAATTCTCTGCCTGCCTTTCCCCAGTGCTCTGCAAGCTCTCCAGGACTACATAGAATCTGGGGCTCTGTGCTTTCTTTCGTTCTGAACAAGTGTTACTGTTTTCTGCACAAAAGCGATTCTGCAAAGCAATGTGAACAGGCACAGAGAAGGTGCTAGCAGGGAATTCTCTGCCTGCCTTTCCCCAGTGCTCTGCAAGCTCTCCAGGACAACATAGAATCTGGGGCTCTGTGCTTTCTTTCCTTCTGAACAAGTGTTAGTGTTTTCTGCACAAAAGCGATTCTGCGAAGCAATGTGAACACTTCTGCTTCCCAGGCACGGAGAAGGTGCTAGCAAGGAATTCTCTGCCTGCCTTTCCCCAGTGCTCTAAAAGCTCTCCAGTACAACATAAAATCTGGGGCTCTGTGCTTTCTTTCCTTCTGAACAAGTGTTAGTGTTTTCTGCACAAAAGCGATTCTGCAAAGCAATGTGAACACTTCTGCTTCCCAGGCACAGAGAAGGTGCTAGCAGGGAATTCTCTGCCTGCCTTTCCCCAGTGCTCTGCAAGCTCTCCAGGACAACATAGAATCTGGGGCTCTGTGCTTTCTTTCCTTCTGAACAAGTGTTACTGTTTTCTGCACAAAAGCGATTCTGCGAAGCAATGTGAACAGGCACAGAGAAGGTGCTATCAGGGAATTCTCTGCCTGCCTTTCCCCAGTGCTCTGCAAGCTCTCCAGGACAACATAGAATCTGGGGCTCTGTGCTTTCTTTCCTTCTGAACAAGTGTTAGTGTTTTCTGCACAAAAGCGATTCTGCGAAGCAATGTGAACACTTCTGCTTCCCAGGCACAGAGAAGGTGCTAGCAGGGAATTCTCTGCCTGCCTTTCCCCAGTGCTCTGCAAGCTCTCCAGGACAACATAAAATCTGGGGCTCTGTGCTTTCTTTCCTTCTGAACAAGTGTTACTGTTTTCTGCACAAAAGCGATTCTGCGAAGCAATGTGAACACTTCTGCTTCCCAGGCACAGAGAAGGTGCTAGAAAGGAATTCTCTGCCTGCCTTTCCCCAGTGCTCTGCAAGCTCTCCAGGACAACATAGAATCTGGGGCTCTGTGCTTTCTTTCCTTCTGAACAAGTGTTACTGTTTTCTGCACAAAAGCGATTCTGCGAAGCAATGTGAACACTTCTGCTTCCCAGGCACGGAGAAGGTGCTAGCAAGGAATTCTCTGCCTGCCTTTCCCCAGTGCTCTAAAAGCTCTCCAGGACAACATAAAATCTGGGGCTCTGTGCTTTCTTTCCTTCTGAACAAGTGTTAGTGTTTTCTGCACAAAAGCGATTCTTGCGAAGCAATGTGAACACTTCTGCTTCCCAGGCACAGAGAAGGTGCTATCAGGGAATTCTCTGCCTGCCTTTCCCCAGTGCTCTGCAAGCTCTCCAGGACAACATAGAATCTGGGGCTCTGTGCTTTCTTTCCTTCTGAACAAGTGTTACTGTTTTCTGCACAAAAGCGATTCTGCGAAGCAATGTGAACAGGCACAGAGAAGGTGCTATCAGGGAATTCTCTGCCTGCCTTTCCCCAGTGCTCTGCAAGCTCTCCAGGACAACATAGAATCTGGGGCTCTGTGCTTTCTTTCCTTCTGAACAAGTGTTACTGTTTTCTGCACAAAAGCGATTCTGCAAAGCAATGTGAACACTTCTGCTTCCCAGGCACAGAGAAGGTGCTAGCAGGGAATTCTCTGCCTGCCTTTCCCCAGTGCTCTGCAAGCTCTCCAGGGCAACATAAAATCTGGGGCTCTGTGCTTTCTTTCCTTCTGAACAAGTGTTAGTGTTTTCTGCACAAAAGCGATTCTGCGAAGCAATGTGAAGAGGCACAGAGAAGGTGCTAGCAAGGAATTCTCTGCCTACCTTTCCCCAGTGCTCTGCAAGCTCTCCAGGACAACATAAAATCTGGGGTTCTGTGCTTTCTTTCCTTCTGAACAAGTGTTACTGTTTTCTGCACAAAAGCGATTCTGCGAAGCAATGTGAACAGGCACAGAGAAGGTGCTATCAGGGAATTCTCTGCCTGCCTTTCCCCAGTGCTCTGCAAGCTCTCCAGGACAACATAAAATCTGGGGCTCTGTGCTTTCTTTCCTTCTGAACAAGTGTTACTGTTTTCTGCACAAAAGCGATTCTGCGAAGCAATGTGAACACTTCTGCTTCCCAGGCACAGAGAAGGTGCTAGCAAGGAATTCTCTGCCTGCCTTTCCCCAGTGCTCTGCAAGCTCTGCAGGACAACAGCAAATCTGGGGCTCTGTGCTTTCTTTCCTTCTGAACAAGTGTTAGTGTTTTCTGCACAAAAGCGATTCTTGCGAAGCTATGTGAACACTTCTGCTTCCCAGGCACACAGAAGGTGCTAGCAAGGAATTCTCTGCCTGCCTTTCCCCAGTGCTCTGCAAGCTCTCCAGGACAACATAGAATCTGGGGCTCTGTGCTTTCTTTCCTTCTGAACAAGTGTTAGTGTTTTCTGCACAAAAGCGATTCTGCGAAGCAATGTGAACAGGCACAGAGAAGGTGCTAGCAGGGAATTCTCTGCCTGCCTTTCCCCAGTGCTCTGCAAGCTCTCCAGGACAACATAAAATCTGGGGCTCTGTGCTTTCTTTCCTTCTGAACAAGTGTTACTGTTTTCTGCACAAAAGCGATTCTGCGAAGCAATGTGAACACTTCTGCTTCCCAGGCACAGAGAAGGTGCTATCAGGGAATTCTCTGCCTGCCTTTCCCCAGTGCTCTGCAAGCTCTCCAGGACAACATAGAATCTGGGGCTCTGTGCTTTCTTTCCTTCTGAACAAGTGTTACTGTTTTCTGCACAAAAGCGATTCTGCGAACCAATGTGAACACTTCTGCTTCCCAGGCACACAGAAGGTGCTAGAAAGGAATTCTCTGCCTGCCTTTCCCCAGTGCTCTGCAAGCTCTCCAGGACAACATAGAATCTGGGGCTCTGTGCTTTCTTTCCTTCTGAACAAGTGTTACTGTTTTCTGCACAAAAGCGATTCTTGCGAAGCAATGTGAACACTTCTGCTTCCCAGGCACAGAGAAGGTGCTAGCAAGGAATTCTCTGCCTGCCTTTCCCCAGTGCTCTGCAAGCTCTCCAGGACTACATAGATTCTGGGGCTCTGTGCTTTCTTTCGTTCTGAACAAGTGTTAGTGTTTTCTGCACAAAAGCGATTCTGCAAAGCAATGTGAACAGGCACAGAGAAGGTGCTAGCAGGGAATTCTCTGCCTGCCTTTCCCCAGTGCTCTGCAAGCTCTCCAGGACAACATAGAATCTGGGGCTCTGTGCTTTCTTTCCTTCTGAACAAGTGTTAGTGTTTTCTGCACAAAAGCGATTCTGCGAAGCAATGTGAACACTTCTGCTTCCCAGGCACGGAGAAGGTGCTAGCAAGGAATTCTCTGCCTGCCTTTCCCCAGTGCTCTAAAAGCTCTCCAGTACAACATAAAATCTGGGGCTCTGTGCTTTCTTTCCTTCTGAACAAGTGTTAGTGTTTTCTGCACAAAAGCGATTCTGCAAAGCAATGTGAACACTTCTGCTTCCCAGGCACAGAGAAGGTGCTAGCAGGGAATTCTCTGCCTGCCTTTCCCCAGTGCTCTGCAAGCTCTCCAGGACAACATAGAATCTGGGGCTCTGTGCTTTCTTTCCTTCTGAACAAGTGTTACTGTTTTCTGCACAAAAGCGATTCTGCGAAGCAATGTGAACAGGCACAGAGAAGGTGCTAGCAGGGAATTCTCTGCCTGCCTTTCCCCAGTGCTCTGCAAGCTCTCCAGGACAACATAGAATCTGGGGCTCTGTGCTTTCTTTCCTTCTGAACAAGTGTTAGTGTTTTCTGCACAAAAGCGATTCTGCGAAGCAATGTGAACACTTCTGCTTCCCAGGCACAGAGAAGGTGCTAGCAGGGAATTCTCTGCCTGCCTTTCCCCAGTGCTCTGCAAGCTCTCCAGGACAACATAAAATCTGGGGCTCTGTGCTTTCTTTCCTTCTGAACAAGTGTTACTGTTTTCTGCACAAAAGCGATTCTGCGAAGCAATGTGAACACTTCTGCTTCCCAGGCACAGAGAAGGTGCTAGAAAGGAATTCTCTGCCTGCCTTTCCCCAGTGCTCTGCAAGCTCTCCAGGACAACATAGAATCTGGGGCTCTGTGCTTTCTTTCCTTCTGAACAAGTGTTACTGTTTTCTGCACAAAAGCGATTCTGCGAAGCAATGTGAACACTTCTGCTTCCCAGGCACGGAGAAGGTGCTAGCAAGGAATTCTCTGCCTGCCTTTCTCCAGTGCTCTAAAAGCTCTCCAGGACAACATAAAATCTGGGGCTCTGTGCTTTCTTTCCTTCTGAACAAGTGTTAGTGTTTTCTGCACAAAAGCGATTCTTGCGAAGCAATGTGAACACTTCTGCTTCCCAGGCACAGAGAAGGTGCTAGCAGGGAATTCTCTGCCTGCCTTTCCCCAGTGCTCTGCAAGCTCTCCAGGACAACATAGAATCTGGGGCTCTGTGCTTTCTTTCGTTCTGAACAAGTGTTACTGTTTTCTGCACAAAAGCGATTCTGCGAAGCAATGTGAACAGGCACAGAGAAGGTGATATCAGGGAATTCTCTGCCTGCCTTTCCCCAGTGCTCTGCAAGCTCTCCAGGACAACATAGAATCTGGGGCTCTGTGCTTTCTTTCCTTCTGAACAAGTGTTAGTGTTTTCTTCACAAAAGCGATTCTTGCGAAGCTATGTGAACACTTCTGCTTCCCAGGCACAGAGAAGGTGCTAGCAGGGAATTCTCTGCCTGCCTTTCCCCAGTGCTCTGCAAGCTCTCCAGGGCAACATAAAATCTGGGGCTCTGTGCTTTCTTTCGTTCTGAACAAGTGTTACTGTTTTCTGCACAAAAGCGATTCTGCGAAGCAATGTGAACAGGCACAGAGAAGGTGCTATCAGGGAATTCTCTGCCTACCTTTCCCCAGTGCTCTGCAAGCTCTCCAGGACAACATAAAATCTGGGGTTCTGTGCTTTCTTTCCTTCTGAACAAGTGTTACTGTTTTCTGCACAAAAGCGATTCTGCGAAGCAATGTGAACAGGCACAGAGAAGGTGCTATCAGGGAATTCTCTGCCTGCCTTTCCCCAGTGCTCTGCAAGCTCTCCAGGACAACATAAAATCTGGGGCTCTGTGCTTTCTTTCCTTCTGAACAAGTGTTACTGTTTTCTGCACAAAAGCGATTCTGCGAAGCAATGTGAACACTTCTGCTTCCCAGGCACAGAGAAGGTGCTAGCAAGGAATTCTCTGCCTGCCTTTCCCCAGTGCTCTGCAAGCTCTCCAGGACAACAGCAAATCTGGGGCTCTGTGCTTTCTTTCCTTCTGAACAAGTGTTACTGTTTTCTGCACAAAAGCGATTCTTGCGAAGCTATGTGAACACTTCTGCTTCCCAGGCACACAGAAGGTGCTAGCAAGGAATTCTCTGCCTGCCTTTCCCCAGTGCTCTGCAAGCTCTCCAGGACAACATAGAATCTGGGGCTCTGTGCTTTCTTTCGTTCTGAACAAGTGTTACTGTTTTCTGCACAAAAGCGATTCTGCGAAGCAATGTGAACAGGCACAGAGAAGGTGCTATCAGGGAATTCTCTGCCTGCCTTTCCCCAGTGCTCTGCAAGCTCTCCAGGACAACATAGAATCTGGGGCTCTGTGCTTTCTTTCCTTCTGAACAAGTGTTAGTGTTTTCTGCACAAAAGCGATTCTGCGAAGCAATGTGAACACTTCTGCTTCCCAGGCACAGAGAAGGTGCTAGCAGGGAATTCTCTGCCTGCCTTTCCCCAGTGCTCTGCAAGCTCTCCAGGGCAACATAAAATCTGGGGCTCTGTGCTTTCTTTCCTTCTGAACAAGTGTTACTGTTTTCTGCACAAAAGCGATTCTGCGAAGCAATGTGAACAGGCACAGAGAAGGTGCTATCAGGGAATTCTCTGCCTACCTTTCCCCAGTGCTCTGCAAGCTCTCCAGGACAACATAAAATCTGGGGTTCTGTGCTTTCTTTCCTTCTGAACAAGTGTTACTGTTTTCTGCACAAAAGCGATTCTGCGAAGCAATGTGAACAGGCACAGAGAAGGTGCTATCAGGGAATTCTCTGCCTGCCTTTCCCCAGTGCTCTGCAAGCTCTCCAGGACAACATAAAATCTGGGGCTCTGTGCTTTCTTTCCTTCTGAACAAGTGTTAGTGTTTTCTGCACAAAAGCGATTCTGCGAAGCAATGTGAACACTTCTGCTTCCCAGGCACAGAGAAGGTGCTAGCAAGGAATTCTCTGCCTGCCTTTCCCCAGTGCTCTGCAAGCTCTCCAGGACAACAGCAAATCTGGGGCTCTGTGCTTTCTTTCCTTCTGAACAAGTGTTACTGTTTTCTGCACAAAAGCGATTCTTGCGAAGCTATGTGAACACTTCTGCTTCCCAGGCACAGAGAAGGTGCTAGCAAGGATTTCTCTGCCTGCCTTTCCCCAGTGCTCTGCAAGCTCTCCAGGACAACATAGAATCTGGGGCTCTGTGCTTTCTTTCCTTCTGAACAAGTGTTAGTGTTTTCTGCACAAAAGCGATTCTGCGAAGCAATGTGAACAGGCACAGAGAAGGTGCTAGCAGGGAATTCTCTGCCTGCCTTTCCCCAGTGCTCTGCAAGCTCTCCAGGACAACATAAAATCTGGGGCTCTGTGCTTTCTTTCGTTCTGAACAAGTGTTACTGTTTTCTGCACAAAAGCGATTCTTGCGAAGCAATGTGAACACTTCTGCTTCCCAGGCACAGAGAAGGTGCTATCAGGGAATTCTCTGCCTGCCTTTCCCCAGTGCTCTGCAAGCTCTCCAGGACAACATAGAATCTGGGGCTCTGTGCTTTCTTTCCTTCTGAACAAGTGTTACTGTTTTCTGCACAAAAGCGATTCTGCGAACCAATGTGAACACTTCTGCTTCCCAGGCACAGAGAAGGTGCTAGCAAGGAATTCTCTGCCTGCCTTTCCCCAGTGCTCTGCAAGCTCTCCAGGACAACATAGAATCTGGGGCTCTGTGCTTTCTTTCCTTCTGAACAAGTGTTACTGTTTTCTGCACAAAAGCGATTCTTGCGAAGCAATGTGAACAGGCACAGAGAAGGTGCTAGCAGGGAATTCTCTGCCTGCCTTTCCCCAGTGCTCTGCAAGCTCTCCAGGACAACATAGAATCTGGGGCTCTGTGCTTTCTTTCCTTCTGAACAAGTGTTAGTGTTTTCTGCACAAAAGCGATTCTGCAAAGCAATGTGAACACTTCTGCTTCCCAGGCACAGAGAAGGTGCTAGCAAGGAATTCTCTGCCTGCCTTTCCCCAGTGCTCTGCAAGCTCTCCAGGACAACATAAAATCTGGGGCTCTGTGCTTTCTTTCCTTCTGAACAAGTGTTAGTGTTTTCTGCACAAAAGCGATTCTTGCGAAGCAATGTGAACACTTCTGCTTCCCAGGCACAGAGAAGGTGCTAGCAGGGAATTCTCTGCCTGCCTTTCCCCAGTGCTCTGCAAGCTCTCCAGGGCAACATAAAATCTGGGGCTCTGTGCTTTCTTTCGTTCTGAACAAGTGTTACTGTTTTCTGCACAAAAGCGATTCTGCGAAGCAATGTGAACAGGCACAGAGAAGGTGCTATCAGGGAATTCTCTGCCTACCTTTCCCCAGTGCTCTGCAAGCTCTCCAGGACAACATAAAATCTGGGGTTCTGTGCTTTCTTTCCTTCTGAACAAGTGTTACTGTTTTCTGCACAAAAGCGATTCTGCGAAGCAATGTGAACAGGCACAGAGAAGGTGCTATCAGGGAATTCTCTGCCTGCCTTTCCCCAGTGCTCTGCAAGCTCTCCAGGACAACATAAAATCTGGGGCTCTGTGCTTTCTTTCCTTCTGAACAAGTGTTACTGTTTTCTGCACAAAAGCGATTCTGCGAAGCAATGTGAACACTTCTGCTTCCCAGGCACAGAGAAGGTGCTAGCAAGGAATTCTCTGCCTGCCTTTCCCCAGTGCTCTGCAAGCTCTCCAGGACAACAGCAAATCTGGGGCTCTGTGCTTTCTTTCCTTCTGAACAAGTGTTACTGTTTTCTGCACAAAAGCGATTCTTGCGAAGCTATGTGAACACTTCTGCTTCCCAGGCACACAGAAGGTGCTAGCAAGGAATTCTCTGCCTGCCTTTCCCCAGTGCTCTAAAAGCTCTCCAGGACAACATAAAATCTGGGGCTCTGTGCTTTCTTTCCTTCTGAACAAGTGTTAGTGTTTTCTGCACAAAAGCGATTCTTGCGAAGCAATGTGAACACTTCTGCTTCCCAGGCACAGAGAAGGTGCTATCAGGGAATTCTCTGCCTGCCTTTCCCCAGTGCTCTGCAAGCTCTCCAGGACAACATAGAATCTGGGGCTCTGTGCTTTCTTTCCTTCTGAACAAGTGTTACTGTTTTCTGCACAAAAGCGATTCTGCGAAGCAATGTGAACAGGCACAGAGAAGGTGCTATCAGGGAATTCTCTGCCTGCCTTTCCCCAGTGCTCTGCAAGCTCTCCAGGACAACATAGAATCTGGGGCTCTGTGCTTTCTTTCCTTCTGAACAAGTGTTAGTGTTTTCTGCACAAAAGCGATTCTGCAAAGCAATGTGAACACTTCTGCTTCCCAGGCACAGAGAAGGTGCTAGCAGGGAATTCTCTGCCTGCCTTTCCCCAGTGCTCTGCAAGCTCTCCAGGGCAACATAAAATCTGGGGCTCTGTGCTTTCTTTCCTTCTGAACAAGTGTTACTGTTTTCTGCACAAAAGCGATTCTGCGAAGCAATGTGAACAGGCACAGAGAAGGTGCTATCAGGGAATTCTCTGCCTACCTTTCCCCAGTGCTCTGCAAGCTCTCCAGGACAACATAAAATCTGGGGTTCTGTGCTTTCTTTCCTTCTGAACAAGTGTTACTGTTTTCTGCACAAAAGCGATTCTGCGAAGCAATGTGAACAGGCACAGAGAAGGTGCTATCAGGGAATTCTCTGCCTGCCTTTCCCCAGTGCTCTGCAAGCTCTCCAGGACAACATAAAATCTGGGGCTCTGTGCTTTCTTTCCTTCTGAACAAGTGTTACTGTTTTCTGCACAAAAGCGATTCTGCGAAGCAATGTGAACACTTCTGCTTCCCAGGCACAGAGAAGGTGCTAGCAAGGAATTCTCTGCCTGCCTTTCCCCAGTGCTCTGCAAGCTCTCCAGGACAACAGCAAATCTGGGGCTCTGTGCTTTCTTTCCTTCTGAACAAGTGTTACTGTTTTCTGCACAAAAGCGATTCTTGCGAAGCTATGTGAACACTTCTGCTTCCCAGGCACACAGAAGGTGCTAGCAAGGAATTCTCTGCCTGCCTTTCCCCCGTGCTCTGCAAGCTCTCCAGGACAACATAGAATCTGGGGCTCTGTGCTTTCTTTCCTTCTGAACAAGTGTTAGTGTTTTCTGCACAAAAGCGATTCTGCGAAGCAATGTGAACAGGCACAGAGAAGGTGCTAGCAGGGAATTCTCTGCCTGCCTTTCCCCAGTGCTCTGCAAGCTCTCCAGGACAACATAAAATCTGGGGCTCTGTGCTTTCTTTCGTTCTGAACAAGTGTTACTGTTTTCTGCACAAAAGCGATTCTTGCGAAGCAATGTGAACACTTCTGCTTCCCAGGCACAGAGAAGGTGCTATCAGGGAATTCTCTGCCTGCCTTTCCCCAGTGCTCTGCAAGCTCTCCAGGACAACATAGAATCTGGGGCTCTGTGCTTTCTTTCCTTCTGAACAAGTGTTACTGTTTTCTGCACAAAAGCGATTCTGCGAACCAATGTGAACACTTCTGCTTCCCAGGCACAGAGAAGGTGCTAGCAAGGAATTCTCTGCCTGCCTTTCCCCAGTGCTCTGCAAGCTCTCCAGGACTACATAGAATCTGGGGCTCTGTGCTTTCTTTCGTTCTGAACAAGTGTTAGTGTTTTCTGCACAAAAGCGATTCTGCAAAGCAATGTGAACAGGCACAGAGAAGGTGCTAGCAGGGAATTCTCTGCCTGCCTTTCCCCAGTGCTCTGCAAGCTCTCCAGGACAACATAGAATCTGGGGCTCTGTGCTTTCTTTCCTTCTGAACAAGTGTTAGTGTTTTCTGCACAAAAGCGATTCTGCGAAGCAATGTGAACACTTCTGCTTCCCAGGCACGGAGAAGGTGCTAGCAAGGAATTCTCTGCCTGCCTTTCCCCAGTGCTCTAAAAGCTCTCCAGTACAACATAAAATCTGGGGCTCTGTGCTTTCTTTCCTTCTGAACAAGTGTTAGTGTTTTCTGCACAAAAGCGATTCTGCAAAGCAATGTGAACACTTCTGCTTCCCAGGCACAGAGAAGGTGCTAGCAGGGAATTCTCTGCCTGCCTTTCCCCAGTGCTCTGCAAGCTCTCCAGGGCAACATAAAATCTGGGGCTCTGTGCTTTCTTTCGTTCTGAACAAGTGTTACTGTTTTCTGCACAAAAGCGATTCTGCGAAGCAATGTGAACAGGCACAGAGAAGGTGCTATCAGGGAATTCTCTGCCTACCTTTCCCCAGTGCTCTGCAAGCTCTCCAGGACAACATAAAATCTGGGGTTCTGTGCTTTCTTTCCTTCTGAACAAGTGTTACTGTTTTCTGCACAAAAGCGATTCTGCGAAGCAATGTGAACAGGCACAGAGAAGGTGCTATCAGGGAATTCTCTGCCTGCCTTTCCCCAGTGCTCTGCAAGCTCTCCAGGACAACATAAAATCTGGGGCTCTGTGCTTTCTTTCCTTCTGAACAAGTGTTACTGTTTTCTGCACAAAAGCGATTCTGCGAAGCAATGTGAACACTTCTGCTTCCCAGGCACAGAGAAGGTGCTAGCAAGGAATTCTCTGCCTGCCTTTCCCCAGTGCTCTGCAAGCTCTCCAGGACAACAGCAAATCTGGGGCTCTGTGCTTTCTTTCCTTCTGAACAAGTGTTACTGTTTTCTGCACAAAAGCGATTCTTGCGAAGCTATGTGAACACTTCTGCTTCCCAGGCACACAGAAGGTGCTAGCAAGGAATTCTCTGCCTGCCTTTCCCCAGTGCTCTGCAAGCTCTCCAGGACAACATAGAATCTGGGGCTCTGTGCTTTCTTTCGTTCTGAACAAGTGTTACTGTTTTCTGCACAAAAGCGATTCTGCGAAGCAATGTGAACAGGCACAGAGAAGGTGCTATCAGGGAATTCTCTGCCTGCCTTTCCCCAGTGCTCTGCAAGCTCTCCAGGACAACATAGAATCTGGGGCTCTGTGCTTTCTTTCCTTCTGAACAAGTGTTAGTGTTTTCTGCACAAAAGCGATTCTGCGAAGCAATGTGAACACTTCTGCTTCCCAGGCACAGAGAAGGTGCTAGCAGGGAATTCTCTGCCTGCCTTTCCCCAGTGCTCTGCAAGCTCTCCAGGGCAACATAAAATCTGGGGCTCTGTGCTTTCTTTCCTTCTGAACAAGTGTTACTGTTTTCTGCACAAAAGCGATTCTGCGAAGCAATGTGAACAGGCACAGAGAAGGTGCTATCAGGGAATTCTCTGCCTACCTTTCCCCAGTGCTCTGCAAGCTCTCCAGGACAACATAAAATCTGGGGTTCTGTGCTTTCTTTCCTTCTGAACAAGTGTTACTGTTTTCTGCACAAAAGCGATTCTGCGAAGCAATGTGAACAGGCACAGAGAAGGTGCTATCAGGGAATTCTCTGCCTGCCTTTCCCCAGTGCTCTGCAAGCTCTCCAGGACAACATAAAATCTGGGGCTCTGTGCTTTCTTTCCTTCTGAACAAGTGTTAGTGTTTTCTGCACAAAAGCGATTCTGCGAAGCAATGTGAACACTTCTGCTTCCCAGGCACAGAGAAGGTGCTAGCAAGGAATTCTCTGCCTGCCTTTCCCCAGTGCTCTGCAAGCTCTCCAGGACAACAGCAAATCTGGGGCTCTGTGCTTTCTTTCCTTCTGAACAAGTGTTACTGTTTTCTGCACAAAAGCGATTCTTGCGAAGCTATGTGAACACTTCTGCTTCCCAGGCACAGAGAAGGTGCTAGCAAGGATTTCTCTGCCTGCCTTTCCCCAGTGCTCTGCAAGCTCTCCAGGACAACATAGAATCTGGGGCTCTGTGCTTTCTTTCCTTCTGAACAAGTGTTAGTGTTTTCTGCACAAAAGCGATTCTGCGAAGCAATGTGAACAGGCACAGAGAAGGTGCTAGCAGGGAATTCTCTGCCTGCCTTTCCCCAGTGCTCTGCAAGCTCTCCAGGACAACATAAAATCTGGGGCTCTGTGCTTTCTTTCGTTCTGAACAAGTGTTACTGTTTTCTGCACAAAAGCGATTCTTGCGAAGCAATGTGAACACTTCTGCTTCCCAGGCACAGAGAAGGTGCTATCAGGGAATTCTCTGCCTGCCTTTCCCCAGTGCTCTGCAAGCTCTCCAGGACAACATAGAATCTGGGGCTCTGTGCTTTCTTTCCTTCTGAACAAGTGTTACTGTTTTCTGCACAAAAGCGATTCTGCGAACCAATGTGAACACTTCTGCTTCCCAGGCACAGAGAAGGTGCTAGCAAGGAATTCTCTGCCTGCCTTTCCCCAGTGCTCTGCAAGCTCTCCAGGACAACATAGAATCTGGGGCTCTGTGCTTTCTTTCCTTCTGAACAAGTGTTACTGTTTTCTGCACAAAAGCGATTCTTGCGAAGCAATGTGAACAGGCACAGAGAAGGTGCTAGCAGGGAATTCTCTGCCTGCCTTTCCCCAGTGCTCTGCAAGCTCTCCAGGACAACATAGAATCTGGGGCTCTGTGCTTTCTTTCCTTCTGAACAAGTGTTAGTGTTTTCTGCACAAAAGCGATTCTGCAAAGCAATGTGAACACTTCTGCTTCCCAGGCACAGAGAAGGTGCTAGCAAGGAATTCTCTGCCTGCCTTTCCCCAGTGCTCTGCAAGCTCTCCAGGACAACATAAAATCTGGGGCTCTGTGCTTTCTTTCCTTCTGAACAAGTGTTAGTGTTTTCTGCACAAAAGCGATTCTTGCGAAGCAATGTGAACACTTCTGCTTCCCAGGCACAGAGAAGGTGCTAGCAGGGAATTCTCTGCCTGCCTTTCCCCAGTGCTCTGCAAGCTCTCCAGGGCAACATAAAATCTGGGGCTCTGTGCTTTCTTTCGTTCTGAACAAGTGTTACTGTTTTCTGCACAAAAGCGATTCTGCGAAGCAATGTGAACAGGCACAGAGAAGGTGCTATCAGGGAATTCTCTGCCTACCTTTCCCCAGTGCTCTGCAAGCTCTCCAGGACAACATAAAATCTGGGGTTCTGTGCTTTCTTTCCTTCTGAACAAGTGTTACTGTTTTCTGCACAAAAGCGATTCTGCGAAGCAATGTGAACAGGCACAGAGAAGGTGCTATCAGGGAATTCTCTGCCTGCCTTTCCCCAGTGCTCTGCAAGCTCTCCAGGACAACATAAAATCTGGGGCTCTGTGCTTTCTTTCCTTCTGAACAAGTGTTACTGTTTTCTGCACAAAAGCGATTCTGCGAAGCAATGTGAACACTTCTGCTTCCCAGGCACAGAGAAGGTGCTAGCAAGGAATTCTCTGCCTGCCTTTCCCCAGTGCTCTGCAAGCTCTCCAGGACAACAGCAAATCTGGGGCTCTGTGCTTTCTTTCCTTCTGAACAAGTGTTACTGTTTTCTGCACAAAAGCGATTCTTGCGAAGCTATGTGAACACTTCTGCTTCCCAGGCACACAGAAGGTGCTAGCAAGGAATTCTCTGCCTGCCTTTCCCCAGTGCTCTAAAAGCTCTCCAGGACAACATAAAATCTGGGGCTCTGTGCTTTCTTTCCTTCTGAACAAGTGTTAGTGTTTTCTGCACAAAAGCGATTCTTGCGAAGCAATGTGAACACTTCTGCTTCCCAGGCACAGAGAAGGTGCTATCAGGGAATTCTCTGCCTGCCTTTCCCCAGTGCTCTGCAAGCTCTCCAGGACAACATAGAATCTGGGGCTCTGTGCTTTCTTTCCTTCTGAACAAGTGTTACTGTTTTCTGCACAAAAGCGATTCTGCGAAGCAATGTGAACAGGCACAGAGAAGGTGCTATCAGGGAATTCTCTGCCTGCCTTTCCCCAGTGCTCTGCAAGCTCTCCAGGACAACATAGAATCTGGGGCTCTGTGCTTTCTTTCCTTCTGAACAAGTGTTAGTGTTTTCTGCACAAAAGCGATTCTGCAAAGCAATGTGAACACTTCTGCTTCCCAGGCACAGAGAAGGTGCTAGCAGGGAATTCTCTGCCTGCCTTTCCCCAGTGCTCTGCAAGCTCTCCAGGGCAACATAAAATCTGGGGCTCTGTGCTTTCTTTCCTTCTGAACAAGTGTTACTGTTTTCTGCACAAAAGCGATTCTGCGAAGCAATGTGAACAGGCACAGAGAAGGTGCTATCAGGGAATTCTCTGCCTACCTTTCCCCAGTGCTCTGCAAGCTCTCCAGGACAACATAAAATCTGGGGTTCTGTGCTTTCTTTCCTTCTGAACAAGTGTTACTGTTTTCTGCACAAAAGCGATTCTGCGAAGCAATGTGAACAGGCACAGAGAAGGTGCTATCAGGGAATTCTCTGCCTGCCTTTCCCCAGTGCTCTGCAAGCTCTCCAGGACAACATAAAATCTGGGGCTCTGTGCTTTCTTTCCTTCTGAACAAGTGTTACTGTTTTCTGCACAAAAGCGATTCTGCGAAGCAATGTGAACACTTCTGCTTCCCAGGCACAGAGAAGGTGCTAGCAAGGAATTCTCTGCCTGCCTTTCCCCAGTGCTCTGCAAGCTCTCCAGGACAACAGCAAATCTGGGGCTCTGTGCTTTCTTTCCTTCTGAACAAGTGTTACTGTTTTCTGCACAAAAGCGATTCTTGCGAAGCTATGTGAACACTTCTGCTTCCCAGGCACACAGAAGGTGCTAGCAAGGAATTCTCTGCCTGCCTTTCCCCCGTGCTCTGCAAGCTCTCCAGGACAACATAGAATCTGGGGCTCTGTGCTTTCTTTCCTTCTGAACAAGTGTTAGTGTTTTCTGCACAAAAGCGATTCTGCGAAGCAATGTGAACAGGCACAGAGAAGGTGCTAGCAGGGAATTCTCTGCCTGCCTTTCCCCAGTGCTCTGCAAGCTCTCCAGGACAACATAAAATCTGGGGCTCTGTGCTTTCTTTCGTTCTGAACAAGTGTTATTGTTTTCTGCACAAAAGCGATTCTTGCGAAGCAATGTGAACACTTCTGCTTCCCAGGCACAGAGAAGGTGCTATCAGGGAATTCTCTGCCTGCCTTTCCCCAGTGCTCTGCAAGCTCTCCAGGACAACATAGAATCTGGGGCTCTGTGCTTTCTTTCCTTCTGAACAAGTGTTACTGTTTTCTGCACAAAAGCGATTCTGCGAACCAATGTGAACACTTCTGCTTCCCAGGCACAGAGAAGGTGCTAGCAAGGAATTCTCTGCCTGCCTTTCCCCAGTGCTCTGCAAGCTCTCCAGGACTACATAGAATCTGGGGCTCTGTGCTTTCTTTCGTTCTGAACAAGTGTTAGTGTTTTCTGCACAAAAGCGATTCTGCAAAGCAATGTGAACAGGCACAGAGAAGGTGCTAGCAGGGAATTCTCTGCCTGCCTTTCCCCAGTGCTCTGCAAGCTCTCCAGGACAACATAGAATCTGGGGCTCTGTGCTTTCTTTCCTTCTGAACAAGTGTTAGTGTTTTCTGCACAAAAGCGATTCTGCGAAGCAATGTGAACACTTCTGCTTCCCAGGCACGGAGAAGGTGCTAGCAAGGAATTCTCTGCCTGCCTTTCCCCAGTGCTCTAAAAGCTCTCCAGTACAACATAAAATCTGGGGCTCTGTGCTTTCTTTCCTTCTGAACAAGTGTTAGTGTTTTCTGCACAAAAGCGATTCTGCAAAGCAATGTGAACACTTCTGCTTCCCAGGCACAGAGAAGGTGCTAGCAGGGAATTCTCTGCCTGCCTTTCCCCAGTGCTCTGCAAGCTCTCCAGGACAACATAGAATCTGGGGCTCTGTGCTTTCTTTCCTTCTGAACAAGTGTTACTGTTTTCTGCACAAAAGCGATTCTGCGAAGCAATGTGAACAGGCACAGAGAAGGTGCTATCAGGGAATTCTCTGCCTGCCTTTCCCCAGTGCTCTGCAAGCTCTCCAGGACAACATAGAATCTGGGGCTCTGTGCTTTCTTTCCTTCTGAACAAGTGTTAGTGTTTTCTGCACAAAAGCGATTCTGCAAAGCAATGTGAACACTTCTGCTTCCCAGGCACAGAGAAGGTGCTAGCAGGGAATTCTCTGCCTGCCTTTCCCCAGTGCTCTGCAAGCTCTCCAGGACAACATAAAATCTGGGGCTCTGTGCTTTCTTTCCTTCTGAACAAGTGTTAGTGTTTTCTGCACAAAAGCGATTCTGCAAAGCAATGTGAACACTTCTGCTTCCCAGGCACAGAGAAGGTGCTAGCAGGGAATTCTCTGCCTGCCTTTCCCCAGTGCTCTGCAAGCTCTCCAGGACAACATAAAATCTGGGGCTCTGTGCTTTCTTTCCTTCTGAACAAGTGTTACTGTTTTCTGCACAAAAGCGATTCTGCGAAGCAATGTGAACACTTCTGCTTCCCAGGCACAGAGAAGGTGCTAGAAAGGAATTCTCTGCCTGCCTTTCCCCAGTGCTCTGCAAGCTCTCCAGGACAACATAGAATCTGGGGCTCTGTGCTTTCTTTCCTTCTGAACAAGTGTTACTGTTTTCTGCACAAAAGCGATTCTTGCGAAGCAATGTGAACACTTCTGCTTCCCAGGCACAGAGAAGGTGCTAGCAAGGAATTCTCTGCCTGCCTTTCCCCAGTGCTCTGCAAGCTCTCCAGGACAACAGCAAATCTGGGGCTCTGTGCTTTCTTTCCTTCTGAACAAGTGTTACTGTTTTCTGCACAAAAGCGATTCTGCGAAGCAATGTGAACACTTCTGCTTCCCAGGCACGGAGAAGGTGCTAGCAAGGAATTCTCTGCCTGCCTTTCTCCAGTGCTCTAAAAGCTCTCCAGGACAACATAGAATCTGGGGCTCTGTGCTTTCTTTCCTTCTGAACAAGTGTTACTGTTTTCTGCACAAAAGCGATTCTTGCGAAGCAATGTGAACACTTCTGCTTCCCAGGCACAGAGAAGGTGCTAGCAAGGAATTCTCTGCCTGCCTTTCCCCAGTGCTCTGCAAGCTCTCCAGGACAACAGCAAATCTGGGGCTCTGTGCTTTCTTTCCTTCTGAACAAGTGTTACTGTTTTCTGCACAAAAGCGATTCTTGCGAAGCTATGTGAACACTTCTGCTTCCCAGGCACACAGAAGGTGCTAGCAAGGAATTCTCTGCCTGCCTTTCCCCCGTGCTCTGCAAGCTCTCCAGGACAACATAGAATCTGGGGCTCTGTGCTTTCTTTCCTTCTGAACAAGTGTTAGTGTTTTCTGCACAAAAGCGATTCTGCGAAGCAATGTGAACAGGCACAGAGAAGGTGCTAGCAGGGAATTCTCTGCCTGCCTTTCCCCAGTGCTCTGCAAGCTCTCCAGGACAACATAAAATCTGGGGCTCTGTGCTTTCTTTCGTTCTGAACAAGTGTTACTGTTTTCTGCACAAAAGCGATTCTTGCGAAGCAATGTGAACACTTCTGCTTCCCAGGCACAGAGAAGGTGCTAGCAGGGAATTCTCTGCCTGCCTTTCCCCAGTGCTCTGCAAGCTCTCCAGGACAACATAGAATCTGGGGCTCTGTGCTTTCTTTCCTTCTGAACAAGTGTTACTGTTTTCTGCACAAAAGCGATTCTGCGAACCAATGTGAACACTTCTGCTTCCCAGGCACAGAGAAGGTGCTAGCAAGGAATTCTCTGCCTGCCTTTCCCCAGTGCTCTGCAAGCTCTCCAGGACTACATAGAATCTGGGGCTCTGTGCTTTCTTTCGTTCTGAACAAGTGTTACTGTTTTCTGCACAAAAGCGATTCTGCAAAGCAATGTGAACAGGCACAGAGAAGGTGCTAGCAGGGAATTCTCTGCCTGCCTTTCCCCAGTGCTCTGCAAGCTCTCCAGGACAACATAGAATCTGGGGCTCTGTGCTTTCTTTCCTTCTGAACAAGTGTTAGTGTTTTCTGCACAAAAGCGATTCTGCGAAGCAATGTGAACACTTCTGCTTCCCAGGCACGGAGAAGGTGCTAGCAAGGAATTCTCTGCCTGCCTTTCCCCAGTGCTCTAAAAGCTCTCCAGTACAACATAAAATCTGGGGCTCTGTGCTTTCTTTCCTTCTGAACAAGTGTTAGTGTTTTCTGCACAAAAGCGATTCTGCAAAGCAATCTGAACACTTCTGCTTCCCAGGCACGGAGAAGGTGCTAGCAGGGAATTCTCTGCCTGCCTTTCCCCAGTGCTCTGCAAGCTCCCCAGGACAACATAGAATCTGGGGCTCTGTGCTTTCTTTCCTTCTGAACAAGTGTTACTGTTTTCTGCACAAAAGCGATTCTGCGAAGCAATGTGAACAGGCACAGAGAAGGTGCTATCAGGGAATTCTCTGCCTGCCTTTCCCCAGTGCTCTGCAAGCTCTCCAGGACAACATAGAATCTGGGGCTCTGTGCTTTCTTTCCTTCTGAACAAGTGTTAGTGTTTTCTGCACAAAAGCGATTCTGCAAAGCAATGTGAACACTTCTGCTTCCCAGGCACAGAGAAGGTGCTAGCAGGGAATTCTCTGCCTGCCTTTCCCCAGTGCTCTGCAAGCTCTCCAGGACAACATAAAATCTGGGGCTCTGTGCTTTCTTTCCTTCTGAACAAGTGTTACTGTTTTCTGCACAAAAGCGATTCTGCGAAGCAATGTGAACACTTCTGCTTCCCAGGCACAGAGAAGGTGCTAGAAAGGAATTCTCTGCCTGCCTTTCCCCAGTGCTCTGCAAGCTCTCCAGGGCAACATAGAATCTGGGGCTCTGTGCTTTCTTTCCTTCTGAACAAGTGTTACTGTTTTCTGCACAAAAGCGATTCTGCGAAGCAATGTGAACACTTCTGCTTCCCAGGCACGGAGAAGGTGCTAGCAAGGAATTCTCTGCCTGCCTTTCTCCAGTGCTCTAAAAGCTCTCCAGGACAACATAAAATCTGGGGCTCTGTGCTTTCTTTCCTTCTGAACAAGTGTTAGTGTTTTCTGCACAAAAGCGATTCTTGCGAAGCAATGTGAACACTTCTGCTTCCCAGGCACAGAGAAGGTGCTAGCAGGGAATTCTCTGCCTGCCTTTCCCCAGTGCTCTGCAAGCTCTCCAGGGCAACATAAAATCTGGGGCTCTGTGCTTTCTTTCGTTCTGAACAAGTGTTACTGTTTTCTGCACAAAAGCGATTCTGCGAAGCAATGTGAACAGGCACAGAGAAGGTGCTATCAGGGAATTCTCTGCCTACCTTTCCCCAGTGCTCTGCAAGCTCTCCAGGACAACATAAAATCTGGGGTTCTGTGCTTTCTTTCCTTCTGAACAAGTGTTACTGTTTTCTGCACAAAAGCGATTCTGCGAAGCAATGTGAACAGGCACAGAGAAGGTGCTATCAGGGAATTCTCTGCCTGCCTTTCCCCAGTGCTCTGCAAGCTCTCCAGGACAACATAAAATCTGGGGCTCTGTGCTTTCTTTCCTTCTGAACAAGTGTTACTGTTTTCTGCACAAAAGCGATTCTGCGAAGCAATGTGAACACTTCTGCTTCCCAGGCACAGAGAAGGTGCTAGCAAGGAATTCTCTGCCTGCCTTTCCCCAGTGCTCTAAAAGCTCTCCAGGACAACATAGAATCTGGGGCTCTGTGCTTTCTTTCCTTCTGAACAAGTGTTACTGTTTTCTGCACAAAAGCGATTCTTGCGAAGCTATGTGAACACTTCTGCTTCCCAGGCACACAGAAGGTGCTAGCAAGGAATTCTCTGCCTGCCTTTCCCCAGTGCTCTGCAAGCTCTCCAGGACAACATAGAATCTGGGGCTCTGTGCTTTCTTTCGTTCTGAACAAGTGTTACTGTTTTCTGCACAAAAGCGATTCTGCGAAGCAATGTGAACAGGCACAGAGAAGGTGCTATCAGGGAATTCTCTGCCTGCCTTTCCCCAGTGCTCTGCAAGCTCTCCAGGACAACATAGAATCTGGGGCTCTGTGCTTTCTTTCCTTCTGAACAAGTGTTAGTGTTTTCTGCACAAAAGCGATTCTGCAAAGCAATGTGAACACTTCTGCTTCCCAGGCACAGAGAAGGTGCTAGCAGGGAATTCTCTGCCTGCCTTTCCCCAGTGCTCTGCAAGCTCTCCAGGGCAACATAAAATCTGGGGCTCTGTGCTTTCTTTCCTTCTGAACAAGTGTTACTGTTTTCTGCACAAAAGCGATTCTGCGAAGCAATGTGAACAGGCACAGAGAAGGTGCTATCAGGGAATTCTCTGCCTACCTTTCCCCAGTGCTCTGCAAGCTCTCCAGGACAACATAAAATCTGGGGTTCTGTGCTTTCTTTCCTTCTGAACAAGTGTTACTGTTTTCTGCACAAAAGCGATTCTGCGAAGCAATGTGAACACTTCTGCTTCCCAGGCACAGAGAAGGTGCTAGCAAGGAATTCTCTGCCTGCCTTTCCCCAGTGCTCTGCAAGCTCTCCAGGACAACAGCAAATCTGGGGCTCTGTGCTTTCTTTCCTTCTGAACAAGTGTTACTGTTTTCTGCACAAAAGCGATTCTTGCGAAGCTATGTGAACACTTCTGCTTCCCAGGCACAGAGAAGGTGCTAGCAGGGAATTCTCTGCCTGCCTTTCCCCAGTGCTCTGCAAGCTCTCCAGGACAACATAGAATCTGGGGCTCTGTGCTTTCTTTCGTTCTGAACAAGTGTTACTGTTTTCTGCACAAAAGCGATTCTGCGAAGCAATGTGAACAGGCACAGAGAAGGTGCTATCAGGGAATTCTCTGCCTGCCTTTCCCCAGTGCTCTGCAAGCTCTCCAGGACAACATAGAATCTGGGGCTCTGTGCTTTCTTTCCTTCTGAACAAGTGTTAGTGTTTTCTGCACAAAAGCGATTCTGCAAAGCAATGTGAACACTTCTGCTTCCCAGGCACAGAGAAGGTGCTAGCAGGGAATTCTCTGCCTGCCTTTCCCCAGTGCTCTGCAAGCTCTCCAGGGCAACATAAAATCTGGGGCTCTGTGCTTTCTTTCGTTCTGAACAAGTGTTACTGTTTTCTGCACAAAAGCGATTCTGCGAAGCAATGTGAACAGGCACAGAGAAGGTGCTATCAGGGAATTCTCTGCCTACCTTTCCCCAGTGCTCTGCAAGCTCTCCAGGACAACATAAAATCTGGGGTTCTGTGCTTTCTTTCCTTCTGAACAAGTGTTACTGTTTTCTGCACAAAAGCGATTCTGCGAAGCAATGTGAACAGGCACAGAGAAGGTGCTATCAGGGAATTCTCTGCCTGCCTTTCCCCAGTGCTCTGCAAGCTCTCCAGGACAACATAAAATCTGGGGCTCTGTGCTTTCTTTCCTTCTGAACAAGTGTTACTGTTTTCTGCACAAAAGCGATTCTGCGAAGCAATGTGAACACTTCTGCTTCCCAGGCACAGAGAAGGTGCTAGCAAGGAATTCTCTGCCTGCCTTTCCCCAGTGCTCTGCAAGCTCTCCAGGACAACAGCAAATCTGGGGCTCTGTGCTTTCTTTCCTTCTGAACAAGTGTTACTGTTTTCTGCACAAAAGCGATTCTTGCGAAGCTATGTGAACACTTCTGCTTCCCAGGCACACAGAAGGTGCTAGCAAGGAATTCTCTGCCTGCCTTTCCCCAGTGCTCTGCAAGCTCTCCAGGACAACATAGAATCTGGGGCTCTGTGCTTTCTTTCCTTCTGAACAAGTGTTACTGTTTTCTGCACAAAAGCGATTCTGCGAAGCAATGTGAACAGGCACAGAGAAGGTGCTAGCAGGGAATTCTCTGCCTGCCTTTCCCCAGTGCTCTGCAAGCTCTCCAGGACAACATAGAATCTGGGGCTCTGTGCTTTCTTTCCTTCTGAACAAGTGTTAGTGTTTTCTGCACAAAAGCGATTCTGCAAAGCAATGTGAACACTTCTGCTTCCCAGGCACAGAGAAGGTGCTAGCAGGGAATTCTCTGCCTGCCTTTCCCCAGTGCTCTGCAAGCTCTCCAGGGCAACATAAAATCTGGGGCTCTGTGCTTTCTTTCCTTCTGAACAAGTGTTACTGTTTTCTGCACAAAAGCGATTCTGCGAAGCAATGTGAACAGGCACAGAGAAGGTGCTATCAGGGAATTCTCTGCCTACCTTTCCCCAGTGCTCTGCAAGCTCTCCAGGACAACATAAAATCTGGGGTTCTGTGCTTTCTTTCCTTCTGAACAAGTGTTACTGTTTTCTGCACAAAAGCGATTCTGCGAAGCAATGTGAACAGGCACAGAGAAGGTGCTATCAGGGAATTCTCTGCCTGCCTTTCCCCAGTGCTCTGCAAGCTCTCCAGGACAACATAAAATCTGGGGCTCTGTGCTTTCTTTCCTTCTGAACAAGTGTTACTGTTTTCTGCACAAAAGCGATTCTGCGAAGCAATGTGAACACTTCTGCTTCCCAGGCACAGAGAAGGTGCTAGCAGGGAATTCTCTGCCTGCCTTTCCCCAGTGCTCTGCAAGCTCTCCAGGACAACATAGAATCTGGGGCTCTGTGCTTTCTTTCCTTCTGAACAAGTGTTACTGTTTTCTGCACAAAAGCGATTCTGCGAACCAATGTGAACACTTCTGCTTCCCAGGCACAGAGAAGGTGCTAGAAAGGAATTCTCTGCCTGCCTTTCCCCAGTGCTCTGCAAGCTCTCCAGGACAACATAGAATCTGGGGCTCTGTGCTTTCTTTCCTTCTGAACAAGTGTTACTGTTTTCTGCACAAAAGCGATTCTTGCGAAGCAATGTGAACACTTCTGCTTCCCAGGCACAGAGAAGGTGCTAGCAAGGAATTCTCTGCCTGCCTTTCCCCAGTGCTCTGCAAGCTCTCCAGGACTACATAGAATCTGGGGCTCTGTGCTTTCTTTCGTTCTGAACAAGTGTTACTGTTTTCTGCACAAAAGCGATTCTGCAAAGCAATGTGAACAGGCACAGAGAAGGTGCTAGCAGGGAATTCTCTGCCTGCCTTTCCCCAGTGCTCTGCAAGCTCTCCAGGACAACATAGAATCTGGGGCTCTGTGCTTTCTTTCCTTCTGAACAAGTGTTAGTGTTTTCTGCACAAAAGCGATTCTGCGAAGCAATGTGAACACTTCTGCTTCCCAGGCACGGAGAAGGTGCTAGCAAGGAATTCTCTGCCTGCCTTTCCCCAGTGCTCTAAAAGCTCTCCAGTACAACATAAAATCTGGGGCTCTGTGCTTTCTTTCCTTCTGAACAAGTGTTAGTGTTTTCTGCACAAAAGCGATTCTGCAAAGCAATGTGAACACTTCTGCTTCCCAGGCACAGAGAAGGTGCTAGCAGGGAATTCTCTGCCTGCCTTTCCCCAGTGCTCTGCAAGCTCTCCAGGACAACATAGAATCTGGGGCTCTGTGCTTTCTTTGGTTCTGAACAAGTGTTACTGTTTTCTGCACAAAAGCGATTCTGCGAAGCAATGTGAACAGGCACAGAGAAGGTGCTATCAGGGAATTCTCTGCCTACCTTTCCCCAGTGCTCTGCAAGCTCTCCAGGACAACATAGAATCTGGGGCTCTGTGCTTTCTTTCCTTCTGAACAAGTGTTAGTGTTTTCTGCACAAAAGCGATTCTGCAAAGCAATGTGAACACTTCTGCTTCCCAGGCACAGAGAAGGTGCTAGCAGGGAATTCTCTGCCTGCCTTTCCCCAGTGCTCTGCAAGCTCTCCAGGACAACAGCAAATCTGGGGCTCTGTGCTTTCTTTCCTTCTGAACAAGTGTTACTGTTTTCTGCACAAAAGCGATTCTTGCGAAGCTATGTGAACACTTCTGCTTCCCAGGCACACAGAAGGTGCTAGCAAGGAATTCTCTGCCTGCCTTTCCCCAGTGCTCTGCAAGCTCTCCAGGACAACATAGAATCTGGGGCTCTGTGCTTTCTTTCCTTCTGAACAAGTGTTACTGTTTTCTGCACAAAAGCGATTCTGCGAAGCAATGTGAACAGGCACAGAGAAGGTGCTATCAGGGAATTCTCTGCCTGCCTTTCCCCAGTGCTCTAAAAGCTCTCCAGGACAACATAGAATCTGGGGCTCTGTGCTTTCTTTCCTTCTGAACAAGTGTTAGTGTTTTCTGCACAAAAGCGATTCTGCAAAGCAATGTGAACACTTCTGCTTCCCAGGCACAGAGAAGGTGCTAGCAGGGAATTCTCTGCCTGCCTTTCCCCAGTGCTCTGCAAGCTCTCCAGGGCAACATAAAATCTGGGGCTCTGTGCTTTCTTTCCTTCTGAACAAGTGTTACTGTTTTCTGCACAAAAGCGATTCTGCGAAGCAATGTGAACAGGCACAGAGAAGGTGCTATCAGGGAATTCTCTGCCTACCTTTCCCCAGTGCTCTGCAAGCTCTCCAGGACAACATAAAATCTGGGGTTCTGTGCTTTCTTTCCTTCTGAACAAGTGTTACTGTTTTCTGCACAAAAGCGATTCTGCGAAGCAATGTGAACAGGCACAGAGAAGGTGCTATCAGGGAATTCTCTGCCTGCCTTTCCCCAGTGCTCTGCAAGCTCTCCAGGACAACATAAAATCTGGGGCTCTGTGCTTTCTTTCCTTCTGAACAAGTGTTACTGTTTTCTGCACAAAAGCGATTCTGCGAAGCAATGTGAACACTTCTGCTTCCCAGGCACAGAGAAGGTGCTAGCAGGGAATTCTCTGCCTGCCTTTCCCCAGTGCTCTGCAAGCTCTCCAGGACAACATAGAATCTGGGGCTCTGTGCTTTCTTTCCTTCTGAACAAGTGTTACTGTTTTCTGCACAAAAGCGATTCTGCGAACCAATGTGAACACTTCTGCTTCCCAGGCACAGAGAAGGTGCTAGAAAGGAATTCTCTGCCTGCCTTTCCCCAGTGCTCTGCAAGCTCTCCAGGACAACATAGAATCTGGGGCTCTGTGCTTTCTTTCCTTCTGAACAAGTGTTACTGTTTTCTGCACAAAAGCGATTCTTGCGAAGCAATGTGAACACTTCTGCTTCCCAGGCACAGAGAAGGTGCTAGCAAGGAATTCTCTGCCTGCCTTTCCCCAGTGCTCTGCAAGCTCTCCAGGACTACATAGAATCTGGGGCTCTGTGCTTTCTTTCGTTCTGAACAAGTGTTACTGTTTTCTGCACAAAAGCGATTCTGCAAAGCAATGTGAACAGGCACAGAGAAGGTGCTAGCAGGGAATTCTCTGCCTGCCTTTCCCCAGTGCTCTGCAAGCTCTCCAGGACAACATAGAATCTGGGGCTCTGTGCTTTCTTTCCTTCTGAACAAGTGTTAGTGTTTTCTGCACAAAAGCGATTCTGCGAAGCAATGTGAACACTTCTGCTTCCCAGGCACGGAGAAGGTGCTAGCAAGGAATTCTCTGCCTGCCTTTCCCCAGTGCTCTAAAAGCTCTCCAGTACAACATAAAATCTGGGGCTCTGTGCTTTCTTTCCTTCTGAACAAGTGTTAGTGTTTTCTGCACAAAAGCGATTCTGCAAAGCAATGTGAACACTTCTGCTTCCCAGGCACAGAGAAGGTGCTAGCAGGGAATTCTCTGCCTGCCTTTCCCCAGTGCTCTGCAAGCTCTCCAGGACAACATAGAATCTGGGGCTCTGTGCTTTCTTTCCTTCTGAACAAGTGTTAGTGTTTTCTGCACAAAAGCGATTCTGCGAAGCAATGAGAACACTTCTGCTTCCCAGGCACAGAGAAGGTGCTAGCAGGGAATTCTCTGCCTGCCTTTCCCCAGTGCTCTGCAAGCTCTCCAGGACAACATAGAATCTGGGGCTCTGTGCTTTCTTTCCTTCTGAACAAGTGTTACTGTTTTCTGCACAAAAGCGATTCTGCGAAGCAATGTGAACAGGCACAGAGAAGGTGCTATCAGGGAATTCTCTGCCTACCTTTCCCCAGTGCTCTGCAAGCTCTCCAGGACAACATAAAATCTGGGGTTCTGTGCTTTCTTTCCTTCTGAACAAGTGTTACTGTTTTCTGCACAAAAGCGATTCTGCGAAGCAATGTGAACAGGCACAGAGAAGGTGCTATCAGGGAATTCTCTGCCTGCCTTTCCCCAGTGCTCTGCAAGCTCTCCAGGACAACATAAAATCTGGGGCTCTGTGCTTTCTTTCCTTCTGAACAAGTGTTACTGTTTTCTGCACAAAAGCGATTCTGCGAAGCAATGTGAACACTTCTGCTTCCCAGGCACAGAGAAGGTGCTAGCAGGGAATTCTCTGCCTGCCTTTCCCCAGTGCTCTGCAAGCTCTCCAGGACAACATAGAATCTGGGGCTCTGTGCTTTCTTTCCTTCTGAACAAGTGTTACTGTTTTCTGCACAAAAGCGATTCTGCGAACCAATGTGAACACTTCTGCTTCCCAGGCACAGAGAAGGTGCTAGAAAGGAATTCTCTGCCTGCCTTTCCCCAGTGCTCTGCAAGCTCTCCAGGACAACATAGAATCTGGGGCTCTGTGCTTTCTTTCCTTCTGAACAAGTGTTACTGTTTTCTGCACAAAAGCGATTCTTGCGAAGCAATGTGAACACTTCTGCTTCCCAGGCACAGAGAAGGTGCTAGCAAGGAATTCTCTGCCTGCCTTTCCCCAGTGCTCTGCAAGCTCTCCAGGACTACATAGAATCTGGGGCTCTGTGCTTTCTTTCGTTCTGAACAAGTGTTACTGTTTTCTGCACAAAAGCGATTCTGCAAAGCAATGTGAACAGGCACAGAGAAGGTGCTAGCAGGGAATTCTCTGCCTGCCTTTCCCCAGTGCTCTGCAAGCTCTCCAGGACAACATAGAATCTGGGGCTCTGTGCTTTCTTTCCTTCTGAACAAGTGTTAGTGTTTTCTGCACAAAAGCGATTCTGCGAAGCAATGTGAACACTTCTGCTTCCCAGGCACGGAGAAGGTGCTAGCAAGGAATTCTCTGCCTGCCTTTCCCCAGTGCTCTAAAAGCTCTCCAGTACAACATAAAATCTGGGGCTCTGTGCTTTCTTTCCTTCTGAACAAGTGTTAGTGTTTTCTGCACAAAAGCGATTCTGCAAAGCAATGTGAACACTTCTGCTTCCCAGGCACAGAGAAGGTGCTAGCAGGGAATTCTCTGCCTGCCTTTCCCCAGTGCTCTGCAAGCTCTCCAGGACAACATAGAATCTGGGGCTCTGTGCTTTCTTTGGTTCTGAACAAGTGTTACTGTTTTCTGCACAAAAGCGATTCTGCGAAGCAATGTGAACAGGCACAGAGAAGGTGCTATCAGGGAATTCTCTGCCTACCTTTCCCCAGTGCTCTGCAAGCTCTCCAGGACAACATAGAATCTGGGGCTCTGTGCTTTCTTTCCTTCTGAACAAGTGTTAGTGTTTTCTGCACAAAAGCGATTCTGCAAAGCAATGTGAACACTTCTGCTTCCCAGGCACAGAGAAGGTGCTAGCAGGGAATTCTCTGCCTGCCTTTCCCCAGTGCTCTGCAAGCTCTCCAGGACAACAGCAAATCTGGGGCTCTGTGCTTTCTTTCCTTCTGAACAAGTGTTACTGTTTTCTGCACAAAAGCGATTCTTGCGAAGCTATGTGAACACTTCTGCTTCCCAGGCACACAGAAGGTGCTAGCAAGGAATTCTCTGCCTGCCTTTCCCCAGTGCTCTGCAAGCTCTCCAGGACAACATAGAATCTGGGGCTCTGTGCTTTCTTTCCTTCTGAACAAGTGTTACTGTTTTCTGCACAAAAGCGATTCTGCGAAGCAATGTGAACAGGCACAGAGAAGGTGCTATCAGGGAATTCTCTGCCTGCCTTTCCCCAGTGCTCTAAAAGCTCTCCAGGACAACATAGAATCTGGGGCTCTGTGCTTTCTTTCCTTCTGAACAAGTGTTAGTGTTTTCTGCACAAAAGCGATTCTGCAAAGCAATGTGAACACTTCTGCTTCCCAGGCACAGAGAAGGTGCTAGCAGGGAATTCTCTGCCTGCCTTTCCCCAGTGCTCTGCAAGCTCTCCAGGGCAACATAAAATCTGGGGCTCTGTGCTTTCTTTCCTTCTGAACAAGTGTTACTGTTTTCTGCACAAAAGCGATTCTGCGAAGCAATGTGAACAGGCACAGAGAAGGTGCTATCAGGGAATTCTCTGCCTACCTTTCCCCAGTGCTCTGCAAGCTCTCCAGGACAACATAAAATCTGGGGTTCTGTGCTTTCTTTCCTTCTGAACAAGTGTTACTGTTTTCTGCACAAAAGCGATTCTGCGAAGCAATGTGAACAGGCACAGAGAAGGTGCTATCAGGGAATTCTCTGCCTGCCTTTCCCCAGTGCTCTGCAAGCTCTCCAGGACAACATAAAATCTGGGGCTCTGTGCTTTCTTTCCTTCTGAACAAGTGTTACTGTTTTCTGCACAAAAGCGATTCTGCGAAGCAATGTGAACACTTCTGCTTCCCAGGCACAGAGAAGGTGCTAGCAGGGAATTCTCTGCCTGCCTTTCCCCAGTGCTCTGCAAGCTCTCCAGGACAACATAGAATCTGGGGCTCTGTGCTTTCTTTCCTTCTGAACAAGTGTTACTGTTTTCTGCACAAAAGCGATTCTGCGAACCAATGTGAACACTTCTGCTTCCCAGGCACAGAGAAGGTGCTAGAAAGGAATTCTCTGCCTGCCTTTCCCCAGTGCTCTGCAAGCTCTCCAGGACAACATAGAATCTGGGGCTCTGTGCTTTCTTTCCTTCTGAACAAGTGTTACTGTTTTCTGCACAAAAGCGATTCTTGCGAAGCAATGTGAACACTTCTGCTTCCCAGGCACAGAGAAGGTGCTAGCAAGGAATTCTCTGCCTGCCTTTCCCCAGTGCTCTGCAAGCTCTCCAGGACTACATAGAATCTGGGGCTCTGTGCTTTCTTTCGTTCTGAACAAGTGTTACTGTTTTCTGCACAAAAGCGATTCTGCAAAGCAATGTGAACAGGCACAGAGAAGGTGCTAGCAGGGAATTCTCTGCCTGCCTTTCCCCAGTGCTCTGCAAGCTCTCCAGGACAACATAGAATCTGGGGCTCTGTGCTTTCTTTCCTTCTGAACAAGTGTTAGTGTTTTCTGCACAAAAGCGATTCTGCGAAGCAATGTGAACACTTCTGCTTCCCAGGCACGGAGAAGGTGCTAGCAAGGAATTCTCTGCCTGCCTTTCCCCAGTGCTCTAAAAGCTCTCCAGTACAACATAAAATCTGGGGCTCTGTGCTTTCTTTCCTTCTGAACAAGTGTTAGTGTTTTCTGCACAAAAGCGATTCTGCAAAGCAATGTGAACACTTCTGCTTCCCAGGCACAGAGAAGGTGCTAGCAGGGAATTCTCTGCCTGCCTTTCCCCAGTGCTCTGCAAGCTCTCCAGGACAACATAGAATCTGGGGCTCTGTGCTTTCTTTCCTTCTGAACAAGTGTTAGTGTTTTCTGCACAAAAGCGATTCTGCGAAGCAATGTGAACACTTCTGCTTCCCAGGCACGGAGAAGGTGCTAGCAAGGAATTCTCTGCCTGCCTTTCCCCAGTGCTCTAAAAGCTCTCCAGTACAACATAAAATCTGGGGCTCTGTGCTTTCTTTCCTTCTGAACAAGTGTTAGTGTTTTCTGCACAAAAGCGATTCTGCAAAGCAATGTGAACACTTCTGCTTCCCAGGCACAGAGAAGGTGCTAGCAGGGAATTCTCTGCCTGCCTTTCCCCAGTGCTCTGCAAGCTCTCCAGGACAACATAGAATCTGGGGCTCTGTGCTTTCTTTCCTTCTGAACAAGTGTTACTGTTTTCTGCACAAAAGCGATTCTGCGAAGCAATGTGAACAGGCACAGAGAAGGTGCTATCAGGGAATTCTCTGCCTGCCTTTCCCCAGTGCTCTGCAAGCTCTCCAGGACAACATAGAATCTGGGGCTCTGTGCTTTCTTTCCTTCTGAACAAGTGTTAGTGTTTTCTGCACAAAAGCGATTCTGCAAAGCAATGTGAACACTTCTGCTTCCCAGGCACAGAGAAGGTGCTAGCAGGGAATTCTCTGCCTGCCTTTCCCCAGTGCTCTGCAAGCTCTCCAGGACAACATAAAATCTGGGGCTCTGTGCTTTCTTTCCTTCTGAACAAGTGTTAGTGTTTTCTGCACAAAAGCGATTCTGCAAAGCAATGTGAACACTTCTGCTTCCCAGGCACAGAGAAGGTGCTAGCAGGGAATTCTCTGCCTGCCTTTCCCCAGTGCTCTGCAAGCTCTCCAGGACAACATAAAATCTGGGGCTCTGTGCTTTCTTTCCTTCTGAACAAGTGTTACTGTTTTCTGCACAAAAGCGATTCTGCGAAGCAATGTGAACACTTCTGCTTCCCAGGCACAGAGAAGGTGCTAGAAAGGAATTCTCTGCCTGCCTTTCCCCAGTGCTCTGCAAGCTCTCCAGGACAACATAGAATCTGGGGCTCTGTGCTTTCTTTCCTTCTGAACAAGTGTTACTGTTTTCTGCACAAAAGCGATTCTGCGAAGCAATGTGAACACTTCTGCTTCCCAGGCACGGAGAAGGTGCTAGCAAGGAATTCTCTGCCTGCCTTTCTCCAGTGCTCTAAAAGCTCTCCAGGACAACATAGAATCTGGGGCTCTGTGCTTTCTTTCCTTCTGAACAAGTGTTACTGTTTTCTGCACAAAAGCGATTCTTGCGAAGCAATGTGAACACTTCTGCTTCCCAGGCACAGAGAAGGTGCTAGCAAGGAATTCTCTGCCTGCCTTTCCCCAGTGCTCTGCAAGCTCTCCAGGACAACAGCAAATCTGGGGCTCTGTGCTTTCTTTCCTTCTGAACAAGTGTTACTGTTTTCTGCACAAAAGCGATTCTTGCGAAGCTATGTGAACACTTCTGCTTCCCAGGCACACAGAAGGTGCTAGCAAGGAATTCTCTGCCTGCCTTTCCCCCGTGCTCTGCAAGCTCTCCAGGACAACATAGAATCTGGGGCTCTGTGCTTTCTTTCCTTCTGAACAAGTGTTAGTGTTTTCTGCACAAAAGCGATTCTGCGAAGCAATGTGAACAGGCACAGAGAAGGTGCTAGCAGGGAATTCTCTGCCTGCCTTTCCCCAGTGCTCTGCAAGCTCTCCAGGACAACATAAAATCTGGGGCTCTGTGCTTTCTTTCGTTCTGAACAAGTGTTACTGTTTTCTGCACAAAAGCGATTCTTGCGAAGCAATGTGAACACTTCTGCTTCCCAGGCACAGAGAAGGTGCTATCAGGGAATTCTCTGCCTGCCTTTCCCCAGTGCTCTGCAAGCTCTCCAGGACAACATAGAATCTGGGGCTCTGTGCTTTCTTTCCTTCTGAACAAGTGTTACTGTTTTCTGCACAAAAGCGATTCTGCGAACCAATGTGAACACTTCTGCTTCCCAGGCACAGAGAAGGTGCTAGCAAGGAATTCTCTGCCTGCCTTTCCCCAGTGCTCTGCAAGCTCTCCAGGACTACATAGAATCTGGGGCTCTGTGCTTTCTTTCGTTCTGAACAAGTGTTACTGTTTTCTGCACAAAAGCGATTCTGCGAAGCAATGTGAACACTTCTGCTTCCCAGGCACGGAGAAGGTGCTAGCAAGGAATTCTCTGCCTGCCTTTCCCCAGTGCTCTAAAAGCTCTCCAGTACAACATAAAATCTGGGGCTCTGTGCTTTCTTTCCTTCTGAACAAGTGTTAGTGTTTTCTGCACAAAAGCGATTCTGCAAAGCAATGTGAACACTTCTGCTTCCCAGGCACAGAGAAGGTGCTAGCAGGGAATTCTCTGCCTGCCTTTCCCCAGTGCTCTGCAAGCTCTCCAGGACAACATAGAATCTGGGGCTCTGTGCTTTCTTTCCTTCTGAACAAGTGTTACTGTTTTCTGCACAAAAGCGATTCTGCGAAGCAATGTGAACAGGCACAGAGAAGGTGCTATCAGGGAATTCTCTGCCTGCCTTTCCCCAGTGCTCTGCAAGCTCTCCAGGACAACATAGAATCTGGGGCTCTGTGCTTTCTTTCCTTCTGAACAAGTGTTAGTGTTTTCTGCACAAAAGCGATTCTGCAAAGCAATGTGAACACTTCTGCTTCCCAGGCACAGAGAAGGTGCTAGCAGGGAATTCTCTGCCTGCCTTTCCCCAGTGCTCTGCAAGCTCTCCAGGACAACATAAAATCTGGGGCTCTGTGCTTTCTTTCCTTCTGAACAAGTGTTACTGTTTTCTGCACAAAAGCGATTCTGCGAAGCAATGTGAACACTTCTGCTTCCCAGGCACAGAGAAGGTGCTAGAAAGGAATTCTCTGCCTGCCTTTCCCCAGTGCTCTGCAAGCTCTCCAGGGCAACATAGAATCTGGGGCTCTGTGCTTTCTTTCCTTCTGAACAAGTGTTACTGTTTTCTGCACAAAAGCGATTCTGCGAAGCAATGTGAACACTTCTGCTTCCCAGGCACGGAGAAGGTGCTAGCAAGGAATTCTCTGCCTGCCTTTCTCCAGTGCTCTAATAGCTCTCCAGGACAACATAAAATCTGGGGCTCTGTGCTTTCTTTCCTTCTGAACAAGTGTTAGTGTTTTCTGCACAAAAGCGATTCTTGCGAAGCAATGTGAACACTTCTGCTTCCCAGGCACAGAGAAGGTGCTAGCAGGGAATTCTCTGCCTGCCTTTCCCCAGTGCTCTGCAAGCTCTCCAGGGCAACATAAAATCTGGGGCTCTGTGCTTTCTTTCGTTCTGAACAAGTGTTACTGTTTTCTGCACAAAAGCGATTCTGCGAAGCAATGTGAACAGGCACAGAGAAGGTGCTATCAGGGAATTCTCTGCCTACCTTTCCCCAGTGCTCTGCAAGCTCTCCAGGACAACATAAAATCTGGGGTTCTGTGCTTTCTTTCCTTCTGAACAAGTGTTACTGTTTTCTGCACAAAAGCGATTCTGCGAAGCAATGTGAACAGGCACAGAGAAGGTGCTATCAGGGAATTCTCTGCCTGCCTTTCCCCAGTGCTCTGCAAGCTCTCCAGGACAACATAAAATCTGGGGCTCTGTGCTTTCTTTCCTTCTGAACAAGTGTTACTGTTTTCTGCACAAAAGCGATTCTGCGAAGCAATGTGAACACTTCTGCTTCCCAGGCACAGAGAAGGTGCTAGCAAGGAATTCTCTGCCTGCCTTTCCCCAGTGCTCTGCAAGCTCTCCAGGACAACAGCAAATCTGGGGCTCTGTGCTTTCTTTCCTTCTGAACAAGTGTTACTGTTTTCTGCACAAAAGCGATTCTTGCGAAGCTATGTGAACACTTCTGCTTCCCAGGCACACAGAAGGTGCTAGCAAGGAATTCTCTGCCTGCCTTTCCCCAGTGCTCTGCAAGCTCTCCAGGACAACATAGAATCTGGGGCTCTGTGCTTTCTTTCGTTCTGAACAAGTGTTACTGTTTTCTGCACAAAAGCGATTCTGCGAAGCAATGTGAACAGGCACAGAGAAGGTGCTATCAGGGAATTCTCTGCCTGCCTTTCCCCAGTGCTCTGCAAGCTCTCCAGGACAACATAGAATCTGGGGCTCTGTGCTTTCTTTCCTTCTGAACAAGTGTTAGTGTTTTCTGCACAAAAGCGATTCTGCAAAGCAATGTGAACACTTCTGCTTCCCAGGCACAGAGAAGGTGCTAGCAGGGAATTCTCTGCCTGCCTTTCCCCAGTGCTCTGCAAGCTCTCCAGGGCAACATAAAATCTGGGGCTCTGTGCTTTCTTTCCTTCTGAACAAGTGTTACTGTTTTCTGCACAAAAGCGATTCTGCGAAGCAATGTGAACAGGCACAGAGAAGGTGCTATCAGGGAATTCTCTGCCTACCTTTCCCCAGTGCTCTGCAAGCTCTCCAGGACAACATAAAATCTGGGGTTCTGTGCTTTCTTTCCTTCTGAACAAGTGTTACTGTTTTCTGCACAAAAGCGATTCTGCGAAGCAATGTGAACACTTCTGCTTCCCAGGCACAGAGAAGGTGCTAGCAAGGAATTCTCTGCCTGCCTTTCCCCAGTGCTCTGCAAGCTCTCCAGGACAACAGCAAATCTGGGGCTCTGTGCTTTCTTTCCTTCTGAACAAGTGTTACTGTTTTCTGCACAAAAGCGATTCTTGCGAAGCTATGTGAACACTTCTGCTTCCCAGGCACAGAGAAGGTGCTAGCAGGGAATTCTCTGCCTGCCTTTCCCCAGTGCTCTGCAAGCTCTCCAGGACAACATAGAATCTGGGGCTCTGTGCTTTCTTTCGTTCTGAACAAGTGTTACTGTTTTCTGCACAAAAGCGATTCTGCGAAGCAATGTGAACAGGCACAGAGAAGGTGCTATCAGGGAATTCTCTGCCTGCCTTTCCCCAGTGCTCTGCAAGCTCTCCAGGACAACATAGAATCTGGGGCTCTGTGCTTTCTTTCCTTCTGAACAAGTGTTAGTGTTTTCTGCACAAAAGCGATTCTGCAAAGCAATGTGAACACTTCTGCTTCCCAGGCACAGAGAAGGTGCTAGCAGGGAATTCTCTGCCTGCCTTTCCCCAGTGCTCTGCAAGCTCTCCAGGGCAACATAAAATCTGGGGCTCTGTGCTTTCTTTCGTTCTGAACAAGTGTTACTGTTTTCTGCACAAAAGCGATTCTGCGAAGCAATGTGAACAGGCACAGAGAAGGTGCTATCAGGGAATTCTCTGCCTACCTTTCCCCAGTGCTCTGCAAGCTCTCCAGGACAACATAAAATCTGGGGTTCTGTGCTTTCTTTCCTTCTGAACAAGTGTTACTGTTTTCTGCACAAAAGCGATTCTGCGAAGCAATGTGAACAGGCACAGAGAAGGTGCTATCAGGGAATTCTCTGCCTGCCTTTCCCCAGTGCTCTGCAAGCTCTCCAGGACAACATAAAATCTGGGGCTCTGTGCTTTCTTTCCTTCTGAACAAGTGTTAGTGTTTTCTGCACAAAAGCGATTCTGCGAAGCAATGTGAACACTTCTGCTTCCCAGGCACAGAGAAGGTGCTAGCAAGGAATTCTCTGCCTGCCTTTCCCCAGTGCTCTGCAAGCTCTCCAGGACAACAGCAAATCTGGGGCTCTGTGCTTTCTTTCCTTCTGAACAAGTGTTACTGTTTTCTGCACAAAAGCGATTCTTGCGAAGCTATGTGAACACTTCTGCTTCCCAGGCACACAGAAGGTGCTAGCAAGGAATTCTCTGCCTGCCTTTCCCCAGTGCTCTGCAAGCTCTCCAGGACAACATAGAATCTGGGGCTCTGTGCTTTCTTTCCTTCTGAACAAGTGTTACTGTTTTCTGCACAAAAGCGATTCTGCGAAGCAATGTGAACAGGCACAGAGAAGGTGCTATCAGGGAATTCTCTGCCTGCCTTTCCCCAGTGCTCTGCAAGCTCTCCAGGACAACATAGAATCTGGGGCTCTGTGCTTTCTTTCCTTCTGAACAAGTGTTAGTGTTTTCTGCACAAAAGCGATTCTGCAAAGCAATGTGAACACTTCTGCTTCCCAGGCACAGAGAAGGTGCTAGCAGGGAATTCTCTGCCTGCCTTTCCCCAGTGCTCTGCAAGCTCTCCAGGGCAACATAAAATCTGGGGCTCTGTGCTTTCTTTCCTTCTGAACAAGTGTTACTGTTTTCTGCACAAAAGCGATTCTGCGAAGCAATGTGAACAGGCACAGAGAAGGTGCTATCAGGGAATTCTCTGCCTACCTTTCCCCAGTGCTCTGCAAGCTCTCCAGGACAACATAAAATCTGGGGTTCTGTGCTTTCTTTCCTTCTGAACAAGTGTTACTGTTTTCTGCACAAAAGCGATTCTGCGAAGCAATGTGAACAGGCACAGAGAAGGTGCTAGCAGGGAATTCTCTGCCTGCCTTTCCCCAGTGCTCTGCAAGCTCTCCAGGACAACATAAAATCTGGGGCTCTGTGCTTTCTTTCCTTCTGAACAAGTGTTACTGTTTTCTGCACAAAAGCGATTCTGCGAAGCAATGTGAACACTTCTGCTTCCCAGGCACAGAGAAGGTGCTAGCAGGGAATTCTCTGCCTGCCTTTCCCCAGTGCTCTGCAAGCTCTCCAGGACAACATAGAATCTGGGGCTCTGTGCTTTCTTTCCTTCTGAACAAGTGTTACTGTTTTCTGCACAAAAGCGATTCTGCGAACCAATGTGAACACTTCTGCTTCCCAGGCACAGAGAAGGTGCTAGAAAGGAATTCTCTGCCTGCCTTTCCCCAGTGCTCTGCAAGCTCTCCAGGACAACATAGAATCTGGGGCTCTGTGCTTTCTTTCCTTCTGAACAAGTGTTACTGTTTTCTGCACAAAAGCGATTCTTGCGAAGCAATGTGAACACTTCTGCTTCCCAGGCACAGAGAAGGTGCTAGCAAGGAATTCTCTGCCTGCCTTTCCCCAGTGCTCTGCAAGCTCTCCAGGACTACATAGAATCTGGGGCTCTGTGCTTTCTTTCGTTCTGAACAAGTGTTACTGTTTTCTGCACAAAAGCGATTCTGCAAAGCAATGTGAACAGGCACAGAGAAGGTGCTAGCAGGGAATTCTCTGCCTGCCTTTCCCCAGTGCTCTGCAAGCTCTCCAGGACAACATAGAATCTGGGGCTCTGTGCTTTCTTTCCTTCTGAACAAGTGTTAGTGTTTTCTGCACAAAAGCGATTCTGCGAAGCAATGTGAACACTTCTGCTTCCCAGGCACGGAGAAGGTGCTAGCAAGGAATTCTCTGCCTGCCTTTCCCCAGTGCTCTAAAAGCTCTCCAGTACAACATAAAATCTGGGGCTCTGTGCTTTCTTTCCTTCTGAACAAGTGTTAGTGTTTTCTGCACAAAAGCGATTCTGCAAAGCAATGTGAACACTTCTGCTTCCCAGGCACAGAGAAGGTGCTAGCAGGGAATTCTCTGCCTGCCTTTCCCCAGTGCTCTGCAAGCTCTCCAGGACAACATAGAATCTGGGGCTCTGTGCTTTCTTTGGTTCTGAACAAGTGTTACTGTTTTCTGCACAAAAGCGATTCTGCGAAGCAATGTGAACAGGCACAGAGAAGGTGCTATCAGGGAATTCTCTGCCTGCCTTTCCCCAGTGCTCTGCAAGCTCTCCAGGACAACATAGAATCTGGGGCTCTGTGCTTTCTTTCCTTCTGAACAAGTGTTAGTGTTTTCTGCACAAAAGCGATTCTGCAAAGCAATGTGAACACTTCTGCTTCCCAGGCACAGAGAAGGTGCTAGCAGGGAATTCTCTGCCTGCCTTTCCCCAGTGCTCTGCAAGCTCTCCAGGACAACAGCAAATCTGGGGCTCTGTGCTTTCTTTCCTTCTGAACAAGTGTTACTGTTTTCTGCACAAAAGCGATTCTTGCGAAGCTATGTGAACACTTCTGCTTCCCAGGCACACAGAAGGTGCTAGCAAGGAATTCTCTGCCTGCCTTTCCCCAGTGCTCTGCAAGCTCTCCAGGACAACATAGAATCTGGGGCTCTGTGCTTTCTTTCCTTCTGAACAAGTGTTACTGTTTTCTGCACAAAAGCGATTCTGCGAAGCAATGTGAACAGGCACAGAGAAGGTGCTATCAGGGAATTCTCTGCCTGCCTTTCCCCAGTGCTCTAAAAGCTCTCCAGGACAACATAGAATCTGGGGCTCTGTGCTTTCTTTCCTTCTGAACAAGTGTTAGTGTTTTCTGCACAAAAGCGATTCTGCAAAGCAATGTGAACACTTCTGCTTCCCAGGCACAGAGAAGGTGCTAGCAGGGAATTCTCTGCCTGCCTTTCCCCAGTGCTCTGCAAGCTCTCCAGGGCAACATAAAATCTGGGGCTCTGTGCTTTCTTTCCTTCTGAACAAGTGTTACTGTTTTCTGCACAAAAGCGATTCTGCGAAGCAATGTGAACAGGCACAGAGAAGGTGCTATCAGGGAATTCTCTGCCTACCTTTCCCCAGTGCTCTGCAAGCTCTCCAGGACAACATAAAATCTGGGGTTCTGTGCTTTCTTTCCTTCTGAACAAGTGTTACTGTTTTCTGCACAAAAGCGATTCTGCGAAGCAATGTGAACAGGCACAGAGAAGGTGCTATCAGGGAATTCTCTGCCTGCCTTTCCCCAGTGCTCTGCAAGCTCTCCAGGACAACATAAAATCTGGGGCTCTGTGCTTTCTTTCCTTCTGAACAAGTGTTACTGTTTTCTGCACAAAAGCGATTCTGCGAAGCAATGTGAACACTTCTGCTTCCCAGGCACAGAGAAGGTGCTAGCAGGGAATTCTCTGCCTGCCTTTCCCCAGTGCTCTGCAAGCTCTCCAGGACAACATAGAATCTGGGGCTCTGTGCTTTCTTTCCTTCTGAACAAGTGTTACTGTTTTCTGCACAAAAGCGATTCTTGCGAAGCAATGTGAACACTTCTGCTTCCCAGGCACAGAGAAGGTGCTAGCAAGGAATTCTCTGCCTGCCTTTCCCCAGTGCTCTGCAAGCTCTCCAGGACTACATAGAATCTGGGGCTCTGTGCTTTCTTTCGTTCTGAACAAGTGTTACTGTTTTCTGCACAAAAGCGATTCTGCAAAGCAATGTGAACAGGCACAGAGAAGGTGCTAGCAGGGAATTCTCTGCCTGCCTTTCCCCAGTGCTCTGCAAGCTCTCCAGGACAACATAGAATCTGGGGCTCTGTGCTTTCTTTCCTTCTGAACAAGTGTTAGTGTTTTCTGCACAAAAGCGATTCTGCGAAGCAATGTGAACACTTCTGCTTCCCAGGCACGGAGAAGGTGCTAGCAAGGAATTCTCTGCCTGCCTTTCCCCAGTGCTCTAAAAGCTCTCCAGTACAACATAAAATCTGGGGCTCTGTGCTTTCTTTCCTTCTGAACAAGTGTTAGTGTTTTCTGCACAAAAGCGATTCTGCAAAGCAATGTGAACACTTCTGCTTCCCAGGCACAGAGAAGGTGCTAGCAGGGAATTCTCTGCCTGCCTTTCCCCAGTGCTCTGCAAGCTCTCCAGGACAACATAGAATCTGGGGCTCTGTGCTTTCTTTGGTTCTGAACAAGTGTTACTGTTTTCTGCACAAAAGCGATTCTGCGAAGCAATGTGAACAGGCACAGAGAAGGTGCTATCAGGGAATTCTCTGCCTGCCTTTCCCCAGTGCTCTGCAAGCTCTCCAGGACAACATAGAATCTGGGGCTCTGTGCTTTCTTTCCTTCTGAACAAGTGTTAGTGTTTTCTGCACAAAAGCGATTCTGCAAAGCAATGTGAACACTTCTGCTTCCCAGGCACAGAGAAGGTGCTAGCAGGGAATTCTCTGCCTGCCTTTCCCCAGTGCTCTGCAAGCTCTCCAGGACAACATAAAATCTGGGGCTCTGTGCTTTCTTTCCTTCTGAACAAGTGTTACTGTTTTCTGCACAAAAGCGATTCTGCGAAGCAATGTGAACACTTTTGCTTCCCAGGCACAGAGAAGGTGCTAGAAAGGAATTCTCTGCCTGCCTTTCCCCAGTGCTCTGCAAGCTCTCCAGGACAACATAGAATCTGGGGCTCTGTGCTTTCTTTCCTTCTGAACAAGTGTTACTGTTTTCTGCACAAAAGCGATTCTGCGAAGCAATGTGAACACTTCTGCTTCCCAGGCACAGAGAAGGTGCTAGCAGGGAATTCTCTGCCTGCCTTTCCCCAGTGCTCTGCAAGCTCTCCAGGACAACATAGAATCTGGGGCTCTGTGCTTTCTTTCGTTCTGAACAAGTGTTACTGTTTTCTGCACAAAAGCGATTCTGCGAAGCAATGTGAACAGGCACAGAGAAGGTGCTATCAGGGAATTCTCTGCCTGCCTTTCCCCAGTGCTCTGCAAGCTCTCCAGGACAACATAGAATCTGGGGCTCTGTGCTTTCTTTCCTTCTGAACAAGTGGTAGTGTTTTCTGCACAAAAGCGATTCTGCAAAGCAATGTGAACACTTCTGCTTCCCAGGCACAGAGAAGGTGCTAGCAGGGAATTCTCTGCCTGCCTTTCCCCAGTGCTCTGCAAGCTCTCCAGGGCAACATAAAATCTGGGGCTCTGTGCTTTCTTTCGTTCTGAACAAGTGTTACTGTTTTCTGCACAAAAGCGATTCTGCGAAGCAATGTGAACAGGCACAGAGAAGGTGCTATCAGGGAATTCTCTGCCTACCTTTCCCCAGTGCTCTGCAAGCTCTCCAGGACAACATAAAATCTGGGGTTCTGTGCTTTCTTTCCTTCTGAACAAGTGTTACTGTTTTCTGCACAAAAGCGATTCTGCGAAGCAATGTGAACACTTCTGCTTCCCAGGCACAGAGAAGGTGCTAGCAAGGAATTCTCTGCCTGCCTTTCCCCAGTGCTCTGCAAGCTCTCCAGGACAACAGCAAATCTGGGGCTCTGTGCTTTCTTTCCTTCTGAACAAGTGTTACTGTTTTCTGCACAAAAGCGATTCTTGCGAAGCTATGTGAACACTTCTGCTTCCCAGGCACACAGAAGGTGCTAGCAAGGAATTCTCTGCCTGCCTTTCCCCAGTGCTCTGCAAGCTCTCCAGGACAACATAGAATCTGGGGCTCTGTGCTTTCTTTCCTTCTGAACAAGTGTTAGTGTTTTCTGCACAAAAGCGATTCTGCGAAGCAATGTGAACAGGCACAGAGAAGGTGCTAGCAGGGAATTCTCTGCCTGCCTTTCCCCAGTGCTCTGCAAGCTCTCCAGGACAACATAAAATCTGGGGCTCTGTGCTTTCTTTCGTTCTGAACAAGTGTTACTGTTTTCTGCACAAAAGCGATTCTTGCGAAGCAATGTGAACACTTCTGCTTCCCAGGCACAGAGAAGGTGCTATCAGGGAATTCTCTGCCTGCCTTTCCCCAGTGCTCTGCAAGCTCTCCAGGACAACATAGAATCTGGGGCTCTGTGCTTTCTTTCCTTCTGAACAAGTGTTACTGTTTTCTGCACAAAAGCGATTCTGCGAACCAATGTGAACACTTCTGATTCCCAGGCACAGAGAAGGTGCTAGAAAGGAATTCTCTGCCTGCCTTTCCCCAGTGCTCTGCAAGCTCTCCAGGACAACATAGAATCTGGGGCTCTGTGCTTTCTTTCCTTCTGAACAAGTGTTACTGTTTTCTGCACAAAAGCGATTCTTGCGAAGCAATGTGAACACTTCTGCTTCCCAGGCACAGAGAAGGTGCTAGCAAGGAATTCTCTGCCTGCCTTTCCCCAGTGCTCTGCAAGCTCTCCAGGACTACATAGAATCTGGGGCTCTGTGCTTTCTTTCGTTCTGAACAAGTGTTACTGTTTTCTGCACAAAAGCGATTCTGCAAAGCAATGTGAACAGGCACAGAGAAGGTGCTAGCAGGGAATTCTCTGCCTGCCTTTCCCCAGTGCTGTGCAAGCTCTCCAGGACAACATAGAATCTGGGGCTCTGTGCTTTCTTTCCTTCTGAACAAGTGTTAGTGTTTTCTGCACAAAAGCGATTCTGCGAAGCAATGTGAACACTTCTGCTTCCCAGGCACGGAGAAGGTGCTAGCAAGGAATTCTCTGCCTGCCTTTCCACAGTGCTCTAAAAGCTCTCCAGTACAACATAAAATCTGGGGCTCTGTGCTTTCTTTCCTTCTGAACAAGTGTTAGTGTTTTCTGCACAAAAGCGATTCTTGCGAAGCAATGTGAACACTTCTGCTTCCCAGGCACAGAGAAGGTGCTAGCAGGGAATTCTCTGCCTGCCTTTCCCCAGTGCTCTGCAAGCTCTCCAGGACAACATAGAATCTGGGGCTCTGTGCTTTCTTTCCTTCTGAACAAGTGTTACTGTTTTCTGCACAAAAGCGATTCTGCGAAGCAATGTGAACAGGCACAGAGAAGGTGCTATCAGGGAATTCTCTGCCTGCCTTTCCCCAGTGCTCTGCAAGCTCTCCAGGACAACATAGAATCTGGGGCTCTGTGCTTTCTTTCCTTCTGAACAAGTGTTAGTGTTTTCTGCACAAAAGCGATTCTGCAAAGCAATGTGAACACTTCTGCTTCCCAGGCACAGAGAAGGTGCTAGCAGGGAATTCTCTGCCTGCCTTTCCCCAGTGCTCTGCAAGCTCTCCAGGACAACATAAAATCTGGGGCTCTGTGCTTTCTTTCGTTCTGAACAAGTGTTACTGTTTTCTGCACAAAAGCGATTCTGCGAAGCAATGTGAACAGGCACAGAGAAGGTGCTATCAGGGAATTCTCTGCCTACCTTTCCCCAGTGCTCTGCAAGCTCTCCAGGACAACATAAAATCTGGGGTTCTGTGCTTTCTTTCCTTCTGAACAAGTGTTACTGTTTTCTGCACAAAAGCGATTCTGCGAAGCAATGTGAACAGGCACAGAGAAGGTGCTATCAGGGAATTCTCTGCCTGCCTTTCCCCAGTGCTCTGCAAGCTCTCCAGGACAACATAAAATCTGGGGCTCTGTGCTTTCTTTCCTTCTGAACAAGTGTTACTGTTTTCTGCACAAAAGCGATTCTGCGAAGCAATGTGAACACTTCTGCTTCCCAGGCACAGAGAAGGTGCTAGCAAGGAATTCTCTGCCTGCCTTTCCCCAGTGCTCTGCAAGCTCTCCAGGACAACAGCAAATCTGGGGCTCTGTGCTTTCTTTCCTTCTGAACAAGTGTTACTGTTTTCTGCACAAAAGCGATTCTTGCGAAGCTATGTGAACACTTCTGCTTCCCAGGCACAGAGAAGGTGCTAGCAGGGAATTCTCTGCCTGCCTTTCCCCAGTGCTCTGCAAGCTCTCCAGGACAACATAGAATCTGGGGCTCTGTGCTTTCTTTCCTTCTGAACAAGTGTTACTGTTTTCTGCACAAAAGCGATTCTGCGAAGCAATGTGAACAGGCACAGAGAAGGTGCTATCAGGGAATTCTCTGCCTGCCTTTCCCCAGTGCTCTGCAAGCTCTCCAGGACAACATAGAATCTGGGGCTCTGTGCTTTCTTTCCTTCTGAACAAGTGTTAGTGTTTTCTGCACAAAAGCGATTCTGCAAAGCAATGTGAACACTTCTGCTTCCCAGGCACAGAGAAGGTGCTAGCAGGGAATTCTCTGCCTGCCTTTCCCCAGTGCTCTGCAAGCTCTCCAGGGCAACATAAAATCTGGGGCTCTGTGCTTTCTTTCGTTCTGAACAAGTGTTACTGTTTTCTGCACAAAAGCGATTCTGCGAAGCAATGTGAACAGGCACAGAGAAGGTGCTATCAGGGAATTCTCTGCCTACCTTTCCCCAGTGCTCTGCAAGCTCTCCAGGACAACATAAAATCTGGGGTTCTGTGCTTTCTTTCCTTCTGAACAAGTGTTACTGTTTTCTGCACAAAAGCGATTCTGCGAAGCAATGTGAACAGGCACAGAGAAGGTGCTATCAGGGAATTCTCTGCCTGCCTTTCCCCAGTGCTCTGCAAGCTCTCCAGGACAACATAAAATCTGGGGCTCTGTGCTTTCTTTCCTTCTGAACAAGTGTTACTGTTTTCTGCACAAAAGCGATTCTGCGAAGCAATGTGAACACTTCTGCTTCCCAGGCACAGAGAAGGTGCTAGCAAGGAATTCTCTGCCTGCCTTTCCCCAGTGCTCTGCAAGCTCTCCAGGACAACAGCAAATCTGGGGCTCTGTGCTTTCTTTCCTTCTGAACAAGTGTTACTGTTTTCTGCACAAAAGCGATTCTTGCGAAGCTATGTGAACACTTCTGCTTCCCAGGCACACAGAAGGTGCTAGCAAGGAATTCTCTGCCTGCCTTTCCCCAGTGCTCTGCAAGCTCTCCAGGACAACATAGAATCTGGGGCTCTGTGCTTTCTTTCCTTCTGAACAAGTGTTAGTGTTTTCTGCACAAAAGCGATTCTGCGAAGCAATGTGAACAGGCACAGAGAAGGTGCTAGCAGGGAATTCTCTGCCTGCCTTTCCCCAGTGCTCTGCAAGCTCTCCAGGACAACATAAAATCTGGGGCTCTGTGCTTTCTTTCGTTCTGAACAAGTGTTAGTGTTTTCTGCACAAAAGCGATTCCTGCGAAGCAATGTGAACACTTCTGCTTCCCAGGCACAGAGAAGGTGCTATCAGGGAATTCTCTGCCTGCCTTTCCCCAGTGCTCTGCAAGCTCTCCAGGACAACATAGAATCTGGGGCTCTGTGCTTTCTTTCCTTCTGAACAAGTGTTACTGTTTTCTGCACAAAAGCGATTCTGCGAACCAATGTGAACACTTCTGCTTCCCAGGCACAGAGAAGGTGCTAGAAAGGAATTCTCTGCCTGCCTTTCCCCAGTGCTCTGCAAGCTCTCCAGGACTACATAGAATCTGGGGCTCTGTGCTTTCTTTCGTTCTGAACAAGTGTTACTGTTTTCTGCACAAAAGCGATTCTGCAAAGCAATGTGAACAGGCACAGAGAAGGTGCTAGCAGGGAATTCTCTGCCTGCCTTTCCCCAGTGCTCTGCAAGCTCTCCAGGACAACATAGAATCTGGGGCTCTGTGCTTTCTTTCCTTCTGAACAAGTGTTAGTGTTTTCTGCACAAAAGCGATTCTGCGAAGCAATGTGAACACTTCTGCTTCCCAGGCACGGAGAAGGTGCTAGCAAGGAATTCTCTGCCTGCCTTTCCCCAGTGCTCTGCAAGCTCTCCAGTACAACATAAAATCTGGGGCTCTGTGCTTTCTTTCCTTCTGAACAAGTGTTAGTGTTTTCTGCACAAAAGCGATTCTTGCGAAGCAATGTGAACACTTCTGCTTCCCAGGCACAGAGAAGGTGCTAGCAGGGAATTCTCTGCCTGCCTTTCCCCAGTGCTCTAAAAGCTCTCCAGGACAACATAGAATCTGGGGCTCTGTGCTTTCCTTCCTTCTGAACAAGTGTTACTGTTTTCTGCACAAAAGCGATTCTGCGAAGCAATGTGAACACTTCTGCTTCCCAGGCACAGAGAAGGTGCTAGCAGGGAATTCTCTGCCTGCCTTTCCCCAGTGCTCTGCAAGCTCTCCAGGACAACATAGAATCTGGGGCTCTGTGCTTTCTTTCCTTCTGAACAAGTGTTACTGTTTTCTGCACAAAAGCGATTCTGCGAAGCAATGTGAACAGGCACAGAGAAGGTGCTATCAGGGAATTCTCTGCCTACCTTTCCCCAGTGCTCTGCAAGCTCTCCAGGACAACATAGAATCTGGGGCTCTGTGCTTTCTTTCCTTCTGAACAAGTGTTACTGTTTTCTGCACAAAAGCGATTCTGCGAAGCTATGTGAACACTTCTGCTTCCCAGGCACGGAGAAGGTGCTAGCAAGGAATTCTCTGCCTGCCTTTCCCCAGTGCTCTGCAAGTTCTCCAGGACAACATAGAATCTGGGGCTCTGTGCTTTCTTTCCTTCTGAACAAGTGTTAGTGTTTTCTGCACAAAAGCGATTCTGCGAAGCAATGTGAACAGGCACAGAGAAGGTGCTATCAGGGAATTCTCTGCCTGCCTTTCCCCAGTGCTCTGCAAGCTCTCCAGGACAACATAGAATCTGGGGCTCTGTGCTTTCTTTCGTTCTGAACAAGTGTTACTGTTTTCTGCACAAAAGCGATTCTGCGAAGCAATGTGAACACTTCTGCTTCCCAGGCACAGAGAAGGTGCTATCAGGGAATTCTCTGCCTGCCTTTCCCCAGTGCTCTGCAAGCTCTCCAGGACAACATAGAATCTGGGGCTCTGTGCTTTCTTTCGTTCTGAACAAGTGTTACTGTTTTCTGCACAAAAGCGATTCTGCAAAGCAATGTGAACAGGCACAGAGAAGGTGCTAGCAGGGAATTCTCTGCCTGCCTTTCCCCAGTGCTCTGCAAGCTCTCCAGGACAACATAGAATCTGGGGCTCTGTGCTTTCTTTCCTTCTGAACAAGTGTTACTGTTTTCTGCACAAAAGCGATTCTGCGAAGCAATGTGAACACTTCTGCTTCCCAGGCACAGAGAAGGTGCTAGCAAGGAATTCTCTGCCTGCCTTTCCCCAGTGCTCTGCAAGCTCTCCAGGACAACATAAAATCTGGGGCTCTGTGCTTTCTTTCCTTCTGAACAAGTGTTACTGTTTTCTGCACAAAAGCGATTCTTGCGAAGCAATGTGAACACTTCTGCTTCCCAGGCACAGAGAAGGTGCTAGCAGGGAATTCTCTGCCTGCCTTTCCCCAGTGCTCTGCAAGCTCTCCAGGACAACATAGAATCTGGGGCTCTGTGCTTTCTTTCCTTCTGAACAAGTGTTACTGTTTTCTGCACAAAAGCGATTCTGCGAAGCAATGTGAACAGGCACAGAGAAGGTGCTAGCAGGGAATTCTCTGCCTGCCTTTCCCCAGTGCTCTGCAAGCTCTCCAGGACAACATAGAATCTGGGGCTCTGTGCTTTCTTTCCTTCTGAACAAGTGTTACTGTTTTCTGCACAAAAGCGATTCTGCGAAGCTATGTGAACACTTCTGCTTCCCAGGCACGGAGAAGGTGCTAGCAAGGAATTCTCTGCCTGCCTTTCCCCAGTGCTCTGCAAGTTCTCCAGGACAACATAGAATCTGGGGCTCTGTGCTTTCTTTCCTTCTGAACAAGTGTTAGTGTTTTCTGCACAAAAGCGATTCTGCGAAGCAATGTGAACAGGCACAGAGAAGGTGCTATCAGGGAATTCTCTGCCTGCCTTTCCCCAGTGCTCTGCAAGCTCTCCAGGACAACATAGAATCTGGGGCTCTGTGCTTTCTTTCATTCTGAACAACTGTTACTGTTTTCTGCACAAAAGCGATTCTGCGAAGCAATGTGAACACTTCTGCTTCCCAGGCACAGAGAAGGTGCTATCAGGGAATTCTCTGCCTGCCTTTCCCCAGTGCTCTGCAAGCTCTCCAGGACTACATAGAATCTGGGGCTCTGTGCTTTCTTTCGTTCTGAACAAGTGTTACTGTTTTCTGCACAAAAGCGATTCTGCGAAGCAATGTGAACAGGCACAGAGAAGGTGCTAGCAGGGAATTCTCTGCCTGCCTTTCCCCAGTGCTCTGCAAGCTCTCCAGGACAACATAGAATCTGGGGCTCTGTGCTTTCTTTCCTTCTGAACAAGTGTTACTGTTTTCTGCACAAAAGCGATTCTGCGAAGCAATGTGAACAGGCACAGAGAAGGTGCTATCAGGGAATTCTCTGCCTGCCTTTCCCCAGTGCTCTGCAAGCTCTCCAGGACAACATAGAATCTGGGGCTCTGTGCTTTCTTTCGTTCTGAACAAGTGTTACTGTTTTCTGCACAAAAGCGATTCTTGCGAAGCAATGTGAACACTTCTGCTTCCCAGGCACACAGAAGGTGCTAGCAAGGAATTCTCTGCCTGCCTTTCCCCAGTGCTCTGCAAGATCTCCAGGACAACATAGAATCTGGGGCTCTGTGCTTTCTTTCCTTCTGAACAAGTGTTACTGTTTTCTGCACAAAAGCGATTCTGCGAACCAATGTGAACACTTCTGCTTCCCAGGCACAGAGAAGGTGCTAGAAAGGAATTCTCTGCCTGCCTTTCCCCAGTGCTCTGCAAGCTCTCCAGGACAACATAAAATCTGGGGCTCTGTGCTTTCTTTCCTTCTGAACAAGTGTTACTGTTTTCTGCACAAAAGCGATTCTTGCGAAGCAATGTGAACACTTCTGCTTCCCAGGCACAGAGAAGGTGCTAGCAAGGAATTCTCTGCCTGCCTTTCCCCAGTGCTCTGCAAGCTCTCCAGGACTACATAGAATCTGGGGCTCTGTGCTTTCTTTCGTTCTGAACAAGTGTTACTGTTTTCTGCACAAAAGCGATTCTGCAAAGCAATGTGAACAGGCACAGAGAAGGTGCTAGCAGGGAATTCTCTGCCTGCCTTTCCCCAGTGCTCTGCAAGCTCTCCAGGACAACATAGAATCTGGGGCTCTGTGCTTTCTTTCCTTCTGAACAAGTGTTAGTGTTTTCTGCACAAAAGCGATTCTGCGAAGCAATGTGAACACTTCTGCTTCCCAGGCACGGAGAAGGTGCTAGCAAGGAATTCTCTGCCTGCCTTTCCCCAGTGCTCTAAAAGCTCTCCAGTACAACATAAAATCTGGGGCTCTGTGCTTTCTTTCCTTCTGAACAAGTGTTACTGTTTTCTGCACAAAAGCGATTCTTGCGAAGCAATGTGAACACTTCTGCTTCCCAGGCACAGAGAAGGTGCTAGCAGGGAATTCTCTGCCTGCTTTTCCCCAGTGCTCTGCAAGCTCTCCAGGACAACATAGAATCTGGGGCTCTGTGCTTTCTTTCCTTCTGAACAAGTGTTACTGTTTTCTGCACAAAAGCGATTCTGCGAAGCAATGTGAACAGGCACAGAGAAGGTGCTATCAGGGAATTCTCTGCCTGCCTTTCCCCAGTGCTCTGCAAGCTCTCCAGGACAACATAGAATCTGGGGCTCTGTGCTTTCTTTCCTTCTGAACAAGTGTTAGTGTTTTCTGCACAAAAGCGATTCTGCAAAGCAATGTGAACACTTCTGCTTCCCAGGCACAGAGAAGGTGCTAGCAGGGAATTCTCTGCCTGCCTTTCCCCAGTGCTCTGCAAGCTCTCCAGGACAACATAGAATCTGGGGCTCTGTGCTTTCTTTCCTTCTGAACAAGTGTTACTGTTTTCTGCACAAAAGCGATTCTGCGAAGCAATGTGAACAGGCACAGAGAAGGTGCTATCAGGGAATTCTCTGCCTACCTTTCCCCAGTGCTCTGCAAGCTCTCCAGGACAACATAGAATCTGGGGCTCTGTGCTTTCTTTCCTTCTGAACAAGTGTTACTGTTTTCTGCACAAAAGCGATTCTGCGAAGCTATGTGAACACTTCTGCTTCCCAGGCACGGAGAAGGTGCTAGCAAGGAATTCTCTGCCTGCCTTTCCCCAGTGCTCTGCAAGTTCTCCAGGACAACATAGAATCTGGGGCTCTGTGCTTTCTTTCCTTCTGAACAAGTGTTAGTGTTTTCTGCACAAAAGCGATTCTGCGAAGCAATGTGAACAGGCACAGAGAAGGTGCTATCAGGGAATTCTCTGCCTGCCTTTCCCCAGTGCTCTGCAAGCTCTCCAGGACAACATAGAATCTGGGGCTCTGTGCTTTCTTTCCTTCTGAACAAGTGTTAGTGTTTTCTGCACAAAAGCGATTCTGCGAAGCAATGTGAACACTTCTGCTTCCCAGGCACAGAGAAGGTGCTATCAGGGAATTCTCTGCCTGCCTTTCCCCAGTGCTCTGCAAGCTCTCCAGGACTACATAGAATCTGGGGCTCTGTGCTTTCTTTCGTTCTGAACAAGTGTTACTGTTTTCTGCACAAAAGCGATTCTGCAAAGCAATGTGAACAGGCACAGAGAAGGTGCTAGCAGGGAATTCTCTGCCTGCCTTTCCCCAGTGCTCTGCAAGCTCTCCAGGACAACATAGAATCTGGGGCTCTGTGCTTTCTTTCCTTCTGAACAAGTGTTACTGTTTTCTGCACAAAAGCGATTCTGCGAAGCAATGTGAACAGGCACAGAGAAGGTGCTATCAGGGAATTCTCTGCCTGCCTTTCCCCAGTGCTCTGCAAGCTCTCCAGGACAACATAGAATCTGGGGCTCTGTGCTTTCTTTCGTTCTGAACAAGTGTTACTGTTTTCTGCACAAAAGCGATTCTTGCGAAGCAATGTGAACACTTCTGCTTCCCAGGCACACAGAAGGTGCTAGCAAGGAATTCTCTGCCTGCCTTTCCCCAGTGCTCTGCAAGATCTCCAGGACAACATAGAATCTGGGGCTCTGTGCTTTCTTTCCTTCTGAACAAGTGTTACTGTTTTCTGCACAAAAGCGATTCTGCGAACCAATGTGAACACTTCTGCTTCCCAGGCACAGAGAAGGTGCTAGAAAGGAATTCTCTGCCTGCCTTTCCCCATTGCTCTGCAAGCTCTCCAGGACAACATAAAATCTGGGGCTCTGTGCTTTCTTTCCTTCTGAACAAGTGTTACTGTTTTCTGCACAAAAGCGATTCTTGCGAAGCAATGTGAACACTTCTGCTTCCCAGGCACAGAGAAGGTGCTAGCAAGGAATTCTCTGCCTGCCTTTCCCCAGTGCTCTGCAAGCTCTCCAGGACTACATAGAATCTGGGGCTCTGTGCTTTCTTTCGTTCTGAACAAGTGTTACTGTTTTCTGCACAAAAGCGATTCTGCAAAGCAATGTGAACAGGCACAGAGAAGGTGCTAGCAGGGAATTCTCTGCCTGCCTTTCCCCAGTGCTCTGCAAGCTCTCCAGGACAACATAGAATCTGGGGCTCTGTGCTTTCTTTCCTTCTGAACAAGTGTTAGTGTTTTCTGCACAAAAGCGATTCTGCGAAGCAATGTGAACACTTCTGCTTCCCAGGCACGGAGAAGGTGCTAGCAAGGAATTCTCTGCCTGCCTTTCCCCAGTGCTCTAAAAGCTCTCCAGTACAACATAAAATCTGGGGCTCTGTGCTTTCTTTCCTTCTGAACAAGTGTTACTGTTTTCTGCACAAAAGCGATTCTGCGAAGCAATGTGAACAGGCACAGAGAAGGTGCTATCAGGGAATTCTCTGCCTGCCTTTCCCCAGTGCTCTGCAAGCTCTCCAGGACAACATAGAATCTGGGGCTCTGTGCTTTCTTTCCTTCTGAACAAGTGTTACTGTTTTCTGCACAAAAGCGATTATTGCGAAGCAATGTGAACACTTCTGCTTCCCAGGCACACAGAAGGTGCTAGCAAGGAATTCTCTGCCTGCCTTTCCCCAGTGCTCTGCAAGATCTCCAGGACAACATAGAATCTGGGGCTCTGTGCTTTCTTTCCTTCTGAACAAGTGTTACTGTTTTCTGCACAAAAGCGATTCTGCGAACCAATGTGAACACTTCTGCTTCCCAGGCACAGAGAAGGTGCTAGAAAGGAATTCTCTGCCTGCCTTTCCCCAGTGCTCTGCAAGCTCTCCAGGACAACATAAAATCTGGGGCTCTGTGCTTTCTTTCCTTCTGAACAAGTGTTACTGTTTTCTGCACAAAAGCGATTCTTGCGAAGCAATGTGAACACTTCTGCTTCCCAGGCACAGAGAAGGTGCTAGCAAGGAATTCTCTGCCTGCCTTTCCCCAGTGCTCTGCAAGCTCTCCAGGACAACATAGAATCTGGGGCTCTGTGCTTTCTTTCCTTCTGAACAAGTGTTAGTGTTTTCTGCACAAAAGCGATTCTGCAAAGCAATGTGAACACTTCTGCTTCCCAGGCACGGAGAAGGTGCTAGCAAGGAATTCTCTGCCTGCCTTTCCCCAGTGCTCTGCAAGTTCTCCAGGACAACATAGAATCTGGGGCTCTGTGCTTTCTTTCCTTCTGAACAAGTGTTAGTGTTTTCTGCACAAAAGCGATTCTGCGAAGCAATGTGAACAGGCACAGAGAAGGTGCTATCAGGGAATTCTCTGCCTGCCTTTCCCCAGTGCTCTGCAAGCTCTCCAGGACAACATAGAATCTGGGGCTCTGTGCTTTCTTTCGTTCTGAACAACTGTTACTGTTTTCTGCACAAAAGCGATTCTGCGAAGCAATGTGAACACTTCTGCTTCCCAGGCACAGAGAAGGTGCTATCAGGGAATTCTCTGCCTGCCTTTCCCCAGTGCTCTGCAAGCTCTCCAGGACTACATAGAATCTCTGGCTCTGTGCTTTCTTTCGTTCTGAACAAGTGTTACTGTTTTCTGCACAAAAGCGATTCTGCAAAGCAATGTGAACAGGCACAGAGAAGGTGCTAGCAGGGAATTCTCTGCCTGCCTTTCCCCAGTGCTCTGCAAGCTCTCCAGGACAACATAGAATCTGGGGCTCTGTGCTTTCTTTCCTTCTGAACAAGTGTTACTGTTTTCTGCACAAAAGCGATTCTGCGAAGCAATGTGAACACTTCTGCTTCCCAGGCACAGAGAAGGTGCTAGCAAGGAATTCTCTGCCTGCCTTTCCCCAGTGCTCTAAAAGCTCTCCAGGACAACATAAAATCTGGGGCTCTGTGCTTTCTTTCCTTCTGAACAAGTGTTAGTGTTTTCTGCACAAAAGCGATTCTGCGAACCAATGTGAACACTTCTGCTTCCCAGGCACAGAGAAGGTGCTAGCAGGGAATTCTCTGCCTGCCTTTCCCCAGTGCTCTGCAAGCTCTCCAGGACAACATAGAATCTGGGGCTCTGTGCTTTCTTTCCTTCTGAACAAGTGTTACTGTTTTCTGCACAAAAGCGATTCTGCGAAGCAATGTGAACAGGCACAGAGAAGGTGCTATCAGGGAATTCTCTGCCTACCTTTCCCCAGTGCTCTGCAAGCTCTCCAGGACAACATAGAATCTGGGGCTCTGTGCTTTCTTTCCTTCTGAACAAGTGTTACTGTTTTCTGCACAAAAGCGATTCTGCGAAGCTATGTGAACACTTCTGCTTCCCAGGCACGGAGAAGGTGCTAGCAAGGAATTCTCTGCCTGCCTTTCCCCAGTGCTCTGCAAGTTCTCCAGGACAACATAGAATCTGGGGCTCTGTGCTTTCTTTCCTTCTGAACAAGTGTTAGTGTTTTCTGCACAAAAGCGATTCTGCGAAGCAATGTGAACAGGCACAGAGAAGGTGCTATCAGGGAATTCTCTGCCTGCCTTTCCCCAGTGCTCTGCAAGCTCTCCAGGACAACATAGAATCTGGGGCTCTGTGCTTTCTTTCATTCTGAACAACTGTTACTGTTTTCTGCACAAAAGCGATTCTGCGAAGCAATGTGAACACTTCTGCTTCCCAGGCACAGAGAAGGTGCTATCAGGGAATTCTCTGCCTGCCTTTCCCCAGTGCTCTGCAAGCTCTCCAGGACTACATAGAATCTGGGGCTCTGTGCTTTCTTTCGTTCTGAACAAGTGTTACTGTTTTCTGCACAAAAGCGATTCTGCGAAGCAATGTGAACAGGCACAGAGAAGGTGCTAGCAGGGAATTCTCTGCCTGCCTTTCCCCAGTGCTCTGCAAGCTCTCCAGGACAACATAGAATCTGGGGCTCTGTGCTTTCTTTCCTTCTGAACAAGTGTTACTGTTTTCTGCACAAAAGCGATTCTGCGAAGCAATGTGAACAGGCACAGAGAAGGTGCTAGCAGGGAATTCTCTGCCTGCCTTTCCCCAGTGCTCTGCAAGCTCTCCAGGACAACATAGAATCTGGGGCTCTGTGCTTTCTTTCCTTCTGAACAAGTGTTACTGTTTTCTGCACAAAAGCGATTCTTGCGAAGCAATGTGAACACTTCTGCTTCCCAGGCACACAGAAGGTGCTAGCAAGGAATTCTCTGCCTGCCTTTCCCCAGTGCTCTGCAAGATCTCCAGGACAACATAGAATCTGGGGCTCTGTGCTTTCTTTCCTTCTGAACAAGTGTTACTGTTTTCTGCACAAAAGCGATTCTGCGAACCAATGTGAACACTTCTGCTTCCCAGGCACAGAGAAGGTGCTAGAAAGGAATTCTCTGCCTGCCTTTCCCCAGTGCTCTGCAAGCTCTCCAGGACAACATAAAATCTGGGGCTCTGTGCTTTCTTTCCTTCTGAACAAGTGTTACTGTTTTCTGCACAAAAGCGATTCTTGCGAAGCAATGTGAACACTTCTGCTTCCCAGGCACAGAGAAGGTGCTAGCAAGGAATTCTCTGCCTGCCTTTCCCCAGTGCTCTGCAAGCTCTCCAGGACTACATAGAATCTGGGGCTCTGTGCTTTCTTTCGTTCTGAACAAGTGTTACTGTTTTCTGCACAAAAGCGATTCTGCAAAGCAATGTGAACAGGCACAGAGAAGGTGCTAGCAGGGAATTCTCTGCCTGCCTTTCCCCAGTGCTCTGCAAGCTCTCCAGGACAACATAGAATCTGGGGCTCTGTGCTTTCTTTCCTTCTGAACAAGTGTTACTGTTTTCTGCACAAAAGCGATTCTGCGAAGCAATGTGAACACTTCTGCTTCCCAGGCACAGAGAAGGTGCTAGCAGGGAATTCTCTGCCTGCCTTTCCCCAGTGCTCTGCAAGCTCTCCAGGACAACATAGAATCTGGGGCTCTGTGCTTTCTTTCGTTCTGAACAAGTGTTACTGTTTTCTGCACAAAAGCGATTCTGCGAAGCAATGTGAACAGGCACAGAGAAGGTGCTATCAGGGAATTCTCTGCCTGCCTTTCCCCAGTGCTCTGCAAGCTCTCCAGGACAACATAGAATCTGGGGCTCTGTGCTTTCTTTCCTTCTGAACAAGTGTTAGTGTTTTCTGCACAAAAGCGATTCTGCAAAGCAATGTGAACACTTCTGCTTCCCAGGCACAGAGAAGGTGCTAGCAGGGAATTCTCTGCCTGCCTTTCCCCAGTGCTCTGCAAGCTCTCCAGGACAACATAGAATCTGGGGCTCTGTGCTTTCTTTCCTTCTGAACAAGTGTTACTGTTTTCTGCACAAAAGCGATTCTGCGAAGCAATGTGAACAGGCACAGAGAAGGTGCTATCAGGGAATTCTCTGCCTACCTTTCCCCAGTGCTCTGCAAGCTCTCCAGGACAACATAGAATCTGGGGCTCTGTGCTTTCTTTCCTTCTGAACAAGTGTTACTGTTTTCTGCACAAAAGCGATTCTGCGAAGCTATGTGAACACTTCTGCTTCCCAGGCACGGAGAAGGTGCTAGCAAGGAATTCTCTGCCTGCCTTTCCCCAGTGCTCTGCAAGTTCTCCAGGACAACATAGAATCTGGGGCTCTGTGCTTTCTTTCCTTCTGAACAAGTGTTAGTGTTTTCTGCACAAAAGCGATTCTGCGAAGCAATGTGAACAGGCACAGAGAAGGTGCTATCAGGGAATTCTCTGCCTGCCTTTCCCCAGTGCTCTGCAAGCTCTCCAGGACAACATAGAATCTGGGGCTCTGTGCTTTCTTTCCTTCTGAACAAGTGTTAGTGTTTTCTGCACAAAAGCGATTCTGCGAAGCAATGTGAACACTTCTGCTTCCCAGGCACAGAGAAGGTGCTATCAGGGAATTCTCTGCCTGCTTTTCCCCAGTGCTCTGCAAGCTCTCCAGGACTACATAGAATCTGGGGCTCTGTGCTTTCTTTCGTTCTGAACAAGTGTTACTGTTTTCTGCACAAAAGCGATTCTGCAAAGCAATGTGAACAGGCACAGAGAAGGTGCTAGCAGGGAATTCTCTGCCTGCCTTTCCCCAGTGCTCTGCAAGCTCTCCAGGACAACATAGAATCTGGGGCTCTGTGCTTTCTTTCCTTCTGAACAAGTGTTACTGTTTTCTGCACAAAAGCGATTCTGCGAAGCAATGTGAACAGGCACAGAGAAGGTGCTATCAGGGAATTCTCTGCCTGCCTTTCCCCAGTGCTCTGCAAGCTCTCCAGGACAACATAGAATCTGGGGCTCTGTGCTTTCTTTCGTTCTGAACAAGTGTTACTGTTTTCTGCACAAAAGCGATTCTTGCGAAGCAATGTGAACACTTCTGCTTCCCAGGCACACAGAAGGTGCTAGCAAGGAATTCTCTGCCTGCCTTTCCCCAGTGCTCTGCAAGATCTCCAGGACAACATAGAATCTGGGGCTCTGTGCTTTCTTTCCTTCTGAACAAGTGTTACTGTTTTCTGCACAAAAGCGATTCTGCGAACCAATGTGAACACTTCTGCTTCCCAGGCACAGAGAAGGTGCTAGAAAGGAATTCTCTGCCTGCCTTTCCCCAGTGCTCTGCAAGCTCTCCAGGACAACATAGAATCTGGGGCTCTGTGCTTTCTTTCCTTCTGAACAAGTGTTACTGTTTTCTGCACAAAAGCGATTCTGCGAAGCTATGTGAACACTTCTGCTTCCCAGGCACGGAGAAGGTGCTAGCAAGGAATTCTCTGCCTGCCTTTCCCCAGTGCTCTGCAAGTTCTCCAGGACAACATAGAATCTGGGGCTCTGTGCTTTCTTTCCTTCTGAACAAGTGTTACTGTTTTCTGCACAAAAGCGATTCTTGCGAAGCAATGTGAACAGGCACAGAGAAGGTGCTATCAGGGAATTCTCTGCCTGCCTTTCCCCAGTGCTCTGCAAGCTCTCCAGGACAACATAGAATCTGGGGCTCTGTGCTTTCTTTCCTTCTGAACAAGTGTTAGTGTTTTCTGCACAAAAGCGATTCTGCGAAGCAATGTGAACACTTCTGCTTCCCAGGCACAGAGAAGGTGCTATCAGGGAATTCTCTGCCTGCCTTTCCCCAGTGCTCTGCAAGCTCTCCAGGACTACATAGAATCTGGGGCTCTGTGCTTTCTTTCGTTCTGAACAAGTGTTACTGTTTTCTGCACAAAAGCGATTCTGCAAAGCAATGTGAACAGGCACAGAGAAGGTGCTAGCAGGGAATTCTCTGCCTGCCTTTCCCCAGTGCTCTGCAAGCTCTCCAGGACAACATAGAATCTGGGGCTCTGTGCTTTCTTTCCTTCTGAACAAGTGTTAGTGTTTTCTGCACAAAAGCGATTCTGCGAAGCAATGTGAACAGGCACAGAGAAGGTGCTATCAGGGAATTCTCTGCCTGCCTTTCCCCAGTGCTCTGCAAGCTCTCCAGGACAACATAGAATCTGGGGCTCTGTGCTTTCTTTCGTTCTGAACAAGTGTTACTGTTTTCTGCACAAAAGCGATTCTTGCGAAGCAATGTGAACACTTCTGCTTCCCAGGCACACAGAAGGTGCTAGCAAGGAATTCTCTGCCTGCCTTTCCCCAGTGCTCTGCAAGATCTCCAGGACAACATAGAATCTGGGGCTCTGTGCTTTCTTTCCTTCTGAACAAGTGTTACTGTTTTCTGCACAAAAGCGATTCTGCGAAGCAATGTGAACACTTCTGCTTCCCAGGCACAGAGAAGGTGCTATCAGGGAATTCTCTGCCTGCCTTTCCCCAGTGCTCTGCAAGCTCTCCAGGACAACATAAAATCTGGGGCTCTGTGCTTTCTTTCCTTCTGAACAAGTGTTACTGTTTTCTGCACAAAAGCGATTCTTGCGAAGCAATGTGAACACTTCTGCTTCCCAGGCACAGAGAAGGTGCTAGCAAGGAATTCTCTGCCTGCCTTTCCCCAGTGCTCTGCAAGCTCTCCAGGACTACATAGAATCTGGGGCTCTGTGCTTTCTTTCGTTCTGAACAAGTGTTACTGTTTTCTGCACAAAAGCGATTCTGCAAAGCAATGTGAACAGGCACAGAGAAGGTGCTAGCAGGGAATTCTCTGCCTGCCTTTCCCCAGTGCTCTGCAAGCTCTCCAGGACAATATAGAATCTGGGGCTCTGTGCTTTCTTTCCTTCTGAACAAGTGTTAGTGTTTTCTGCACAAAAGCGATTCTGCGAAGCAATGTGAACACTTCTGCTTCCCAGGCACGGAGAAGGTGCTAGCAAGGAATTCTCTGCCTGCCTTTCCCCAGTGCTCTAAAAGCTCTCCAGTACAACATAAAATCTGGGGCTCTGTGCTTTCTTTCCTTCTGAACAAGTGTTAGTGTTTTCTGCACAAAAGCGATTCTTGCGAAGCAATGTGAACACTTCTGCTTCCCAGGCACAGAGAAGGTGCTAGCAGGGAATTCTCTGCCTGCCTTTCCCCAGTGCTCTGCAAGCTCTCCAGGACAACATAGAATCTGGGGCTCTGTGCTTTCTTTCGTTCTGAACAAGTGTTACTGTTTTCTGCACAAAAGCGATTCTGCGAAGCAATGTGAACAGGCACAGAGAAGGTGCTATCAGGGAATTCTCTGCCTGCCTTTCCCCAGTGCTCTGCAAGCTCTCCAGGACAACATAGAATCTGGGGCTCTGTGCTTTCTTTCCTTCTGAACAAGTGTTAGTGTTTTCTGCACAAAAGCGATTCTGCAAAGCAATGTGAACACTTCTGCTTCCCAGGCACAGAGAAGGTGCTAGCAGGGAATTCTCTGCCTGCCTTTCCCCAGTGCTCTGCAAGCTCTCCAGGACAACATAGAATCTGGGGCTCTGTGCTTTCTTTCCTTCTGAACAAGTGTTACTGTTTTCTGCACAAAAGCGATTCTGCGAAGCAATGTGAACAGGCACAGAGAAGGTGCTATCAGGGAATTCTCTGCCTACCTTTCCCCAGTGCTCTGCAAGCTCTCCAGGACAACATAGAATCTGGGGCTCTGTGCTTTCTTTCCTTCTGAACAAGTGTTACTGTTTTCTGCACAAAAGCGATTCTGCGAAGCTATGTGAACACTTCTGCTTCCCAGGCACGGAGAAGGTGCTAGCAAGGAATTCTCTGCCTGCCTTTCCCCAGTGCTCTGCAAGTTCTCCAGGACAACATAGAATCTGGGGCTCTGTGCTTTCTTTCCTTCTGAACAAGTGTTAGTGTTTTCTGCACAAAAGCGATTCTGCGAAGCAATGTGAACAGGCACAGAGAAGGTGCTATCAGGGAATTCTCTGCCTGCCTTTCCCCAGTGCTCTGCAAGCTCTCCAGGACAATATAGAATCTGGGGCTCTGTGCTTTCTTTCCTTCTGAACAAGTGTTAGTGTTTTCTGCACAAAAGCGATTCTGCGAAGCAATGTGAACACTTCTGCTTCCCAGGCACAGAGAAGGTGCTATCAGGGAATTCTCTGCCTGCCTTTCCCCAGTGCTCTGCAAGCTCTCCAGGACTACATAGAATCTGGGGCTCTGTGCTTTCTTTCGTTCTGAACAAGTGTTACTGTTTTCTGCACAAAAGCGATTCTGCAAAGCAATGTGAACAGGCACAGAGAAGGTGCTAGCAGGGAATTCTCTGCCTGCCTTTCCCCAGTGCTCTGCAAGCTCTCCAGGACAACATAGAATCTGGGGCTCTATGCTTTCTTTCCTTCTGAACAAGTGTTACTGTTTTCTGCACAAAAGCGATTCTGCGAAGCAATGTGAACAGGCACAGAGAAGGTGCTAGCAGGGAATTCTCTGCCTGCCTTTCCCCAGTGCTCTGCAAGCTCTCCAGGACAACATAGAATCTGGGGCTCTGTGCTTTCTTTCGTTCTGAACAAGTGTTACTGTTTTCTGCACAAAAGCGATTCTTGCGAAGCAATGTGAACACTTCTGCTTCCCAGGCACACAGAAGGTGCTAGCAAGGAATTCTCTGCCTGCCTTTCCCCAGTGCTCTGCAAGATCTCCAGGACAACATAGAATCTGGGGCTCTGTGCTTTCTTTCCTTCTGAACAAGTGTTACTGTTTTCTGCACAAAAGCGATTCTGCGAACCAATGTGAACACTTCTGCTTCCCAGGCACAGAGAAGGTGCTAGAAAGGAATTCTCTGCCTGCCTTTCCCCAGTGCTCTGCAAGCTCTCCAGGACAACATAAAATCTGGGGCTCTGTGCTTTCTTTCCTTCTGAACAAGTGTTACTGTTTTCTGCACAAAAGCGATTCTTGCGAAGCAATGTGAACACTTCTGCTTCCCAGGCACAGAGAAGGTGCTAGCAGGGAATTCTCTGCCTGCCTTTCCCCAGTGCTCTGCAAGCTCTCCAGGACTACATAGAATCTGGGGCTCTGTGCTTTCTTTCGTTCTGAACAAGTGTTACTGTTTTCTGCACAAAAGCGATTCTGCAAAGCAATGTGAACAGGCACAGAGAAGGTGCTAGCAGGGAATTCTCTGCCTGCCTTTCCCCAGTGCTCTGCAAGTTCTCCAGGACAACATAGAATCTGGGGCTCTGTGCTTTCTTTCCTTCTGAACAAGTGTTAGTGTTTTCTGCACAAAAGCGATTCTGCGAAGCAATGTGAACAGGCACAGAGAAGGTGCTATCAGGGAATTCTCTGCCTGCCTTTCCCCAGTGCTCTGCAAGCTCTCCAGGACAACATAGAATCTGGGGCTCTGTGCTTTCTTTCCTTCTGAACAAGTGTTAGTGTTTTCTGCACAAAAGCGATTCTGCAAAGCAATGTGAACACTTCTGCTTCCCAGGCACAGAGAAGGTGCTATCAGGGAATTCTCTGCCTACCTTTCCCCAGTGCTCTGCAAGCTCTCCAGGACAACATAGAATCTGGGGCTCTGTGCTTTCTTTCCTTCTGAACAAGTGTTACTGTTTTCTGCACAAAAGCGATTCTGCGAAGCTATGTGAACACTTCTGCTTCCCAGGCACGGAGAAGGTGCTAGCAAGGAATTCTCTGCCTGCCTTTCCCCAGTGCTCTGCAAGTTCTCCAGGACAACATAGAATCTGGGGCTCTGTGCTTTCTTTCCTTCTGAACAAGTGTTAGTGTTTTCTGCACAAAAGCGATTCTGCGAAGCAATGTGAACAGGCACAGAGAAGGTGCTATCAGGGAATTCTCTGCCTGCCTTTCCCCAGTGCTCTGCAAGCTCTCCAGGACAACATAGAATCTGGGGCTCTGTGCTTTCTTTCCTTCTGAACAAGTGTTACTGTTTTCTGCACAAAAGCGATTCTGCAAAGCAATGTGAACAGGCACAGAGAAGGTGCTATCAGGGAATTCTCTGCCTACCTTTCCCCAGTGCTCTGCAAGCTCTCCAGGACAACATAGAATCTGGGGCTCTGTGCTTTCTTTCCTTCTGAACAAGTGTTACTGTTTTCTGCACAAAAGCGATTCTGCGAAGCTATGTGAACACTTCTGCTTCCCAGGCACGGAGAAGGTGCTAGCAAGGAATTCTCTGCCTGCCTTTCCCCAGTGCTCTGCAAGTTCTCCAGGACAACATAGAATCTGGGGCTCTGTGCTTTCTTTCCTTCTGAACAAGTGTTAGTGTTTTCTGCACAAAAGCGATTCTGCGAAGCAATGTGAACAGGCACAGAGAAGGTGCTATCAGGGAATTCTCTGCCTGCCTTTCCCCAGTGCTCTGCAAGCTCTCCAGGACAACATAGAATCTGGGGCTCTGTGCTTTCTTTCCTTCTGAACAAGTGTTACTGTTTTCTGCACAAAAGCGATTCTGCGAAGCAATGTGAACAGGCACAGAGAAGGTGCTATCAGGGAATTCTCTGCCTACCTTTCCCCAGTGCTCTGCAAGCTCTCCAGGACAACATAGAATCTGGGGCTCTGTGCTTTCTTTCCTTCTGAACAAGTGTTACTGTTTTCTGCACAAAAGCGATTCTGCGAAGCTATGAGAACACTTCTGCTTCCCAGGCACGGAGAAGGTGCTAGCAAGGAATTCTCTGCCTGCCTTTCCCCAGTGCTCTGCAAGTTCTCCAGGACAACATAGAATCTGGGGCTCTGTGCTTTCTTTCCTTCTGAACAAGTGTTAGTGTTTTCTGCACAAAAGCGATTCTGCGAAGCAATGTGAACAGGCACAGAGAAGGTGCTATCAGGGAATTCTCTGCCTGCCTTTCCCCAGTGCTCTGCAAGCTCTCCAGGACAACATAGAATCTGGGGCTCTGTGCTTTCTTTCCTTCTGAACAAGTGTTAGTGTTTTCTGCACAAAAGCGATTCTGCGAAGCAATGTGAACACTTCTGCTTCCCAGGCACAGAGAAGGTGCTATCAGGGAATTCTCTGCCTGCCTTTCCCCAGTGCTCTGCAAGCTCTCCAGGACTACATAGAATCTGGGGCTCTGTGCTTTCTTTCGTTCTGAACAAGTGTTACTGTTTTCTGCACAAAAGCGATTCTGCAAAGCAATGTGAACAGGCACAAAGAAGGTGCTAGCAGGGAATTCTCTGCCTGCCTTTCCCCAGTGCTCTGCAAGCTCTCCAGGACAACATAGAATCTGGGGCTCTGTGCTTTCTTTCCTTCTGAACAAGTGTTAGTGTTTTCTGCACAAAAGCGATTCTGCAAAGCAATGTGAACACTTCTGCTTCCCAGGCACAGAGAAGGTGCTAGGAAGGAATTCTCTGCCTGCCTTTCCCCAGTGCTCTGCAAGCTCTCCAGGACAACATAAAATCTGGGGCTCTGTGCTTTCTTTCCTTCTGAACAAGTGTTAGTGTTTTCTGCACAAAAGCGATTCTTGCGAAGCAATGTGAACACTTCTGCTTCCCAGGCACAGAGAAGGTGCTAGCAGGGAATTCTCTGCCTGCCTTTCCCCAGTGCTCTGCAAGCTCTCCAGGACAACATAAAATCTGGGGCTCTGTGCTTTCTTTCCTTCTGAACAAGTGTTAGTGTTTTCTGCACAAAAGCAATTCTGCGAAGCAATGTGAACAGGCACAGAGAAGGTGCTATCAGGGAATTCTCTGCCTACCTTTCCCCAGTGCTCTGCAAGCTCTCCAGGACAACATAGAATCTGGGGCTCTGTGCTTTCTTTCCTTCTGAACAAGTGTTACTGTTTTCTGCACAAAAGCGATTCTGCGAAGCTATGTGAACACTTCTGCTTCCCAGGCACGGAGAAGGTGCTAGCAAGGAATTCTCTGCCTGCCTTTCCCCAGTGCTCTGCAAGTTCTCCAGGACAACATAGAATCTGGGGCTCTGTGCTTTCTTTCCTTCTGAACAAGTGTTAGTGTTTTCTGCACAAAAGCGATTCTGCGAAGCAATGTGAACAGGCACAGAGAAGGTGCTATCAGGGAATTCTCTGCCTGCCTTTCCCCAGTGCTCTGCAAGCTCTCCAGGACAACATAGAATCTGGGGCTCTGTGCTTTCTTTCGTTCTGAACAACTGTTACTGTTTTCTGCACAAAAGCGATTCTGCGAAGCAATGTGAACACTTCTGCTTCCCAGGCACAGAGAAGGTGCTAGCAGGGAATTCTCTGCCTGCCTTTCCCCAGTGCTCTGCAAGCTCTCCAGGACTACATAGAATCTGGGGCTCTGTGCTTTCTTTCGTTCTGAACAAGTGTTACTGTTTTCTGCACAAAAGCGATTCTGCAAAGCAATGTGAACAGGCACAGAGAAGGTGCTAGCAGGGAATTCTCTGCCTGCCTTTCCCCAGTGCTCTGCAAGCTCTCCAGGACAACATAGAATCTGGGGCTCTGTGCTTTCTTTCCTTCTGAACAAGTGTTACTGTTTTCTGCACAAAAGCGATTCTGCGAAGCAATGTGAACACTTCTGCTTCCCAGGCACAGAGAAGGTGCTAGCAAGGAATTCTCTGCCTGCCTTTCCCCAGTGCTCTAAAAGCTCTCCAGGACAACATAAAATCTGGGGCTCTGTGCTTTCTTTCCTTCTGAACAAGTGTTAGTGTTTTCTGCACAAAAGCGATTCTTGCGAAGCAATGTGAACACTTCTGCTTCCCAGGCACAGAGAAGGTGCTAGCAGGGAATTCTCTGCCTGCCTTTCCCCAGTGCTCTGCAAGCTCTCCAGGACTACATAGAATCTGGGGCTCTGTGCTTTCTTTCGTTCTAAACAAGTGTTACTGTTTTCTGCACAAAAGCGATTCTGCAAAGCAATGTGAACAGGCACAGAGAAGGTGCTAGCAGGGAATTCTCTGCCTGCCTTTCCCCAGTGCTCTGCAAGCTCTCCAGGACAACATAGAATCTGGGGCTCTGTGCTTTCTTTCCTTCTGAACAAGTGTTAGTGTTTTCTGCACAAAAGCGATTCTGCGAAGCAATGTGAACACTTCTGCTTCCCAGGCACGGAGAAGGTGCTAGCAAGGAATTCTCTGCCTGCCTGTCCCCAGTGCTCTAAAAGCTCTCCAGTACAACATAAAATCTGGGGCTCTGTGCTTTCTTTCCTTCTGAACAAGTGTTAGTGTTTTCTGCACAAAAGCGATTCTTGCGAAGCAATGTGAACACTTCTGCTTCCCAGGCACAGAGAAGGTGCTAGCAGGGAATTCTCTGCCTGCCTTTCCCCAGTGCTCTGCAAGCTCTCCAGGACAACATAGAATCTGGGGCTCTGTGCTTTCTTTCGTTCTGAACAAGTGTTACTGTTTTCTGCACAAAAGCGATTCTGCGAAGCAATGTGAACAGGCACAGAGAAGGTGCTATCAGGGAATTCTCTGCCTGCCTTTCCCCAGTGCTCTGCAAGCTCTCCAGGACAACATAGAATCTGGGGCTCTGTGCTTTCTTTCCTTCTGAACAAGTGTTAGTGTTTTCTGCACAAAAGCGATTCTGCAAAGCAATGTGAACACTTCTGCTTCCCAGGCACAGAGAAGGTGCTAGCAGGGAATTCTCTGCCTGCCTTTCCCCAGTGCTCTGCAAGCTCTCCAGGACAACATAGAATCTGGGGCTCTGTGCTTTCTTTCCTTCTGAACAAGTGTTACTGTTTTCTGCACAAAAGCGATTCTGCGAAGCAATGTGAACAGGCACAGAGAAGGTGCTATCAGGGAATTCTCTGCCTACCTTTCCCCAGTGCTCTGCAAGCTCTCCAGGACAACATAGAATCTGGGGCTCTGTGCTTTCTTTCCTTCTGAACAAGTGTTACTGTTTTCTGCACAAAAGCGATTCTGCGAAGCTATGTGAACACTTCTGCTTCCCAGGCACGGAGAAGGTGCTAGCAAGGAATTCTCTGCCTGCCTTTCCCCAGTGCTCTGCAAGTTCTCCAGGACAACATAGAATCTGGGGCTCTGTGCTTTCTTTCCTTCTGAACAAGTGTTAGTGTTTTCTGCACAAAAGCGATTCTGCGAAGCAATGTGAACAGGCACAGAGAAGGTGCTATCAGGGAATTCTCTGCCTGCCTTTCCCCAGTGCTCTGCAAGCTCTCCAGGACAACATAGAATCTGGGGCTCTGTGCTTTCTTTCCTTCTGAACAAGTGTTAGTGTTTTCTGCACAAAAGCGATTCTGCGAAGCAATGTGAACACTTCTGCTTCCCAGGCACAGAGAAGGTGCTATCAGGGAATTCTCTGCCTGCCTTTCCCCAGTGCTCTGCAAGCTCTCCAGGACTACATAGAATCTGGGGCTCTGTGCTTTCTTTCGTTCTGAACAAGTGTTACTGTTTTCTGCACAAAAGCGATTCTGCAAAGCAATGTGAACAGGCACAGAGAAGGTGCTAGCAGGGAATTCTCTGCCTGCCTTTCCCCAGTGCTCTGCAAGCTCTCCAGGACAACATAGAATCTGGGGCTCTGTGCTTTCTTTCCTTCTGAACAAGTGTTACTGTTTTCTGCACAAAAGCGATTCTGCGAAGCAATGTGAACACTTCTGCTTCCCAGGCACAGAGAAGGTGCTAGCAAGGAATTCTCTGCCTGCCTTTCCCCAGTGCTCTGCAAGCTCTCCAGGACAACATAAAATCTGGGGCTCTGTGCTTTCTTTCCTTCTGAACAAGTGTTAGTGTTTTCTGCACAAAAGCGATTCTTGCGAAGCAATGTGAACACTTCTGCTTCCCAGGCACAGAGAAGGTGCTAGCAGGGAATTCTCTGCCTGCCTTTCCCCAGTGCTCTGCAAGCTCTCCAGGACAACATAGAATCTGGGGCTCTGTGCTTTCTTTCCTTCTGAACAAGTGTTACTGTTTTCTGCACAAAAGCGATTCTGCGAAGCAATGTGAACAGGCACAGAGAAGGTGCTATCAGGGAATTCTCTGCCTACCTTTCCCCAGTGCTCTGCAAGCTCTCCAGGACAACATAGAATCTGGGGCTCTGTGCTTTCTTTCCTTCTGAACAAGTGTTACTGTTTTCTGCACAAAAGCGATTCTGCGAAGCTATGTGAACACTTCTGCTTCCCAGGCACGGAGAAGGTGCTAGCAAGGAATTCTCTGCCTGCCTTTCCCCAGTGCTCTGCAAGTTCTCCAGGACAACATAGAATCTGGGGCTCTGTGCTTTCTTTCCTTCTGAACAAGTGTTAGTGTTTTCTGCACAAAAGCGATTCTGCGAAGCAATGTGAACAGGCACAGAGAAGGTGCTATCAGGGAATTCTCTGCCTGCCTTTCCCCAGTGCTCTGCAAGCTCTCCAGGACAACATAGAATCTGGGGCTCTGTGCTTTCTTTCGTTCTGAACAACTGTTACTGTTTTCTGCACAAAAGCGATTCTGCGAAGCAATGTGAACACTTCTGCTTCCCAGGAACAGAGAAGGTGCTAGCAGGGAATTCTCTGCCTGCCTTTCCCCAGTGCTCTGCAAGCTCTCCAGGACTACATAGAATCTGGGGCTCTGTGCTTTCTTTCGTTTTGAACAAGTGTTACTGTTTTCTGCACAAAAGCGATTCTGCAAAGCAATGTGAACAGGCACAGAGAAGGTGCTAGCAGGGAATTCTCTGCCTGCCTTTCCCCAGTGCTCTGCAAGCTCTCCAGGACAACATAGAATCTGGGGCTCTGTGCTTTCTTTCCTTCTGAACAAGTGTTAGTGTTTTCTGCACAAAAGCGATTCTGCGAAGCAATGTGAACACTTCTGCTTCCCAGGCACAGAGAAGGTGCTAGCAAGGAATTCTCTGCCTGCCTTTCCCCAGTGCTCTAAAAGCTCTCCAGGACAACATAAAATCTGGGGCTCTGTGCTTTCTTTCCTTCTGAACAAGTGTTAGTGTTTTCTGCACAAAAGCGATTCTTGCGAAGCAATGTGAACACTTCTGCTTCCCAGGCACAGAGAAGGTGCTAGCAGGGAATTCTCTGCCTGCCTTTCCCCAGTGCTCTGCAAGCTCTCCAGGACTACATAGAATCTGGGGCTCTGTGCTTTCTTTCCTTCTGAACAAGTGTTACTGTTTTCTGCACAAAAGCGATTCTGCAAAGCAATGTGAACAGGCACAGAGAAGGTGCTAGCAGGGAATTCTCTGCCTGCCTTTCCCCAGTGCTCTGCAAGCTCTCCAGGACAACATAGAATCTGGGGCTCTGTGCTTTCTTTCCTTCTGAACAAGTGTTAGTGTTTTCTGCACAAAAGCGATTCTGCGAAGCAATGTGAACACTTCTGCTTCCCAGGCACGGAGAAGGTGCTAGCAAGGAATTCTCTGCCTGCCTTTCCCCAGTGCTCTAAAAGCTCTCCAGTACAACATAAAATCTGGGGCTCTGTGCTTTCTTTCCTTCTGAACAAGTGTTAGTGTTTTCTGCACAAAAGCGATTCTTGCGAAGCAATGTGAACACTTCTGCTTCCCAGGCACAGAGAAGGTGCTAGCAGGGAATTCTCTGCCTGCCTTTCCCCAGTGCTCTGCAAGCTCTCCAGGACAACATAGAATCTGGGGCTCTGTGCTTTCTTTCGTTCTGAACAAGTGTTACTGTTTTCTGCACAAAAGCGATTCTGCGAAGCAATGTGAACAGGCACAGAGAAGGTGCTATCAGGGAATTCTCTGCCTGCCTTTCCCCAGTGCTCTGCAAGCTCTCCAGGACAACATAGAATCTGGGGCTCTGTGCTTTCTTTCCTTCTGAACAAGTGTTAGTGTTTTCTGCACAAAAGCGATTCTGCAAAGCAATGTGAACACTTCTGCTTCCCAGGCACAGAGAAGGTGCTAGCAGGGAATTCTCTGCCTGCCTTTCCCCAGTGCTCTGCAAGCTCTCCAGGACAACATAGAATCTGGGGCTCTGTGCTTTCTTTCCTTCTGAACAAGTGTTACTGTTTTCTGCACAAAAGCGATTCTGCGAAGCAATGTGAACAGGCACAGAGAAGGTGCTATCAGGGAATTCTCTGCCTACCTTTCCCCAGTGCTCTGCAAGCTCTCCAGGACAACATAGAATCTGGGGCTCTGTGCTTTCTTTCCTTCTGAACAAGTGTTACTGTTTTCTGCACAAAAGCGATTCTGCGAACCAATGTGAACACTTCTGCTTCCCAGGCACGGAGAAGGTGCTAGCAAGGAATTCTCTGCCTGCCTTTCCCCAGTGCTCTGCAAGTTCTCCAGGACAACATAGAATCTGGGGCTCTGTGCTTTCTTTCCTTCTGAACAAGTGTTAGTGTTTTCTGCACAAAAGCGATTCTGCGAAGCAATGTGAACAGGCACAGAGAAGGTGCTATCAGGGAATTCTCTGCCTGCCTTTCCCCAGTGCTCTGCAAGCTCTCCAGGACAACATAGAATCTGGGGCTCTGTGCTTTCTTTCCTTCTGAACAAGTGTTAGTGTTTTCTGCACAAAAGCGATTCTGCGAAGCAATGTGAACACTTCTGCTTCCCAGGCACAGAGAAGGTGCTATCAGGGAATTCTCTGCCTGCCTTTCCCCAGTGCTCTGCAAGCTCTCCAGGACTACATAGAATCTGGGGCTCTGTGCTTTCTTTCGTTCTGAACAAGTGTTACTGTTTTCTGCACAAAAGCGATTCTGCAAAGCAATGTGAACAGGCACAGAGAAGGTGCTAGCAGGGAATTCTCTGCCTGCCTTTCCCCAGTGCTCTGCAAGCTCTCCAGGACAACATAGAATCTGGGGCTCTGTGCTTTCTTTCCTTCTGAACAAGTGTTACTGTTTTCTGCACAAAAGCGATTCTGCGAAGCAATGTGAACAGGCACAGAGAAGGTGCTATCAGGGAATTCTCTGCCTGCCTTTCCCCAGTGCTCTGCAAGCTCTCCAGGACAACATAGAATCTGGGGCTCTGTGCTTTCTTTCGTTCTGAACAAGTGTTACTGTTTTCTGCACAAAAGCGATTCTTGCGAAGCAATGTGAACACTTCTGCTTCCCAGGCACACAGAAGGTGCTAGCAAGGAATTCTCTGCCTGCCTTTCCCCAGTGCTCTGCAAGATCTCCAGGACAACATAGAATCTGGGGCTCTGTGCTTTCTTTCCTTCTGAACAAGTGTTACTGTTTTCTGCACAAAAGCGATTCTGCGAACCAATGTGAACACTTCTGCTTCCCAGGCACAGAGAAGGTGCTAGAAAGGAATTCTCTGCCTGCCTTTCCCCAGTGCTCTGCAAGCTCTCCAGGACAACATAAAATCTGGGGCTCTGTGCTTTCTTTCCTTCTGAACAAGTGTTACTGTTTTCTGCACAAAAGCGATTCTTGCGAAGCAATGTGAACACTTCTGCTTCCCAGGCACAGAGAAGGTGCTAGCAAGGAATTCTCTGCCTGCCTTTCCCCAGTGCTCTGCAAGCTCTCCAGGACTACATAGAATCTGGGGCTCTGTGCTTTCTTTCGTTCTGAACAAGTGTTACTGTTTTCTGCACAAAAGCGATTCTGCAAAGCAATGTGAACAGGCACAGAGAAGGTGCTAGCAGGGAATTCTCTGCCTGCCTTTCCCCAGTGCTCTGCAAGCTCTCCAGGACAACATAGAATCTGGGGCTCTGTGCTTTCTTTCCTTCTGAACAAGTGTTAGTGTTTTCTGCACAAAAGCGATTCTGCGAAGCAATGTGAACACTTCTGCTTCCCAGGCACGGAGAAGGTGCTAGCAAGGAATTCTCTGCCTGCCTTTCCCCAGTGCTCTAAAAGCTCTCCAGTACAACATAAAATCTGGGGCTCTGTGCTTTCTTTCCTTCTGAACAAGTGTTAGTGTTTTCTGCACAAAAGCGATTCTTGCGAAGCAATGTGAACACTTCTGCTTCCCAGGCACAGAGAAGGTGCTAGCAGGGAATTCTCTGCCTGCCTTTCCCCAGTGCTCTGCAAGCTCTCCAGGACAACATAGAATCTGGGGCTCTGTGCTTTCTTTCCTTCTGAACAAGTGTTACTGTTTTCTGCACAAAAGCGATTCTGCGAAGCAATGTGAACAGGCACAGAGAAGGTGCTATCAGGGAATTCTCTGCCTGCCTTTCCCCAGTGCTCTGCAAGCTCTCCAGGACAACATAGAATCTGGGGCTCTGTGCTTTCTTTCCTTCTGAACAAGTGTTAGTGTTTTCTGCACAAAAGCGATTCTGCGAAGCAATGTGAACACTTCTGCTTCCCAGGCACAGAGAAGGTGCTAGCAGGGAATTCTCTGCCTGCCTTTCCCCAGTGCTCTGCAAGCTCTCCAGGACAACATAGAATCTGGGGCTCTGTGCTTTCTTTCCTTCTGAACAAGTGTTACTGTTTTCTGCACAAAAGCGATTCTGCGAAGCAATGTGAACAGGCACAGAGAAGGTGCTATCAGGGAATTCTCTGCCTACCTTTCCCCAGTGCTCTGCAAGCTCTCCAGGACAACATAGAATCTGGGGCTCTGTGCTTTCTTTCCTTCTGAACAAGTGTTACTGTTTTCTGCACAAAAGCGATTCTGCGAAGCTATGTGAACACTTCTGCTTCCCAGGCACGGAGAAGGTGCTAGCAAGGAATTCTCTGCCTGCCTTTCCCCAGTGCTCTGCAAGTTCTCCAGGACAACATAGAATCTGGGGCTCTGTGCTTTCTTTCCTTCTGAACAAGTGTTAGTGTTTTCTGCACAAAAGCGATTCTGCGAAGCAATGTGAACAGGCACAGAGAAGGTGCTATCAGGGAATTCTCTGCCTGCCTTTCCCCAGTGCTCTGCAAGCTCTCCAGGACAACATAGAATCTGGGGCTCTGTGCTTTCTTTCCTTCTGAACAAGTGTTAGTGTTTTCTGCACAAAAGCGATTCTGCGAAGCAATGTGAACACTTCTGCTTCCCAGGCACAGAGAAGGTGCTAGCAGGGAATTCTCTGCCTGCCTTTCCCCAGTGCTCTGCAAGCTCTCCAGGACTACATAGAATCTGGGGCTCTGTGCTTTCTTTCGTTCTGAACAAGTGTTACTGTTTTCTGCACAAAAGCGATTCTGCAAAGCAATGTGAACAGGCACAGAGAAGGTGCTAGCAGGGAATTCTCTGCCTGCCTTTCCCCAGTGCTCTGCAAGCTCTCCAGGACAACATAGAATCTGGGGCTCTGTGCTTTCTTTCCTTCTGAACAAGTGTTACTGTTTTCTGCACAAAAGCGATTCTGCGAAGCAATGTGAACACTTCTGCTTCCCAGGCACAGAGAAGGTGCTAGCAAGGAATTCTCTGCCTGCCTTTCCCCAGTGCTCTGCAAGCTCTCCAGGACAACATAAAATCTGGGGCTCTGTGCTTTCTTTCCTTCTGAACAAGTGTTAGTGTTTTCTGCACAAAAGCGATTCTTGCGAAGCAATGTGAACACTTCTGCTTCCCAGGCACAGAGAAGGTGCTAGCAGGGAATTCTCTGCCTGCCTTTCCCCAGTGCTCTGCAAGCTCTCCAGGACAACATAGAATCTGGGGCTCTGTGCTTTCTTTCCTTCTGAACAAGTGTTACTGTTTTCTGCACAAAAGCGATTCTGCGAAGCAATGTGAACAGGCACAGAGAAGGTGCTATCAGGGAATTCTCTGCCTGCCTTTCCCCAGTGCTCTGCAAGCTCTCCAGGACAACATAGAATCTGGGGCTCTGTGCTTTCTTTCGTTCTGAACAACTGTTACTGTTTTCTGCACAAAAGCGATTCTGCGAAGCAATGTGAACACTTCTGCTTCTCAGGAACAGAGAAGGTGCTAGCAGGGAATTCTCTGCCTGCCTTTCCCCAGTGCTCTGCAAGCTCTCCAGGACTACATAGAATCTGGGGCTCTGTGCTTTCTTTCGTTCTGAACAAGTGTTACTGTTTTCTGCACAAAAGCGATTCTGCAAAGCAATGTGAACAGGCACAGAGAAGGTGCTAGCAGGGAATTCTCTGCCTGCCTTTCCCCAGTGCTCTGCAAGCTCTCCAGGACAACATAGAATCTGGGGCTCTGTGCTTTCTTTCCTTCTGAACAAGTGTTACTGTTTTCTGCACAAAAGCGATTCTGCGAAGCAATGTGAACACTTCTGCTTCCCAGGCACAGAGAAGGTGCTAGCAAGGAATTCTCTGCCTGCCTTTCCCCAGTGCTCTAAAAGCTCTCCAGGACAACATAAAATCTGGGGCTCTGTGCTTTCTTTCCTTCTGAACAAGTGTTAGTGTTTTCTGCACAAAAGCGATTCTTGCGAAGCAATGTGAACACTTCTGCTTCCCAGGCACAGAGAAGGTGCTAGCAGGGAATTCTCTGCCTGCCTTTCCCCAGTGCTCTGCAAGCTCTCCAGGACTACATAGAATCTGGGGCTCTGTGCTTTCTTTCCTTCTGAACAAGTGTTACTGTTTTCTGCACAAAAGCGATTCTGCAAAGCAATGTGAACAGGCACAGAGAAGGTGCTAGCAGGGAATTCTCTGCCTGCCTTTCCCCAGTGCTCTGCAAGCTCTCCAGGACAACATAGAATCTGGGGCTCTGTGCTTTCTTTCCTTCTGAACAAGTGTTAGTGTTTTCTGCACAAAAGCGATTCTGCGAAGCAATGTGAACACTTCTGCTTCCCAGGCACGGAGAAGGTGCTAGCAAGGAATTCTCTGCCTGCCTTTCCCCAGTGCTCTAAAAGCTCTCCAGTACAACATAAAATCTGGGGCTCTGTGCTTTCTTTCCTTCTGAACAAGTGTTAGTGTTTTCTGCACAAAAGCGATTCTTGCGAAGCAATGTGAACACTTCTGCTTCCCAGGCACAGAGAAGGTGCTAGCAGGGAATTCTCTGCCTGCCTTTCCCCAGTGCTCTGCAAGCTCTCCAGGACAACATAGAATCTGGGGCTCTGTGCTTTCTTTCGTTCTGAACAAGTGTTACTGTTTTCTGCACAAAAGCGATTCTGCGAAGCAATGTGAACAGGCACAGAGAAGGTGCTATCAGGGAATTCTCTGCCTGCCTTTCCCCAGTGCTCTGCAAGCTCTCCAGGACAACATAGAATCTGGGGCTCTGTGCTTTCTTTCCTTCTGAACAAGTGTTAGTGTTTTCTGCACAAAAGCGATTCTGCAAAGCAATGTGAACACTTCTGCTTCCCAGGCACAGAGAAGGTGCTAGCAGGGAATTCTCTGCCTGCCTTTCCCCAGTGCTCTGCAAGCTCTCCAGGACAACATAGAATCTGGGGCTCTGTGCTTTCTTTCCTTCTGAACAAGTGTTACTGTTTTCTGCACAAAAGCGATTCTGCGAAGCAATGTGAACAGGCACAGAGAAGGTGCTATCAGGGAATTCTCTGCCTACCTTTCCCCAGTGCTCTGCAAGCTCTCCAGGACAACATAGAATCTGGGGCTCTGTGCTTTCTTTCCTTCTGAACAAGTGTTACTGTTTTCTGCACAAAAGCGATTCTGCGAAGCTATGTGAACACTTCTGCTTCCCAGGCACGGAGAAGGTGCTAGCAAGGAATTCTCTGCCTGCCTTTCCCCAGTGCTCTGCAAGTTCTCCAGGACAACATAGAATCTGGGGCTCTGTGCTTTCTTTCCTTCTGAACAAGTGTTAGTGTTTTCTGCACAAAAGCGATTCTGCGAAGCAATGTGAACAGGCACAGAGAAGGTGCTATCAGGGAATTCTCTGCCTGCCTTTCCCCAGTGCTCTGCAAGCTCTCCAGGACAACATAGAATCTGGGGCTCTGTGCTTTCTTTCCTTCTGAACAAGTGTTAGTGTTTTCTGCACAAAAGCGATTCTGCGAAGCAATGTGAACACTTCTGCTTCCCAGGCACAGAGAAGGTGCTATCAGGGAATTCTCTGCCTGCCTTTCCCCAGTGCTCTGCAAGCTCTCCAGGACTACATAGAATCTGGGGCTCTGTGCTTTCTTTCGTTCTGAACAAGTGTTACTGTTTTCTGCACAAAAGCGATTCTGCAAAGCAATGTGAACAGGCACAGAGAAGGTGCTAGCAGGGAATTCTCTGCCTGCCTTTCCCCAGTGCTCTGCAAGCTCTCCAGGACAACATAGAATCTGGGGCTCTGTGCTTTCTTTCCTTCTGAACAAGTGTTACTGTTTTCTGCACAAAAGCGATTCTGCGAAGCAATGTGAACAGGCACAGAGAAGGTGCTATCAGGGAATTCTCTGCCTGCCTTTCCCCAGTGCTCTGCAAGCTCTCCAGGACAACATAGAATCTGGGGCTCTGTGCTTTCTTTCGTTCTGAACAAGTGTTACTGTTTTCTGCACAAAAGCGATTCTTGCGAAGCAATGTGAACACTTCTGCTTCCCAGGCACACAGAAGGTGCTAGCAAGGAATTCTCTGCCTGCCTTTCCCCAGTGCTCTGCAAGATCTCCAGGACAACATAGAATCTGGGGCTCTGTGCTTTCTTTCCTTCTGAACAAGTGTTACTGTTTTCTGCACAAAAGCGATTCTGCGAACCAATGTGAACACTTCTGCTTCCCAGGCACAGAGAAGGTGCTAGAAAGGAATTCTCTGCCTGCCTTTCCCCAGTGCTCTGCAAGCTCTCCAGGACAACATAAAATCTGGGGCTCTGTGCTTTCTTTCCTTCTGAACAAGTGTTACTGTTTTCTGCACAAAAGCGATTCTTGCGAAGCAATGTGAACACTTCTGCTTCCCAGGCACAGAGAAGGTGCTAGCAAGGAATTCTCTGCCTGCCTTTCCCCAGTGCTCTGCAAGCTCTCCAGGACTACATAGAATCTGGGGCTCTGTGCTTTCTTTCGTTCTGAACAAGTGTTACTGTTTTCTGCACAAAAGCGATTCTGCAAAGCAATGTGAACAGGCACAGAGAAGGTGCTAGCAGGGAATTCTCTGCCTGCCTTTCCCCAGTGCTCTGCAAGCTCTCCAGGACAACATAGAATCTGGGGCTCTGTGCTTTCTTTCCTTCTGAACAAGTGTTAGTGTTTTCTGCACAAAAGCGATTCTGCGAAGCAATGTGAACACTTCTGCTTCCCAGGCACGGAGAAGGTGCTAGCAAGGAATTCTCTGCCTGCCTTTCCCCAGTGCTCTAAAAGCTCTCCAGTACAACATAAAATCTGGGGCTCTGTGCTTTCTTTCCTTCTGAACAAGTGTTAGTGTTTTCTGCACAAAAGCGATTCTTGCGAAGCAATGTGAACACTTCTGCTTCCCAGGCACAGAGAAGGTGCTAGCAGGGAATTCTCTGCCTGCCTTTCCCCAGTGCTCTGCAAGCTCTCCAGGACAACATAGAATCTGGGGCTCTGTGCTTTCTTTCCTTCTGAACAAGTGTTACTGTTTTCTGCACAAAAGCGATTCTGCGAAGCAATGTGAACAGGCACAGAGAAGGTGCTATCAGGGAATTCTCTGCCTGCCTTTCCCCAGTGCTCTGCAAGCTCTCCAGGACAACATAGAATCTGGGGCTCTGTGCTTTCTTTCCTTCTGAACAAGTGTTAGTGTTTTCTGCACAAAAGCGATTCTGCGAAGCAATGTGAACACTTCTGCTTCCCAGGCACAGAGAAGGTGCTAGCAGGGAATTCTCTGCCTGCCTTTCCCCAGTGCTCTGCAAGCTCTCCAGGACAACATAGAATCTGGGGCTCTGTGCTTTCTTTCCTTCTGAACAAGTGTTACTGTTTTCTGCACAAAAGCGATTCTGCGAAGCAATGTGAACAGGCACAGAGAAGGTGCTATCAGGGAATTCTCTGCCTACCTTTCCCCAGTGCTCTGCAAGCTCTCCAGGACAACATAGAATCTGGGGCTCTGTGCTTTCTTTCCTTCTGAACAAGTGTTACTGTTTTCTGCACAAAAGCGATTCTGCGAAGCTATGTGAACACTTCTGCTTCCCAGGCACGGAGAAGGTGCTAGCAAGGAATTCTCTGCCTGCCTTTCCCCAGTGCTCTGCAAGTTCTCCAGGACAACATAGAATCTGGGGCTCTGTGCTTTCTTTCCTTCTGAACAAGTGTTAGTGTTTTCTGCACAAAAGCGATTCTGCGAAGCAATGTGAACAGGCACAGAGAAGGTGCTATCAGGGAATTCTCTGCCTGCCTTTCCCCAGTGCTCTGCAAGCTCTCCAGGACAACATAGAATCTGGGGCTCTGTGCTTTCTTTCCTTCTGAACAAGTGTTAGTGTTTTCTGCACAAAAGCGATTCTGCGAAGCAATGTGAACACTTCTGCTTCCCAGGCACAGAGAAGGTGCTATCAGGGAATTCTCTGCCTGCCTTTCCCCAGTGCTCTGCAAGCTCTCCAGGACTACATAGAATCTGGGGCTCTGTGCTTTCTTTCGTTCTGAACAAGTGTTACTGTTTTCTGCACAAAAGCGATTCTGCAAAGCAATGTGAACAGGCACAGAGAAGGTGCTAGCAGGGAATTCTCTGCCTGCCTTTCCCCAGTGCTCTGCAAGCTCTCCAGGACAACATAGAATCTGGGGCTCTGTGCTTTCTTTCCTTCTGAACAAGTGTTACTGTTTTCTGCACAAAAGCGATTCTGCGAAGCAATGTGAACACTTCTGCTTCCCAGGCACAGAGAAGGTGCTAGCAGGGAATTCTCTGCCTGCCTTTCCCCAGTGCTCTGCAAGCTCTCCAGGACAACATAGAATCTGGGGCTCTGTGCTTTCTTTCCTTCTGAACAAGTGTTACTGTTTTCTGCACAAAAGCGATTCTGCGAAGCAATGTGAACAGGCACAGAGAAGGTGCTATCAGGGAATTCTCTGCCTGCCTTTCCCCAGTGCTCTGCAAGCTCTCCAGGACAACATAGAATCTGGGGCTCTGTGCTTTCTTTCCTTCTGAACAAGTGTTAGTGTTTTCTGCACAAAAGCGATTCTGCGAAGCAATGTGAACACTTCTGCTTCCCAGGCACAGAGAAGGTGCTAGCAGGGAATTCTCTGCCTGCCTTTCCCCAGTGCTCTGCAAGCTCTCCAGGACAACATAGAATCTGGGGCTCTGTGCTTTCTTTCCTTCTGAACAAGTGTTACTGTTTTCTGCACAAAAGCGATTCTGCGAAGCAATGTGAACAGGCACAGAGAAGGTGCTATCAGGGAATTCTCTGCCTACCTTTCCCCAGTGCTCTGCAAGCTCTCCAGGACAACATAGAATCTGGGGCTCTGTGCTTTCTTTCCTTCTGAACAAGTGTTACTGTTTTCTGCACAAAAGCGATTCTGCGAAGCTATGTGAACACTTCTGCTTCCCAGGCACGGAGAAGGTGCTAGCAAGGAATTCTCTGCCTGCCTTTCCCCAGTGCTCTGCAAGCTCTCCAGGACAACATAAAATCTGGGGCTCTGTGCTTTCTTTCCTTCTGAACAAGTGTTACTGTTTTCTGCACAAAAGCGATTCTGCGAAGCAATGTGAACAGGCACAGAGAAGGTGCTATCAGGGAATTCTCTGCCTGGCTTTCCCCAGTGCTCTGCAAGCTCTCCAGGACAACATAGAATCTGGGGCTCTGTGCTTTCTTTCCTTCTGAACAAGTGTTAGTGTTTTCTGCACAAAAGCGATTCTGCGAAGCAATGTGAACACTTCTGCTTCCCAGGCACAGAGAAGGTGCTATCAGGGAATTCTCTGCCTGCCTTTCCCCAGTGCTCTGCAAGCTCTCCAGGACTACATAGAATCTGGGGCTCTGTGCTTTCTTTCGTTCTGAACAAGTGTTACTGTTTTCTGCACAAAAGCGATTCTGCAAAGCAATGTGAACAGGCACAGAGAAGGTGCTAGCAGGGAATTCTCTGCCTGCCTTTCCCCAGTGCTCTGCAAGCTCTCCAGGACAACATAGAATCTGGGGCTCTGTGCTTTCTTTCCTTCTGAACAAGTGTTACTGTTTTCTGCACAAAAGCGATTCTGCGAAGCAATGTGAACACTTCTGCTTCCCAGGCACAGAGAAGGTGCTAGCAAGGAATTCTCTGCCTGCCTTTCCCCAGTGCTCTGCAAGCTCTCCAGGACAACATAAAATCTGGGGCTCTGTGCTTTCTTTCCTTCTGAACAAGTGTTAGTGTTTTCTGCACAAAAGCGATTCTTGCGAAGCAATGTGAACACTTCTGCTTCCCAGGCACAGAGAAGGTGCTAGCAGGGAATTCTCTGCCTGCCTTTCCCCAGTGCTCTGCAAGCTCTCCAGGACAACATAGAATCTGGGGCTCTGTGCTTTCTTTCCTTCTGAACAAGTGTTACTGTTTTCTGCACAAAAGCGATTCTGCGAAGCAATGTGAACAGGCACAGAGAAGGTGCTATCAGGGAATTCTCTGCCTGCCTTTCCCCAGTGCTCTGCAAGCTCTCCAGGACAACATAGAATCTGGGGCTCTGTGCTTTCTTTCGTTCTGAACAACTGTTACTGTTTTCTGCACAAAAGCGATTCTGCGAAGCAATGTGAACACTTCTGCTTCCCAGGAACAGAGAAGGTGCTAGCAGGGAATTCTCTGCCTGCCTTTCCCCAGTGCTCTGCAAGCTCTCCAGGACTACATAGAATCTGGGGCTCTGTGCTTTCTTTCGTTCTGAACAAGTGTTACTGTTTTCTGCACAAAAGCGATTCTGCAAAGCAATGTGAACAGGCACAGAGAAGGTGCTAGCAGGGAATTCTCTGCCTGCCTTTCCCCAGTGCTCTGCAAGCTCTCCAGGACAACATAGAATCTGGGGCTCTGTGCTTTCTTTCCTTCTGAACAAGTGTTACTGTTTTCTGCACAAAAGCGATTCTGCGAAGCAATGTGAACACTTCTGCTTCCCAGGCACAGAGAAGGTGCTAGCAAGGAATTCTCTGCCTGCCTTTCCCCAGTGCTCTAAAAGCTCTCCAGGACAACATAAAATCTGGGGCTCTGTGCTTTCTTTCCTTCTGAACAAGTGTTAGTGTTTTCTGCACAAAAGCGATTCTTGCGAAGCAATGTGAACACTTCTGCTTCCCAGGCACAGAGAAGGTGCTAGCAGGGAATTCTCTGCCTGCCTTTCCCCAGTGCTCTGCAAGCTCTCCAGGACTACATAGAATCTGGGGCTCTGTGCTTTCTTTCGTTCTGAACAAGTGTTACTGTTTTCTGCACAAAAGCGATTCTGCAAAGCAATGTGAACAGGCACAGAGAAGGTGCTAGCAGGGAATTCTCTGCCTGCCTTTCCCCAGTGCTCTGCAAGCTCTCCAGGACAACATAGAATCTGGGGCTCTGTGCTTTCTTTCCTTCTGAACAAGTGTTAGTGTTTTCTGCACAAAAGCGATTCTGCGAAGCAATGTGAACACTTCTGCTTCCCAGGCACGGAGAAGGTGCTAGCAAGGAATTCTCTGCCTGCCTTTCCCCAGTGCTCTAAAAGCTCTCCAGTACAACATAAAATCTGGGGCTCTGTGCTTTCTTTCCTTCTGAACAAGTGTTAGTGTTTTCTGCACAAAAGCGATTCTTGCGAAGCAATGTGAACACTTCTGCTTCCCAGGCACAGAGAAGGTGCTAGCAGGGAATTCTCTGCCTGCCTTTCCCCAGTGCTCTGCAAGCTCTCCAGGACAACATAGAATCTGGGGCTCTGTGCTTTCTTTCGTTCTGAACAAGTGTTACTGTTTTCTGCACAAAAGCGATTCTGCGAAGCAATGTGAACAGGCACAGAGAAGGTGCTATCAGGGAATTCTCTGCCTGCCTTTCCCCAGTGCTCTGCAAGCTCTCCAGGACAACATAGAATCTGGGGCTCTGTGCTTTCTTTCCTTCTGAACAAGTGTTAGTGTTTTCTGCACAAAAGCGATTCTGCAAAGCAATGTGAACACTTCTGCTTCCCAGGCACAGAGAAGGTGCTAGCAGGGAATTCTCTGCCTGCCTTTCCCCAGTGCTCTGCAAGCTCTCCAGGACAACATAGAATCTGGGGCTCTGTGCTTTCTTTCCTTCTGAACAAGTGTTACTGTTTTCTGCACAAAAGCGATTCTGCGAAGCAATGTGAACACTTCTGCTTCCCAGGCACGGAGAAGGTGCTAGCAAGGAATTCTCTGCCTGCCTTTCCCCAGTGCTCTGCAAGTTCTCCAGGACAACATAGAATCTGGGGCTCTGTGCTTTCTTTCCTTCTGAACAAGTGTTAGTGTTTTCTGCACAAAAGCGATTCTGCGAAGCAATGTGAACAGGCACAGAGAAGGTGCTATCAGGGAATTCTCTGCCTGCCTTTCCCCAGTGCTCTGCAAGCTCTCCAGGACAACATAGAATCTGGGGCTCTGTGCTTTCTTTCCTTCTGAACAAGTGTTAGTGTTTTCTGCACAAAAGCGATTCTGCGAAGCAATGTGAACACTTCTGCTTCCCAGGCACAGAGAAGGTGCTATCAGGGAATTCTCTGCCTGCCTTTCCCCAGTGCTCTGCAAGCTCTCCAGGACTACATAGAATCTGGGGCTCTGTGCTTTCTTTCGTTCTGAACAAGTGTTACTGTTTTCTGCACAAAAGCGATTCTGCAAAGCAATGTGAACAGGCACAGAGAAGGTGCTAGCAGGGAATTCTCTGCCTGCCTTTCCCCAGTGCTCTGCAAGCTCTCCAGGACAACATAGAATCTGGGGCTCTGTGCTTTCTTTCCTTCTGAACAAGTGTTACTGTTTTCTGCACAAAAGCGATTCTGCGAAGCAATGTGAACAGGCACAGAGAAGGTGCTATCAGGGAATTCTCTGCCTGCCTTTCCCCAGTGCTCTGCAAGCTCTCCAGGACAACATAGAATCTGGGGCTCTGTGCTTTCTTTCGTTCTGAACAAGTGTTACTGTTTTCTGCACAAAAGCGATTCTTGCGAAGCAATGTGAACACTTCTGCTTCCCAGGCACACAGAAGGTGCTAGCAAGGAATTCTCTGCCTGCCTTTCCCCAGTGCTCTGCAAGATCTCCAGGACAACATAGAATCTGGGGCTCTGTGCTTTCTTTCCTTCTGAACAAGTGTTACTGTTTTCTGCACAAAAGCGATTCTGCGAACCAATGTGAACACTTCTGCTTCCCAGGCACAGAGAAGGTGCTAGAAAGGAATTCTCTGCCTGCCTTTCCCCAGTGCTCTGCAAGCTCTCCAGGACAACATAAAATCTGGGGCTCTGTGCTTTCTTTCCTTCTGAACAAGTGTTACTGTTTTCTGCACAAAAGCGATTCTTGCGAAGCAATGTGAACACTTCTGCTTCCCAGGCACAGAGAAGGTGCTAGCAAGGAATTCTCTGCCTGCCTTTCCCCAGTGCTCTGCAAGCTCTCCAGGACTACATAGAATCTGGGGCTCTGTGCTTTCTTTCGTTCTGAACAAGTGTTACTGTTTTCTGCACAAAAGCGATTCTGCAAAGCAATGTGAACAGGCACAGAGAAGGTGCTAGCAGGGAATTCTCTGCCTGCCTTTCCCCAGTGCTCTGCAAGCTCTCCAGGACAACATAGAATCTGGGGCTCTGTGCTTTCTTTCCTTCTGAACAAGTGTTAGTGTTTTCTGCACAAAAGCGATTCTGCGAAGCAATGTGAACACTTCTGCTTCCCAGGCACGGAGAAGGTGCTAGCAAGGAATTCTCTGCCTGCCTTTCCCCAGTGCTCTAAAAGCTCTCCAGTACAACATAAAATCTGGGGCTCTGTGCTTTCTTTCCTTCTGAACAAGTGTTAGTGTTTTCTGCACAAAAGCGATTCTTGCGAAGCAATGTGAACACTTCTGCTTCCCAGGCACAGAGAAGGTGCTAGCAGGGAATTCTCTGCCTGCCTTTCCCCAGTGCTCTGCAAGCTCTCCAGGACAACATAGAATCTGGGGCTCTGTGCTTTCTTTCCTTCTGAACAAGTGTTACTGTTTTCTGCACAAAAGCGATTCTGCGAAGCAATGTGAACAGGCACAGAGAAGGTGCTATCAGGGAATTCTCTGCCTGCCTTTCCCCAGTGCTCTGCAAGCTCTCCAGGACAACATAGAATCTGGGGCTCTGTGCTTTCTTTCCTTCTGAACAAGTGTTAGTGTTTTCTGCACAAAAGCGATTCTGCGAAGCAATGTGAACACTTCTGCTTCCCAGGCACAGAGAAGGTGCTAGCAGGGAATTCTCTGCCTGCCTTTCCCCAGTGCTCTGCAAGCTCTCCAGGACAACATAGAATCTGGGGCTCTGTGCTTTCTTTCCTTCTGAACAAGTGTTACTGTTTTCTGCACAAAAGCGATTCTGCGAAGCAATGTGAACAGGCACAGAGAAGGTGCTATCAGGGAATTCTCTGCCTACCTTTCCCCAGTGCTCTGCAAGCTCTCCAGGACAACATAGAATCTGGGGCTCTGTGCTTTCTTTCCTTCTGAACAAGTGTTACTGTTTTCTGCACAAAAGCGATTCTGCGAAGCTATGTGAACACTTCTGCTTCCCAGGCACGGAGAAGGTGCTAGCAAGGAATTCTCTGCCTGCCTTTCCCCAGTGCTCTGCAAGTTCTCCAGGACAACATAGAATCTGGGGCTCTGTGCTTTCTTTCCTTCTGAACAAGTGTTAGTGTTTTCTGCACAAAAGCGATTCTGCGAAGCAATGTGAACAGGCACAGAGAAGGTGCTATCAGGGAATTCTCTGCCTGCCTTTCCCCAGTGCTCTGCAAGCTCTCCAGGACAACATAGAATCTGGGGCTCTGTGCTTTCTTTCCTTCTGAACAAGTGTTAGTGTTTTCTGCACAAAAGCGATTCTGCGAAGCAATGTGAACACTTCTGCTTCCCAGGCACAGAGAAGGTGCTATCAGGGAATTCTCTGCCTGCCTTTCCCCAGTGCTCTGCAAGCTCTCCAGGACTACATAGAATCTGGGGCTCTGTGCTTTCTTTCGTTCTGAACAAGTGTTACTGTTTTCTGCACAAAAGCGATTCTGCAAAGCAATGTGAACAGGCACAGAGAAGGTGCTAGCAGGGAATTCTCTGCCTGCCTTTCCCCAGTGCTCTGCAAGCTCTCCAGGACAACATAGAATCTGGGGCTCTGTGCTTTCTTTCCTTCTGAACAAGTGTTACTGTTTTCTGCACAAAAGCGATTCTGCGAAGCAATGTGAACACTTCTGCTTCCCAGGCACAGAGAAGGTGCTAGCAAGGATTTCTCTGCCTGCCTTTCCCCAGTGCTCTGCAAGCTCTCCAGGACAACATAAAATCTGGGGCTCTGTGCTTTCTTTCCTTCTGAACAAGTGTTAGTGTTTTCTGCACAAAAGCGATTCTTGCGAAGCAATGTGAACACTTCTGCTTCCCAGGCACAGAGAAGGTGCTAGCAGGGAATTCTCTGCCTGCCTTTCCCCAGTGCTCTGCAAGCTCTCCAGGACAACATAGAATCTGGGGCTCTGTGCTTTCTTTCCTTCTGAACAAGTGTTACTGTTTTCTGCACAAAAGCGATTCTGCGAAGCAATGTGAACAGGCACAGAGAAGGTGCTATCAGGGAATTCTCTGCCTACCTTTCCCCAGTGCTCTGCAAGCTCTCCAGGACAACATAGAATCTGGGGCTCTGTGCTTTCTTTCCTTCTGAACAAGTGTTACTGTTTTCTGCACAAAAGCGATTCTGCGAAGCTATGTGAACACTTCTGCTTCCCAGGCACGGAGAAGGTGCTAGCAAGGAATTCTCTGCCTGCCTTTCCCCAGTGCTCTGCAAGTTCTCCAGGACAACATAGAATCTGGGGCTCTGTGCTTTCTTTCCTTCTGAACAAGTGTTAGTGTTTTCTGCACAAAAGCGATTCTGCGAAGCAATGTGAACAGGCACAGAGAAGGTGCTATCAGGGAATTCTCTGCCTGCCTTTCCCCAGTGCTCTGCAAGCTCTCCAGGACAACATAGAATCTGGGGCTCTGTGCTTTCTTTCCTTCTGAACAAGTGTTACTGTTTTCTGCACAAAAGCGATTCTGCGAAGCAATGTGAACAGGCACAGAGAAGGTGCTATCAGGGAATTCTCTGCCTACCTTTCCCCAGTGCTCTGCAAGCTCTCCAGGACAACATAGAATCTGGGGCTCTGTGCTTTCTTTCCTTCTGAACAAGTGTTACTGTTTTCTGCACAAAAGCGATTCTGCGAAGCTATGTGAACACTTCTGCTTCCCAGGCACGGAGAAGGTGCTAGCAAGGAATTCTCTGCCTGCCTTTCCCCAGTGCTCTGCAAGTTCTCCAGGACAACATAGAATCTGGGGCTCTGTGCTTTCTTTCCTTCTGAACAAGTGTTAGTGTTTTCTGCACAAAAGCGATTCTGCGAAGCAATGTGAACAGGCACAGAGAAGGTGCTATCAGGGAATTCTCTGCCTGCCTTTCCCCAGTGCTCTGCAAGCTCTCCAGGACAACATAGAATCTGGGGCTCTGTGCTTTCTTTCCTTCTGAACAAGTGTTAGTGTTTTCTGCACAAAAGCGATTCTGCGAAGCAATGTGAACACTTCTGCTTCCCAGGCACAGAGAAGGTGCTATCAGGGAATTCTCTGCCTGCCTTTCCCCAGTGCTCTGCAAGCTCTCCAGGACTACATAGAATCTGGGGCTCTGTGCTTTCTTTCGTTCTGAACAAGTGTTACTGTTTTCTGCACAAAAGCGATTCTGCAAAGCAATGTGAACAGGCACAGAGAAGGTGCTAGCAGGGAATTCTCTGCCTGCCTTTCCCCAGTGCTCTGCAAGCTCTCCAGGACAACATAGAATCTGGGGCTCTGTGCTTTCTTTCCTTCTGAACAAGTGTTAATGTTTTCTGCACAAAAGCGATTCTGCGAAGCAATGTGAACACTTCTGCTTCCCAGGCACAGAGAAGGTGCTAGCAAGGAATTCTCTGCCTGCCTTTCCCCAGTGCTCTGCAAGCTCTCCAGGACAACATAAAATCTGGGGCTCTGTGCTTTCTTTCCTTCTGAACAAGTGTTAGTGTTTTCTGCACAAAAGCGATTCTTGCGAAGCAATGTGAACACTTCTGCTTCCCAGGCACAGAGAAGGTGCTAGCAGGGAATTCTCTGCCTGCCTTTCCCCAGTGCTCTGCAAGCTCTCCAGGACAACATAGAATCTGGGGCTCTGTGCTTTCTTTCCTTCTGAACAAGTGTTACTGTTTTCTGCACAAAAGCGATTCTGCGAAGCAATGTGAACAGGCACAGAGAAGGTGCTATCAGGGAATTCTCTGCCTACCTTTCCCCAGTGCTCTGCAAGCTCTCCAGGACAACATAGAATCTGGGGCTCTGTGCTTTCTTTCCTTCTGAACAAGTGTTACTGTTTTCTGCACAAAAGCGATTCTGCGAAGCTATGTGAACACTTCTGCTTCCCAGGCACGGAGAAGGTGCTAGCAAGGAATTCTCTGCCTGCCTTTCCCCAGTGCTCTGCAAGTTCTCCAGGACAACATAGAATCTGGGGCTCTGTGCTTTCTTTCCTTCTGAACAAGTGTTAGTGTTTTCTGCACAAAAGCGATTCTGCGAAGCAATGTGAACAGGCACAGAGAAGGTGCTATCAGGGAATTCTCTGCCTGCCTTTCCCCAGTGCTCTGCAAGCTCTCCAGGACAACATAGAATCTGGGGCTCTGTGCTTTCTTTCGTTCTGAACAACTGTTACTGTTTTCTGCACAAAAGCGATTCTGCGAAGCAATGTGAACACTTCTGCTTCCCAGGCACAGAGAAGGTGCTAGCAGGGAATTCTCTGCCTGCCTTTCCCCAGTGCTCTGCAAGCTCTCCAGGACTACATAGAATCTGGGGCTCTGTGCTTTCTTTCGTTCTGAACAAGTGTTACTGTTTTCTGCACAAAAGCGATTCTGCAAAGCAATGTGAACAGGCACAGAGAAGGTGCTAGCAGGGAATTCTCTGCCTGCCTTTCCCCAGTGCTCTGCAAGCTCTCCAGGACAACATAGAATCTGGGGCTCTGTGCTTTCTTTCCTTCTGAACAAGTGTTACTGTTTTCTGCACAAAAGCGATTCTGCGAAGCAATGTGAACACTTCTGCTTCCCAGGCACAGAGAAGGTGCTAGCAAGGAATTCTCTGCCTGCCTTTCCCCAGTGCTCTAAAAGCTCTCCAGGACAACATAAAATCTGGGGCTCTGTGCTTTCTTTCCTTCTGAACAAGTGTTAGTGTTTTCTGCACAAAAGCGATTCTTGCGAAGCAATGTGAACACTTCTGCTTCCCAGGCACAGAGAAGGTGCTAGCAAGGAATTCTCTGCCTGCCTTTCCCCAGTGCTCTGCAAGCTCTCCAGGACAACATAGAATCTGGGGCTCTGTGCTTTCTTTCCTTCTGAACAAGTGTTACTGTTTTCTGCACAAAAGCGATTCTGCGAAGCAATGTGAACAGGCACAGAGAAGGTGCTATCAGGGAATTCTCTGCCTGCCTTTCCCCAGTGCTCTGCAAGCTCTCCAGGACAACATAGAATCTGGGGCTCTGTGCTTTCTTTCCTTCTGAACAAGTGTTACTGTTTTCTGCACAAAAGCGATTCTGCGAAGCAATGTGAACAGGCACAGAGAAGGTGCTATCAGGGAATTCTCTGCCTGCCTTTCCCCAGTGCTCTGCAAGCTCTCCAGGACAACATAGAATCTGGGGCTCTGTGCTTTCTTTCCTTCTGAACAAGTGTTACTGTTTTCTGCACAAAAGCGATTTTTGCGAAGCAATGTGAACAGGCACAGAGAAGGTGCTATCAGGGAATTCTCTGCCTGCCTTTCCCCAGTGCTCTGCAAGCTCTCCAGGACAACATAGAATCTGGGGCTCTGTGCTTTCTTTCCTTCTGAACAAGTGTTAGTGTTTTCTGCACAAAAGCGATTCTGCGAAGCAATGTGAACACTTCTGCTTCCCAGGCACAGAGAAGGTGCTAGCAAGGATTTCTCTGCCTGCCTTTCCCCAGTGCTCTGCAAGCTCTCCAGGACAACATAGAATCTGGGGCTCTGTGCTTTCTTTCCTTCTGAACAAGTGTTACTGTTTTCTGCACAAAAGCGATTCTGCGAAGCAATGTGAACACTTCTGCTTCCCAGGCACAGAGAAGGTGCTAGCAGGGAATTCTCTGCCTGCCTTTCCCCAGTGCTCTGCAAGCTCTCCAGGACAACATAGAATCTGGGGCTCTGTGCTTTCTTTCCTTCTGAACAAGTGTTAGTGTTTTCTGCACAAAAGCGATTCTGCAAAGCAATGTGAACACTTCTGCTTCCCAGGCACAGAGAAGGTGCTAGCAGGGAATTCTCTGCCTGCCTTTCCCCAGTGCTCTGCAAGCTCTCCAGGACAACATAGAATCTGGGGCTCTGTGCTTTCTTTCCTTCTGAACAAGTGTTAGTGTTTTCTGCACAAAAGCGATTCTTGCGAAGCAATGTGAACACTTCTGCTTCCCAGGCACAGAGAAGGTGCTAGCAGGGAATTCTCTGCCTGCCTTTCCCCAGTGCTCTGCAAGCTCTCCAGGACAACATAGAATCTGGGGCTCTGTGCTTTCTTTCGTTCTGAACAAGTGTTACTGTTTTCTGCACAAAAGCGATTCTGCGAAGCAATGTGAACAGGCACAGAGAAGGTGCTATCAGGGAATTCTCTGCCTGCCTTTCCCCAGTGCTCTGCAAGCTCTCCAGGACAACATAGAATCTGGGGCTCTGTGCTTTCTTTCCTTCTGAACAAGTGTTAGTGTTTTCTGCACAAAAGCGATTCTGCAAAGCAATGTGAACACTTCTGCTTCCCAGGCACAGAGAAGGTGCTATCAGGGAATTCTCTGCCTGCCTTTCCCCAGTGCTCTGCAAGCTCTCCAGGACAACATAAAATCTGGGGCTCTGTGCTTTCTTTCGTTCTGAACAAGTGTTACTGTTTTCTGCACAAAAGCGATTCTGCGAACCAATGTGAATACTTCTGCTTCCCAGGCACAGAGAAGGTGCTAGAAAGGAATTCTCTGCCTGCCTTTCCCCAGTGCTCTGCAAGCTCTCCAGGACAACATAGAATCTGGGGCTCTGTGCTTTCTTTCCTTCTGAACAAGTGTTAGTGTTTTCTGCACTAAAGCGATTCTGCGAAGCAATGTGAACACTGCTGCTTCCCAGGCACGGAGAAGGTGCTAGCAAGGAATTCTCTGCCTGCCTTTCCCCAGTGCTCTAAAAGCTCTCCAGGACAACATAAAATCTGGGGCTCTGTGCTTTCTTTCCTTCTGAACAAGTGTTAGTGTTTTCTGCACAAAAGCGATTCTGCGAAGCAATGTGAACACTTCTGCTTCCCAGGCACAGAGAAGGTGCTAGCAGGAAATTCTCTGCCTGCCTTTCCCCAGTGCTCTGCAAGCTCTCCAGGACAGCATAGAATCTGGGGCTCTGTGCTTTCTTTCCTTCTGAACAAGTGTTACTGTTTTCTGCACAAAAGCGATTCTGCGAAGCAATGTGAACAGGCACAGAGAAGGTGCTATCAGGGAATTCTCTGCCTGCCTTTCCCCAGTGCTCTGCAAGCTCTCCAGGACAACATAGAATCTGGGGCTCTGTGCTTTCTTTCCTTCTGAACAAGTGTTAGTGTTTTCTGCACAAAAGCGATTCTGCAAAGCAATGTGAACACTTCTGCTTCCCAGGCACAGAGAAGGTGCTAGCAGGGAATTCTCTGCCTGCCTTTCCCCAGTGCTCTGCAAGCTCTCCAGGACAACATAAAATCTGGGGCTCTGTGCTTTCTTTCCTTCTGAACAAGTGTTACTGTTTTCTGCACAAAAGCGATTCTGCGAACCAATGTGAACACTTCTGCTTCCCAGGCACAGAGAAGGTGCTAGAAAGGAATTCTCTGCCTGCCTTTCCCCAGTGCTCTGCAAGCTCTCCAGGACAACATAAAATCTGGGGCTCTGTGCTTTCTTTTGTTCTGAACAAGTGTTAGTGTTTTCTGCACAAAAGCGATTCTGCGAAGCAATGTGAACACTTCTGCTTCCCAGGCACGGAGAAGGTGCTAGCAAGGAATTCTCTGCCTGCCTTTCCCCAGTGCTCTGCAAGCTCTCCAGGACAACATAGAATCTGGGGCTCTGTGCTTTCTTTCGTTCTGAACAAGTGTTACTGTTTTCTGCACAAAAGCGATTCTGCGAAGCAATGTGAACAGGCACAGAGAAGGTGCTATCAGGGAATTCTCTGCCTGCCTTTCCCCAGTGCTCTGCAAGCTCTCCAGGACAACATAGAATCTGGGGCTCTGTGCTTTCTTTCCTTCTGAACAAGTGTTAATGTCTTCTGCACAAAAGCGATTCTGCAAAGCAATGTGAACACTTCTGCTTCCCAGGCACAGAGAAGGTGCTAGCAGGGAATTCTCTGCCTGCCTTTCCCCAGTGCTCTGCAAGCTCTCCAGGGCAACATAAAATCTGGGGCTCTGTGCTTTCTTTCGTTCTGAACAAGTGTTACTGTTTTCTGCACAAAAGCGATTCTGCGAAGCAATGTGAACAGGCACAGAGAAGGTGCTATCAGGGAATTCTCTGCCTACCTTTCCCCAGTGCTCTGCAAGCTCTCCAGGACAACATAAAATCTGGGGTTCTGTGCTTTCTTTCCTTCTGAACAAGTGTTACTGTTTTCTGCACAAAAGCGATTCTGCGAAGCAATGTGAACAGGCACAGAGAAGGTGCTATCAGGGAATTCTCTGCCTGCCTTTCCCCAGTGCTCTGCAAGCTCTCCAGGACAACATAAAATCTGGGGCTCTGTGCTTTCTTTCCTTCTGAACAAGTGTTACTGTTTTCTGCACAAAAGCGATTCTGCGAAGCAATGTGAACACTTCTGCTTCCCAGGCACAGAGAAGGTGCTAGCAAGGAATTCTCTGCCTGCCTTTCCCCAGTGCTCTGCAAGCTCTCCAGGACAACATAGAATCTGGGGCTCTGTGCTTTCTTTCCTTCTGAACAAGTGTTAGTGTTTTCTGCACAAAAGCGATTCTGCGAAGCTATGTGAACAGGCACAGAGAAGGTGCTAGCAGGGAATTCTCTGCCTGCCTTTCCCCAGTGCTCTGCAAGCTCTCCAGGACAACATAAAATCTGGGGCTCTGTGCTTTCTTTCGTTCTGAACAAGTGTTACTGTTTTCTGCACAAAAGCGATTCTTGCGAAGCAATGTGAACACTTCTGCTTCCCAGGCACAGAGAAGGTGCTATCAGGGAATTCTCTGCCTGCCTTTCCCCAGTGCTCTGCAAGCTCTCCAGGACAACATAGAATCTGGGGCTCTGTGCTTTCTTTCCTTCTGAACAAGTGTTAGTGTTTTCTGCACAAAAGCGATTCTGCAAAGCAATGTGAACACTTCTGCTTCCCAGGCACAGAGAAGGTGCTAGCAGGGAATTCTCTGCCTGCCTTTCCCCAGTGCTCTGCAAGCTCTCCAGGACAACATAAAATCTGGGGCTCTGTGCTTTCTTTCCTTCTGAACAAGTGTTAGTGTTTTCTGCACAAAAGCGATTCTGCGAAGCAATGTGAACACTTCTGCTTCCCAGGCACGGAGAAGGTGCTAGCAAGGAATTCTCTGCCTGCCTTTCCCCAGTGCTCTGCAAGCTCTCCAGGACAACATAGAATCTGGGGCTCTGTGCTTTCTTTCGTTCTGAACAAGTGTTACTGTTTTCTGCACAAAAGCGATTCTGCGAAGCAATGTGAACAGGCACAGAGAAGGTGCTATCAGGGAATTCTCTGCCTGCCTTTCCCCAGTGCTCTGCAAGCTCTCCAGGACAACATAGAATCTGGGGCTCTGTGCTTTCTTTCCTTCTGAACAAGTGTTAGAGTTTTCTGCACAAAAGCGATTCTGCAAAGCAATGTGAACACTTCTGCTTCCCAGGCACAGAGAAGGTGCTAGCAGGGAATTCTCTGCCTGCCTTTCCCCAGTGCTCTGCAAGCTCTCCAGGGCAACATAAAATCTGGGGCTCTGTGCTTTCTTTCGTTCTGAACAAGTGTTACTGTTTTCTGCACAAAAGCGATTCTGCGAAGCAATGTGAACAGGCACAGAGAAGGTGCTATCAGGGAATTCTCTGCCTACCTTTCCCCAGTGCTCTGCAAGCTCTCCAGGACAACATAGAATCTGGGGCTCTGTGCTTTCTTTCCTTCTGAACAAGTGTTAGTGTTTTCTGCACAAAAGCGATTCTGCGAAGCTATGTGAACAGGCACAGAGAAGGTGCTAGCAGGGAATTCTCTGCCTGCCTTTCCCCAGTGCTCTGCAAGCTCTCCAGGACAACATAAAATCTGGGGCTCTGTGCTTTCTTTCGTTCTGAACAAGTGTTACTGTTTTCTGCACAAAAGCGATTCTTGCGAAGCAATGTGAACACTTCTGCTTCCCAGGCACAGAGAAGGTGCTATCAGGGAATTCTCTGCCTGCCTTTCCCCAGTGCTCTGCAAGCTCTCCAGGACAACATAGAATCTGGGGCTCTGTGCTTTCTTTCCTTCTGAACAAGTGTTACTGTTTTCTGCACAAAAGCGATTCTTGCGAAGCAATGTGAACACTTCTGCTTCCCAGGCACAGAGAAGGTGCTAGCAGGGAATTCTCTGCCTGCCTTTCCCCAGTGCTCTGCAAGCTCTCCAGGACAACATAGAATCTGGGGCTCTGTGCTTTCTTTCCTTCTGAACAAGTGTTACTGTTTTCTGCACAAAAGCGATTCTGCGAAGCAATGTGAACACTTCTGCTTCCCAGGCACAGAGAAGGTGCTAGCAAGGAATTCTCTGCCTGCCTTTCCCCAGTGCTCTAAAAGCTCTCCAGGACAACATAAAATCTGGGGCTCTGTGCTTTCTTTCCTTCTGAACAAGTGTTACTGTTTTCTGCACAAAAGCGATTCTGCGAACCAATGTGAACACTTCTGCTTCCCAGGCACAGAGAAGGTGCTAGAAAGGAATTCTCTGCCTGCCTTTCCCCAGTGCTCTGCAAGCTCTCCAGGACAACATAGAATCTGGGGCTCTGTGCTTTCTTTCGTTCTGAACAAGTGTTACTGTTTTCTGCACAAAAGCGATTCTGCGAAGCAATGTGAACACTTCTGCTTCCCAGGCACGGAGAAGGTGCTAGCAAGGAATTCTCTGCCTGCCTTTCCCCAGTGCTCTGCAAGCTCTCCAGGACAACATAGAATCTGGGGCTCTGTGCTTTCTTTCGTTCTGAACAAGTGTTACTGTTTTCTGCACAAAAGCGATTCTGCGAAGCAATGTGAACAGGCACAGAGAAGGTGCTATCAGGGAATTCTCTGCCTGCCTTTCCCCAGTGCTCTGCAAGCTCTCCAGGACAACATAGAATCTGGGGCTCTGTGCTTTCTTTCCTTCTGAACAAGTGTTAGTGTTTTCTGCACAAAAGCGATTCTGCAAAGCAATGTGAACACTTCTGCTTCCCAGGCACAGAGAAGGTGCTAGCAGGGAATTCTCTGCCTGCCTTTCCCCAGTGCTCTGCAAGCTCTCCAGGGCAACATAAAATCTGGGGCTCTGTGCTTTCTTTCGTTCTGAACAAGTGTTACTGTTTTCTGCACAAAAGCGATTCTGCGAAGCAATGTGAACAGGCACAGAGAAGGTGCTATCAGGGAATTCTCTGCCTACCTTTCCCCAGTGCTCTGCAAGCTCTCCAGGACAACATAAAATCTGGGGTTCTGTGCTTTCTTTCCTTCTGAACAAGTGTTACTGTTTTCTGCACAAAAGCGATTCTGCGAAGCAATGTGAACAGGCACAGAGAAGGTGCTATCAGGGAATTCTCTGCCTGCCTTTCCCCAGTGCTCTGCAAGCTCTCCAGGACAACATAAAATCTGGGGCTCTGTGCTTTCTTTCCTTCTGAACAAGTGTTACTGTTTTCTGCACAAAAGCGATTCTGCGAAGCAATGTGAACACTTCTGCTTCCCAGGCACAGAGAAGGTGCTAGCAAGGAATTCTCTGCCTGCCTTTCCCCAGTGCTCTGCAAGCTCTCCAGGACAACATAGAATCTGGGGCTCTGTGCTTTCTTTCCTTCTGAACAAGTGTTAGTGTTTTCTGCACAAAAGCGATTCTGCGAAGCTATGTGAACAGGCACAGAGAAGGTGCTAGCAGGGAATTCTCTGCCTGCCTTTCCCCAGTGCTCTGCAAGCTCTCCAGGACAACATAGAATCTGGGGCTCTGTGCTTTCTTTCGTTCTGAACAAGTGTTACTGTTTTCTGCACAAAAGCGATTCTTGCGAAGCAATGTGAACACTTCTGCTTCCCAGGCACAGAGAAGGTGCTATCAGGGAATTCTCTGCCTGCCTTTCCCCAGTGCTCTGCAAGCTCTCCAGGACAACATAGAATCTGGGGCTCTGTGTTTTCTTTCCTTCTGAACAAGTGTTACTGTTTTCTGCACAAAAGCGATTCTTGCGAAGCAATGTGAACACTTCTGCTTCCCAGGCACAGAGAAGGTGCTATCAGGGAATTCTCTGCCTGCCTTTCCCCAGTGCTCTGCAAGCTCTCCAGGACAACATAGAATCTGGGGCTCTGTGCTTTCTTTCCTTCTGAACAAGTGTTACTGTTTTCTGCACAAAAGCGATTCTGCGAAGCAATGTGAACAGGCACAGAGAAGGTGCTATCAGGGAATTCTCTGCCTGCCTTTCCCCAGTGCTCTGCAAGCTCTCCAGGACAACATAGAATCTGGGGCTCTGTGCTTTCTTTCGTTCTGAACAACTGTTACTGTTTTCTGCACAAAAGCGATTCTGCGAAGCAATGTGAACACTTCTGCTTCCCAGGCACAGAGAAGGTGCTATCAGGGAATTCTCTGCCTGCCTTTCCCCAGTGCTCTGCAAGCTCTCCAGGACAACATAGAATCTGGGGCTCTGTGCTTTCTTTCGTTCTGAACAAGTGTTACTGTTTTCTGCACAAAAGCGATTCTGCAAAGCGATGTGAACAGGCACAGAGAAGGTGCTATCAGGGAATTCTCTGCCTGCCTTTCCCCAGTGCTCTGCAAGCTCTCCAGGACAACATAGAATCTGGGGCTCTGTGCTTTCTTTCCTTCTGAACAAGTGTTACTGTTTTCTGCACAAAAGCGATTCTGCGAAGCAATGTGAACACTTCTGCTTCCCAGGCACAGAGAAGGTGCTAGCAAGGAATTCTCTGCCTGCCTTTCCCCAGTGCTCTAAAAGCTCTCCAGGACAACATAAAATCTGGGGCTCTGTGCTTTCTTTCCTTCTGAACAAGTGTTAGTGTTTTCTGCACAAAAGCGATTCTTGCGAAGCAATGTGAACACTTCTGCTTCCCAGGCACAGAGAAGGTGCTAGCAGGGAATTCTCTGCCTGCCTTTCCCCAGTGCTCTGCAAGCTCTCCAGGACAACATAGAATCTGGGGCTCTGTGCTTTCTTTCGTTCTGAACAAGTGTTACTGTTTTCTGCACAAAAGCGATTCTGCGAAGCAATGTGAACAGGCACAGAGAAGGTGCTAGCAGGGAATTCTCTGCCTGCCTTTCCCCAGTGCTCTGCAAGCTCTCCAGGACAACATAGAATCTGGGGCTCTGTGCTTTCTTTCCTTCTGAACAAGTGTTACTGTTTTCTGCACAAAAGCGATTCTGCGAAGCAATGTGAACAGGCACAGAGAAGGTGCTATCAGGGAATTCTCTGCCTGCCTTTCCCCAGTGCTCTGCAAGCTCTCCAGGACAACATAGAATCTGGGGCTCTGTGCTTTCTTTCCTTCTGAACAAGTGTTACTGTTTTCTGCACAAAAGCGATTCTTGCGAAGCAATGTGAACACTTCTGCTTCCCAGGCACAGAGAAGGTGCTAGCAGGGAATTCTCTGCCTGCCTTTCCCCAGTGCTCTGCAAGCTCTCCAGGACAACATAGAATCTGGGGCTCTGTGCTTTCTTTCCTTCTGAACAAGTGTTACTGTTTTCTGCACAAAAGCGATTCTGCGAAGCAATGTGAACAGGCACAGAGAAGGTGCTATCAGGGAATTCTCTGCCTGCCTTTCCCCAGTGCTCTGCAAGCTCTCCAGGACAACATAGAATCTGGGGCTCTGTGCTTTCTTTCCTTCTGAACAAGTGTTAGTTTTCTGCACTAAATCGATTCTGCGAACCAATGTGAACACTTCTGCTTCCCAGGCACAGAGAAGGTGCTAGAAAGGAATTCTCTGCCTGCCTTTCCCCAGTGCTCTAAAAGCTCTCCAGGACAACATAAAATCTGGGGCTCTGTGCTTTCTTTCCTTCTGAACAAGTGTTACTGTTTTCTGCACAAAAGCGATTCTTGCGAAGCAATGTGAACACTTCTGCTTCCCAGGCACAGAGAAGGTGCTAGCAAGGAATTCTCTGCCTGCCTTTCCCCAGTGCTCTGCAAGCTCTCCAGGACTACATAGAATCTGGGGCTCTGTGCTTTCTTTCGTTCTGAACAAGTGTTACTGTTTTCTGCACAAAAGCGATTCTGCGAAGCAATGTGAACAGGCACAGAGAAGGTGCTATCAGGGAATTCTCTGCCTGCCTTTCCCCAGTGCTCTGCAAGCTCTCCAGGACAACATAGAATCTGGGGCTCTGTGCTTTCTTTCCTTCTGAACAAGTGTTACTGTTTTCTGCACAAAAGCGATTCTGCGAAGCAATGTGAACACTTCTGCTTCCCAGGCACAGAGAAGGTTCTAGCAAGGATTTCTCTGCCTGCCTTTCCCCAGTGCTCTGCAAGCTCTCCAGGACAACATAGAATCTGGGGCTCTGTGCTTTCTTTCCTTCTGAACAAGTGTTACTGTTTTCTGCACAAAAGCGATTCTGCGAAGCAATGTGAACACTTCTGCTTCCCAGGCACAGAGAAGGTGCTAGCAGGGAATTCTCTGCCTGCCTTTCCCCAGTGCTCTGCAAGCTCTCCAGGACAACATAGAATCTGGGGCTCTGTGCTTTCTTTCCTTCTGAACAAGTGTTAGTGTTTTCTGCACAAAAGAGATTCTGCAAAGCAATGTGAACACTTCTGCTTCCCAGGCACAGAGAAGGTGCTAGCAGGGAATTCTCTGCCTGCCTTTCCCCAGTGCTCTGCAAGCTCTCCAGGACTACATAGAATCTGGGGCTCTGTGCTTTCTTTCGTTCTGAACAAGTGTTACTGTTTTCTGCACAAAAGCGATTCTGCAAAGCGATGTGAACAGGCACAGAGAAGGTGCTAGCAGGGAATTCTCTGCCTGCCTTTCCCCAGTGCTCTGCAAGCTCTCCAGGACAACATAGAATCTGGGGCTCTGTGCTTTCTTTCCTTCTGAACAAGTGTTAGTGTTTTCTGCACAAAAGCGATTCTTGCGAAGCAATGTGAACACTTCTGCTTCCCAGGCACAGAGAAGGTGCTAGCAGGGAATTCTCTGCCTGCCTTTCCCCAGTGCTCTGCAAGCTCTCCAGGACAACATAAAATCTGGGGCTCTGTGCTTTCTTTCCTTCTGAACAAGTGTTACTGTTTTCTGCACAAAAGCGATTCTGCGAACCAATGTGAACACTTCTGCTTCCCAGGCACAGAGAAGGTGCTAGAAAGGAATTCTCTGCCTGCCTTTCCCCAGTGCTCTGCAAGCTCTCCAGGACAACATAGAATCTGGGGCTCTGTGCTTTCTTTCCTTCTGAACAAGTGTTAGTGTTTTCTGCACAAAAGCGATTCTGCGAAGCAATGTGAACACTGCTGCTTCCCAGGCACGGAGAAGGTGCTAGCAAGGAATTCTCTGCCTGCCTTTCCCCAGTGCTCTAAAAGCTCTCCAGGACAACATAAAATCTGGGGCTCTGTGCTTTCTTTCCTTCTGAACAAGTGTTAGTGTTTTCTGCACAAAAGCGATTCTTGCGAAGCAATGTGAACACTTCTGCTTCCCAGGCACAGAGAAGGTGCTATCAGGGAATTCTCTGCCTGCCTTTCCCCAGTGCTCTGCAAGCTCTCCAGGACTACATAGAATCTGGGGCTCTGTGCTTTCTTTCGTTCTGAACAAGTGTTACTGTTTTCTGCACAAAAGCGATTCTGCGAAGCAATGTGAACAGGCACAGAGAAGGTGCTATCAGGGAATTCTCTGCCTGCCTTTCCCCAGTGCTCTGCAAGCTCTCCAGGACAACATAGAATCTGGGGCTCTGTGCTTTCTTTCCTTCTGAACAAGTGTTACTGTTTTCTGCACAAAAGCGATTCTGCGAAGCAATGTGAACACTTCTGCTTCCCAGGCACAGAGAAGGTGCTAGCAAGGATTTCTCTGCCTGCCTTTCCCCAGTGCTCTGCAAGCTCTCCAGGACAACATAGAATCTGGGGCTCTGTGCTTTCTTTCGTTCTGAACAAGTGTTACTGTTTTCTGCACAAAAGCGATTCTGCGAAGCAATGTGAACACTTCTGCTTCCCAGGCACAGAGAAGGTGCTAGCAGGGAATTCTCTGCCTGCCTTTCCCCAGTGCTCTGCAAGCTCTCCAGGACAACATAGAATCTGGGGCTCTGTGCTTTCTTTCCTTCTGAACAAGTGTTAGTGTTTTCTGCACAAAAGCGATTCTGCAAAGCAATGTGAACACTTCTGCTTCCCAGGCACAGAGAAGGTGCTAGCAGGGAATTCTCTGCCTGCCTTTCCCCAGTGCTCTGCAAGCTCTCCAGGACAACATAGAATCTGGGGCTCTGTGCTTTCTTTCCTTCTGAACAAGTGTTACTGTTTTCTGCACAAAAGCGATTCTTGCGAAGCAATGTGAACACTTCTGCTTCCCAGGCACAGAGAAGGTGCTAGCAGGGAATTCTCTGCCTGCCTTTCCCCAGTGCTCTGCAAGCTCTCCAGGACAACATAAAATCTGGGGCTCTGTGCTTTCTTTCCTTCTGAACAAGTGTTACTGTTTTCTGCACAAAAGCGATTCTGCGAACCAATGTGAACACTTCTGCTTCCCAGGCACAGAGAAGGTGCTAGAAAGGAATTCTCTGCCTGCCTTTCCCCAGTGCTCTGCAAGCTCTCCAGGACAACATAGAATCTGGGGCTCTGTGCTTTCTTTCCTTCTGAACAAGTGTTAGTGTTTTCTGCACAAAAGCGATTCTGCGAAGCAATGTGAACACTGCTGCTTCCCAGGCACGGAGAAGGTGCTAGCAAGGAATTCTCTGCCTGCCTTTCCCCAGTGCTCTAAAATCTCTCCAGGACAACATAAAATCTGGGGCTCTGTGCTTTCTTTCCTTCTGAACAAGTGTTAGTGTTTTCTGCACAAAAGCGATTCTTGCGAAGCAATGTGAACACTTCTGCTTCCCAGGCACAGAGAAGGTGCTATCAGGGAATTCTCTGCCTGCCTTTCCCCAGTGCTCTGCAAGCTCTCCAGGACAACATAGAATCTGGGGCTCTGTGCTTTCTTTCCTTCTGAACAAGTGTTAGTGTTTTCTGCACAAAAGCGATTCTGCGAAGCAATGTGAACAGGCACACAGAAGGTGCTATCAGGGAATTCTCTGCCTGCCTTTCCCCAGTGCTCTAAAATCTCTCCAGGACAACATAGAATCTGGGGCTCTGTGCTTTCTTTCCTTCTGAACAAGTGTTAGTGTTTTCTGCAGAAAAGCGATTCTGCAAAGCAATGTGAACACTTCTGCTTCCCAGGCACAGAGAAGGTGCTAGCAGGGAATTCTCTGCCTGCCTTTCCCCAGTGCTCTGCAAGCTCTCCAGGACAACATAGAATCTGGGGCTCTGTGCTTTCTTTCCTTCTGAACAAGTGTTAGTGTTTTCTGCACAAAAGCGATTCTTGCGAAGCAATGTGAACACTTCTGCTTCCCAGGCACAGAGAAGGTGCTAGCAGGGAATTCTCTGCCTGCCTTTCCCCAGTGCTCTGCAAGCTCTCCAGGACAACATAGAATCTGGGGCTCTGTGCTTTCTTTCCTTCTGAACAAGTGTTACTGTTTTCTGCACAAAAGCGATTCTGCGAACCAATGTGAACACTTCTGCTTCCCAGGCACAGAGAAGGTGCTAGAAAGGAATTCTCTGCCTGCCTTTCCCCAGTGCTCTGCAAGCTCTCCAGGACAACATAGAATCTGGGGCTCTGTGCTTTCTTTCCTTCTGAACAAGTGTTAGTGTTTTCTGCACAAAAGCGATTCTGCGAAGCAATGTGAACACTTCTGCTTCCCAGGCACGGAGAAGGTGCTAGCAAGGAATTCTCTGCCTGCCTTTCCCCAGTGCTCTGCAAGCTCTCCAGGACAACATAGAATCTGGGGCTCTGTGCTTTCTTTCCTTCTGAACAAGTGTTACTGTTTTCTGCACAAAAGCGATTCTGCGAAGCAATGTGAACAGGCACAGAGAAGGTGCTATCAGGGAATTCTCTGCCTGCCTTTCCCCAGTGCTCTGCAAGCTCTCCAGGACAACATAGAATCTGGGGCTCTGTGCTTTCTTTCCTTCTGAACAAGTGTTACTCTTTTCTGCACAAAAGCGATTCTGCGAAGCAATGTGAACAGGCACAGAGAAGGTGCTATCAGGGAATTCTCTGCCTGCCTTTCCCCAGTGCTCTGCAAGCTCTCCAGGACAACATAGAATCTGGGGCTCTGTGCTTTCTTTCCTTCTGAACAAGTGTTACTCTTTTCTGCACAAAAGCGATTCTTGCGAAGCAATGTGAACACTTCTGCTTCCCAGGCACAGAGAAGGTGCTAGCAGGGAATTCTCTGCCTGCCTTTCCCCAGTGCTCTGCAAGCTCTCCAGGACAACATCAAATCTGGGGCTCTGTGCTTTCTTTCCTTCTGAACAAGTGTTAGTGTTTTCTGCACAAAAGCGATTCTGCGAAGCAATGTGAACAGGCACAGAGAAGGTGCTATCAGGGAATTCTCTGCCTGCCTTTCCCCAGTGCTCTGCAAGCTCTCCAGGACAACATAGAATCTGGGGCTCTGTGCTTTCTTTCCTTCTGAACAAGTGTTAGTGTTTTCTGCACAAAAGCGATTCTGCGAAGCAATGTGAACACTGCTGCTTCCCAGGCACGGAGAAGGTGCTAGCAAGGAATTCTCTGCCTGCCTTTCCCCAGTGCTCTAAAAGCTCTCCAGGACAACATAAAATCTGGGGCTCTGTGCTTTCTTTCCTTCTGAACAAGTGTTAGTGTTTTCTGCACAAAAGCGATTCTTGCGAAGCAATGTGAACACTTCTGCTTCCCAGGCACAGAGAAGGTGCTAGCAGGGAATTCTCTGCCTGCCTTTCCCCAGTGCTCTGCAAGCTCTCCAGGACAACATAGAATCTGGGGCTCTGTGCTTTCTTTCGTTCTGAACAAGTGTTACTGTTTTCTGCACAAAAGCGATTCTGCGAAGCAATGTGAACAGGCACAGAGAAGGTGCTATCAGGGAATTCTCTGCCTGCCTTTCCCCAGTGCTCTAAAATCTCTCCAGGACAACATAGAATCTGGGGCTCTGTGCTTTCTTTCCTTCTGAACAAGTGTTAGTGTTTTCTGCACAAAAGCGATTCTGCAAAGCAATGTGAACACTTCTGCTTCCCAGGCACAGAGAAGGTGCTAGCAGGGAATTCTCTGCCTGCCTTTCCCCAGTGCTCTGCAAGCTCTCCAGGACAACATAGAATCTGGGGCTCTGTGCTTTCTTTCCTTCTGAACAAGTGTTAGTGTTTTCTGCACAAAAGCGATTCTTGCGAAGCAATGTGAACACTTCTGCTTCCCAGGCACAGAGAAGGTGCTAGCAGGGAATTCTCTGCCTGCCTTTCCCCAGTGCTCTGCAAGCTCTCCAGGACGACATAGAATCTGGGGCTCTGTGCTTTCTTTCCTTCTGAACAAGTGTTAGTGTTTTCTGCACAAAAGCGATTCTGCGAACCAATGTGAACACTTCTGCTTCCCAGGCACGGAGAAGGTGCTAGCAAGGAATTCTCTGCCTGCCTTTCCCCAGTGCTCTGCAAGCTCTCCAGGACAACATAGAATCTGGGGCTCTGTGCTTTCTTTCCTTCTGAACAAGTGTTACTGTTTTCTGCACAAAAGCGATTCTGCGAAGCAATGTGAACAGGCACAGAGAAGGTGCTATCAGGGAATTCTCTGACTGCCTTTCCCCAGTGCTCTGCAAGCTCTCCAGGACAACATAGAATCTGGGGCTCTGTGCTTTCTTTCCTTCTGAACAAGTGTTACTGTTTTCTGCACAAAAGCGATTCTGCGAAGCAATGTGAACAGGCACAGAGAAGGTGCTATCAGGGAATTCTCTGCCTGCCTTTCCCCAGTGCTCTGCAAGCTCTCCAGGACAACATAAAATCTGGGGCTCTGTGCTTTCTTTCCTTCTGAACAAGTGTTACTGTTTTCTGCACAAAAGCGATTCTGCGAAGCAATGTGAACACTTCTGCTTCCCAGGCACAGAGAAGGTGCTAGCAAGGAATTCTCTGCCTGCCTTTCCCCAGTGCTCTGCAAGCTCTCCAGGACAACATAAAATCTGGGGCTCTGTGCTTTCTTTCCTTCTGAACAAGTGTTAGTGTTTTCTGCACAAAAGCGATTCTTGCGAAGCAATGTGAACACTTCTGCTTCCCAGGCACAGAGAAGGTGCTAGCAGGGAATTCTCTGCCTGCCTTTCCCCAGTGCTCTGCAAGCTCTCCAGGACAACATCAAATCTGGGGCTCTGTGCTTTCTTTCCTTCTGAACAAGTGTTACTGTTTTCTGCACAAAAGCGATTCTGCGAAGCAATGTGAACAGGCACAGAGAAGGTGCTATCAGGGAATTCTCTGCCTGCCTTTCCCCAGTGCTCTGCAAGCTCTCCAGGACAACATAGAATCTGGGGCTCTGTGCTTTCTTTCCTTCTGAACAAGTGTTAGTGTTTTCTGCACAAAAGCGATTCTTGCGAAGCAATGTGAACACTTCTGCTTCCCAGGCACAGAGAAGGTGCTAGCAGGGAATTCTCTGCCTGCCTTTCCCCAGTGCTCTGCAAGCTCTCCAGGACAACATAAAATCTGGGGCTCTGTGCTTTCTTTCCTTCTGAACAAGTGTTACTGTTTTCTGCACAAAAGCGATTCTGCGAACCAATGTGAACACTTCTGCTTCCCAGGCACAGAGAAGGTGCTAGAAAGGAATTCTCTGCCTGCCTTTCCCCAGTGCTCTGCAAGCTCTCCAGGACAACATAGAATCTGGGGCTCTGTGCTTTCTTTCCTTCTGAACAAGTGTTAGTGTTTTCTGCACAAAAGCGATTCTGCGAAGCAATGTGAACACTGCTGCTTCCCAGGCACGGAGAAGGTGCTAGCAAGGAATTCTCTGCCTGCCTTTCCCCAGTGCTCTAAAAGCTCTCCAGGACAACATAAAATCTGGGGCTCTGTGCTTTCTTTCCTTCTGAACAAGTGTTAGTGTTTTCTGCACAAAAGCGATTCTTGCGAAGCAATGTGAACACTTCTGCTTCCCAGGCACAGAGAAGGTGCTAGCAGGGAATTCTCTGCCTGCCTTTCCCCAGTGCTCTGCAAGCTCTCCAGGACTACATAGAATCTGGGGCTCTGTGCTTTCTTTCGTTCTGAACAAGTGTTACTGTTTTCTGCACAAAAGCGATTCTGCGAAGCAATGTGAACAGGCACAGAGAAGGTGCTATCAGGGAATTCTCTGCCTGCCTTTCCCCAGTGCTCTGCAAGCTCTCCAGGACAACATAAAATCTGGGGCTCTGTGCTTTCTTTCCTTCTGAACAAGTGTTACTGTTTTCTGCACAAAAGCGATTCTGCGAACCAATGTGAACACTTCTGATTCCCAGGCACAGAGAAGGTGCTAGAAAGGAATTCTCTGCCTGCCTTTCCCCAGTGCTCTGCAAGCTCTCCAGGACAACATAGAATCTGGGGCTCTGTGCTTTCTTTCCTTCTGAACAAGTGTTAGTGTTTTCTGCACAAAAGCGATTCTGCGAAGCAATGTGAACACTGCTGCTTCCCAGGCACGGAGAAGGTGCTAGCAAGAAATTCTCTGCCTGCCTTTCCCCAGTGCTCTAAAAGCTCTCCAGGACAACATAAAATCTGGGGCTCTGTGCTTTCTTTCCTTCTGAACAAGTGTTAGTGTTTTCTGCACAAAAGCGATTCTTGCGAAGCAATGTGAACACTTCTGCTTCCCAGGCACAGAGAAGGTGCTAGCAGGGAATTCTCTGCCTGCCTTTCCCCAGTGCTCTGCAAGCTCTCCAGGACTACATAGAATCTGGGGCTCTGTGCTTTCTTTCGTTCTGAACAAGTGTTACTGTTTTCTGCACAAAAGCGATTCTGCGAAGCAATGTGAACAGGCACAGAGAAGGTGCTATCAGGGAATTCTCTGCCTGCCTTTCCCCAGTGCTCTGCAAGCTCTCCAGGACAACATAGAATCTGGGGCTCTGTGCTTTCTTTCCTTCTGAACAAGTGTTACTGTTTTCTGCACAAAAGCGATTCTGCGAAGCAATGTGAACACTTCTGCTTCCCAGGCACAGAGAAGGTGCTAGCAAGGATTTCTCTGCCTGCCTTTCCCCAGTGCTCTGCAAGCTCTCCAGGACAACATAGAATCTGGGGCTCTGTGCTTTCTTTCCTTCTGAACAAGTGTTACTGTTTTCTGCACAAAAGCGATTCTGCGAAGCAATGTGAACACTTCTGCTTCCCAGGCACAGAGAAGGTGCTATCAGGGAATTCTCTGCCTGCCTTTCCCCAGTGCTCTGCAAGCTCTCCAGGACAACATAGAATCTGGGGCTCTGTGCTTTCTTTCCTTCTGAACAAGTGTTAGTGTTTTCTGCACAAAAGCGATTCTGCGAAGCAATGTGAACACTGCTGCTTCCCAGGCACGGAGAAGGTGCTAGCAAGGAATTCTCTGCCTGCCTTTCCCCAGTGCTCTAAAAGCTCTCCAGGACAACATAAAATCTGGGGCTCTGTGCTTTCTTTCGTTCTGAACAAGTGTTAGTGTTTTCTGCACAAAAGCGATTCTTGCGAAGCAATGTGAACACTTCTGCTTCCCAGGCACAGAGAAGGTGCTAGCAGGGAATTCTCTGCCTGCCTTTCCCCAGTGCTCTGCAAGCTCTCCAGGACAACATAGAATCTGGGGCTCTGTGCTTTCTTTCGTTCTGAACAAGTGTTACTGTTTTCTGCACAAAAGCGATTCTGCGAAGCAATGTGAACACTTCTGCTTCCCAGGCACAGAGAAGGTGCTAGCAGGGAATTCTCTGCCTGCCTTTCCCCAGTGCTCTGCAAGCTCTCCAGGACAACATAGAATCTGGGGCTCTGTGCTTTCTTTCCTTCTGAACAAGTGTTAGTGTTTTCTGCACAAAAGCGATTCTTGCGAAGCAATGTGAACACTTCTGCTTCCCAGGCACAGAGAAGGTGCTAGCAGGGAATTCTCTGCCTGCCTTTCCCCAGTGCTCTGCAAGCTCTCCAGGACAACATAGAATCTGGGGCTCTGTGCTTTCTTTCCTTCTGAACAAGTGTTACTGTTTTCTGCACAAAAGCGATTCTGCGAACCAATGTGAACACTTCTGCTTCCCAGGCACAGAGAAGGTGCTAGAAAGGAATTCTCTGCCTGCCTTTCCCCAGTGCTCTGCAAGCTCTCCAGGACAACATAGAATCTGGGGCTCTGTGCTTTCTTTCCTTCTGAACAAGTGTTAGTGTTTTCTGCACAAAAGCGATTCTGCGAAGCAATGTGAACACTTCTGCTTCCCAGGCACGGAGAAGGTGCTAGCAAGGAATTCTCTGCCTGCCTTTCCCCAGTGCTCTGCAAGCTCTCCAGGACAACATAGAATCTGGGGCTCTGTGCTTTCTTTCCTTCTGAACAAGTGTTACTGTTTTCTGCACAAAAGCGATTCTGCGAAGCAATGTGAACAGGCACAGAGAAGGTGCTATCAGGGAATTCTCTGCCTGCCTTTCCCCAGTGCTCTGCAAGCTCTCCAGGACAACATAGAATCTGGGGCTCTGTGCTTTCTTTCGTTCTGAACAAGTGTTACTGTTTTCTGCACAAAAGCGATTCTTGCGAAGCAATGTGAACACTTCTGCTTCCCAGGCACAGAGAAGGTGCTAGCAGGGAATTCTCTGCCTGCCTTTCCCCAGTGCTCTGCAAGCTCTCCAGGACAACATAAAATCTGGGGCTCTGTGCTTTCTTTCCTTCTGAACAAGTGTTAATGTTTTCTGCACAAAAGCGATTCTGCGAACCAATGTGAACACTTCTGCTTCCCAGGCACAGAGAAGGTGCTAGAAAGGAATTCTCTGCCTGCCTTTCCCCAGTGCTCTGCAAGCTCTCCAGGACAACATAGAATCTGGGGCTCTGTGCTTTCTTTCCTTCTGAACAAGTGTTAGTGTTTTCTGCACAAAAGCGATTCTGCGAAGCAATGTGAACACTGCTGCTTCCCAGGCACGGAGAAGGTGCTAGCAAGAAATTCTCTGCCTGCCTTTCCCCAGTGCTCTAAAAGCTCTCCAGGACAACATAAAATCTGGGGCTCTGTGCTTTCTTTCCTTCTGAACAAGTGTTAGTGTTTTCTGCACAAAAGCGATTCTTGCGAAGCAATGTGAACACTTCTGCTTCCCAGGCACAGAGAAGGTGCTAGCAGGGAATTCTCTGCCTGCCTTTCCCCAGTGCTCTGCAAGCTCTCCAGGACTACATAGAATCTGGGGCTCTGTGCTTTCTTTCGTTCTGAACAAGTGTTACTGTTTTCTGCACAAAAGCGATTCTGCGAAGCAATGTGAACAGGCACAGAGAAGGTGCTATCAGGGAATTCTCTGCCTGCCTTTCCCCAGTGCTCTGCAAGCTCTCCAGGACAACATAGAATCTGGGGCTCTGTGCTTTCTTTCCTTCTGAACAAGTGTTACTGTTTTCTGCACAAAAGCGATACTGCGAAGCAATGTGAACACTTCTGCTTCCCAGGCACAGAGAAGGTGCTAGCAAGGATTTCTCTGCCTGCCTTTCCCCAGTGCTCTGCAAGCTCTCCAGGACAACATAGAATCTGGGGCTCTGTGCTTTCTTTCCTTCTGAACAAGTGTTACTGTTTTCTGCACAAAAGCGATTCTGCGAAGCAATGTGAACACTTCTGCTTCCCAGGCACAGAGAAGGTGCTAGCAGGGAATTCTCTGCCTGCCTTTCCCCAGTGCTCTGCAAGCTCTCCAGGACAACATAGAATCTGGGGCTCTGTGCTTTCTTTCCTTCTGAACAAGTGTTAGTGTTTTCTGCACAAAAGCGATTCTGCGAAGCAATGTGAACACTGCTGCTTCCCAGGCACGGAGAAGGTGCTAGCAAGGAATTCTCTGCCTGCCTTTCCCCAGTTCTCTAAATGCTCTCCAGGACAACATAAAATCTGGGGCTCTGTGCTTTCTTTCGTTCTGAACAAGTGTTAGTGTTTTCTGCACAAAAGCGATTCTTGCGAAGCAATGTGAACACTTCTGCTTCCCAGGCACAGAGAAGGTGCTAGCAGGGAATTCTCTGCCTGCCTTTCCCCAGTGCTCTGCAAGCTCTCCAGGACAACATAGAATCTGGGGCTCTGTGCTTTCTTTCGTTCTGAACAAGTGTTACTGTTTTCTGCACAAAAGCGATTCTGCGAAGCAATGTGAACAGGCACAGAGAAGGTGCTATCAGGGAATTCTCTGCCTGCCTTTCCCCAGTGCTCTAAAATCTCTCCAGGACAACATAGAATCTGGGGCTCTGTGCTTTCTTTCCTTCTGAACAAGTGTTAGTGTTTTCTGCACAAAAGCGATTCTGCAAAGCAATGTGAACACTTCTGCTTCCCAGGCACAGAGAAGGTGCTAGCAGGGAATTCTCTGCCTGCCTTTCCCCAGTGCTCTGCAAGCTCTCCAGGACAACATAGAATCTGGGGCTCTGTGCTTTCTTTCTTCTGAACAAGTGTTACTGTTTTCTGCACAAAAGCGATTCTGCGAACCAATGTGAACACTTCTGCTTCCCAGGCACAGAGAAGGTGCTAGAAAGGAATTCTCTGCCTGCCTTTCCCCAGTGCTCTGCAAGCTCTCCAGGACAACATAGAATCTGGGGCTCTGTGCTTTCTTTCCTTCTGAACAAGTGTTAGTGTTTTCTGCACAAAAGCGATTCTGCGAAGCAATGTGAACACTTCTGATTCCCAGGCACGGAGAAGGTGCTAGCAAGGAATTCTCTGCCTGCCTTTCCCCAGTGCTCTGCAAGCTCTCCAGGACAACATAGAATCTGGGGCTCTGTGCTTTCTTTCGTTCTGAACAAGTGTTACTGTTTTCTGCACAAAAGCGATTCTGCGAAGCAATGTGAACAGGCACAGAGAAGGTGCTATCAGGGAATTCTCTGCCTGCCTTTCCCCAGTGCTCTGCAAGCTCTCCAGGACAACATAGAATCTGGGGCTCTGTGCTTTCTTTCCTTCTGAACAAGTGTTACTGTTTTCTGCACAAAAGCGATTCTGCGAAGCAATGTGAACAGGCACAGAGAAGGTGCTATCAGGGAATTCTCTGCCTGCCTTTCCCCAGTGCTCTGCAAGCTCTCCAGGACAACATAGAATCTGGGGCTCTGTGCTTTCTTTCCTTCTGAACAAGTGTTACTGTTTTCTGCACAAAAGCGATTCTGCGAAGCAATGTGAACAGGCACAGAGAAGGTGCTAGCAGGGAATTCTCTGCCTGCCTTTCCCCAGTGCTCTGCAAGCTCTCCAGGACAACATAGAATCTGGGGCTCTGTGCTTTCTTTCCTTCTGAACAAGTGTTACTGTTTTCTGCACAAAAGCGATTCTGCGAAGCAATGTGAACACTTCTGCTTCCCAGGCACAGAGAAGGTGCTAGCAAGGAATTCTCTGCCTGCCTTTCCCCAGTGCTCTGCAAGCTCTCCAGGACAACATAAAATCTGGGGCTCTGTGCTTTCTTTCCTTCTGAACAAGTGTTAGTGTTTTCTGCACAAAAGCGATTCTTGCGAAGCAATGTGAACACTTCTGCTTCCCAGGCACAGAGAAGGTGCTAGCAGGGAATTCTATGCCTGCCTTTCCCCAGTGCTCTGCAAGCTCTCCAGGACAACATCAAATCTGGGGCTCTGTGCTTTCTTTCGTTCTGAACAAGTGTTACTGTTTTCTGCACAAAAGCGATTCTGCGAAGCAATGTGAAAAGGCACAGAGAAGGTGCTAGCAGGGAATTCTCTGCCTGCCTTTCCCCAGTGCTCTGCAAGCTCTCCAGGACAACATAGAATCTGGGGCTCTGTGCTTTCTTTCCTTCTGAACATCTGTTAGTGTTTTCTGCACAAAAGCGATTCTTGCGAAGCAATGTGAACACTTCTGCTTCCCAGGCACAGAGAAGGTGCTAGCAGGGAATTCTCTGCCTGCCTTTCCCCAGTGCTCTGCAAGCTCTCCAGGACAACATAGAATCTGGGGCTCTGTGCTTTCTTTCGTTCTGAACAAGTGTTACTGTTTTCTGCACAAAAGCGATTCTGCGAAGCAATGTGAACAGGCACAGAGAAGGTGCTATCAGGGAATTCTCTGCCTGCCTTTCCCCAGTGCTCTAAAAGCTCTCCAGGACAACATAAAATCTGGGGCTCTGTGCTTTCTTTCCTTCTGAACAAGTGTTACTGTTTTCTGCACAAAAGCGATTCTTGCGAAGCAATGTGAACACTTCTGCTTCCCAGGCACAGAGAAGGTGCTAGCAAGGAATTCTCTGCCTGCCTTTCCCCAGTGCTCTGCAAGCTCTCCAGGACTACATAGAATCTGGGGCTCTGTGCTTTCTTTCGTTCTGAACAAGTGTTACTGTTTTCTGCACAAAAGCGATTCTGCGAAGCAATGTGAACAGGCACAGAGAAGGTGCTATCAGGGAATTCTCTGCCTGCCTTTCCCCAGTGCTCTGCAAGCTCTCCAGGACAACATAGAATCTGGGGCTCTGTGCTTTCTTTCCTTCTGAACAAGTGTTACTGTTTTCTGCACAAAAGCGATTCTGCGAAGCAATGTGAACACTTCTGCTTCCCAGGCACAGAGAAGGTGCTAGCAAGGATTTCTCTGCCTGCCTTTCCCCAGTGCTCTGCAAGCTCTCCAGGACAACATAGAATCTGGGGCTCTGTGCTTTCTTTCCTTCTGAACAAGTGTTACTTTTTTCTGCACAAAAGCGATTCTGCGAAGCAATGTGAACACTTCTGCTTCCCAGGCACAGAGAAGGTGCTAGCAGGGAATTCTCTGCCTGCCTTTCCCCAGTGCTCTGCAAGCTCTCCAGGACAACATAGAATCTGGGGCTCTGTGCTTTCTTTCCTTCTGAACAAGTGTTAGTGTTTTCTGCACAAAAGCGATTCTGCGAAGCAATGTGAACACTTCTGCTTCCCAGGCACAGAGAAGGTGCTAGCAGGGAATTCTCTGCCTGCCTTTCCCCAGTGCTCTGCAAGCTCTCCAGGACAACATAGAATCTGGGGCTCTGTGCTTTCTTTCGTTCTGAACAAGTGTTACTGTTTTCTGCACAAAAGCGATTCTGCGAAGCAATGTGAACAGGCACAGAGAAGGTGCTATCAGGGAATTCTCTGCCTGCCTTTCCCCAGTGCTCTGCAAGCTCTCCAGGACAACATAGAATCTGGGGCTCTGTGCTTTCTTTCCTTCTGAACAGGTGTTAGTGTTTTCTGCACAAAAGCGATTCTTGCGAAGCAATGTGAACACTTCTGCTTCCCAGGCACAGAGAAGGTGCTATCAGGGAATTCTCTGCCTGCCTTTCCCCAGTGCTCTGCAAGCTCTCCAGGACAACATAGAATCTGGGGCTCTGTGCTTTCTTTCCTTCTGAACAAGTGTTACTGTTTTCTGCACAAAAGCGATTCTGCGAAGCAATGTGAACAGGCACAGAGAAGGTGCTATCAGGGAATTCTCTGCCTGCCTTTCCCCAGTGCTCTGCAAGCTCTCCAGGACAACATAGAATCTGGGGCTCTGTGCTTTCTTTCCTTCTGAACAAGTGTTAGTGTTTTCTGCACAAAAGCGATTCTGCAAAGCAATGTGAACACTTCTGCTTCCCAGGCACAGAGAAGGTGCTAGAAAGGAATTCTCTGCCTGCCTTTCCCCAGTGCTCTGCAAGCTCTCCAGGACAACATAGAATCTGGGGCTCTGTGCTTTCTTTCCTTCTGAACAAGTGTTACTGTTTTCTGCACAAAAGCGATTCTGCGAAGCAATGTGAACACTTCTGCTTCCCAGGCACGGAGAAGGTGCTAGCAAGGAATTCTCTGCCTGCCTTTCCCCAGTGCTCTGCAAGCTCTCCAGGACAACATAGAATCTGGGGCTCTGTGCTTTCTTTCGTTCTGAACAAGTGTTACTGTTTTCTGCACAAAAGCGATTCTGCGAAGCAATGTGAACAGGCACAGAGAAGGTGCTATCAGGGAATTCTCTGCCTGCCTTTCCCCAGTGCTCTGCAAGCTCTCCAGGACAACATAGAATCTGGGGCTCTGTGCTTTCTTTCCTTCTGAACAAGTGTTAGTGTTTTCTGCACAAAAGCGATTCTTGCGAAGCAATGTGAACACTTCTGCTTCCCAGGCACAGAGAAGGTGCTAGCAGGGAATTCTCTGCCTGCCTTTCCCCAGTGCTCTGCAAGCTCTCCAGGGCAACATGAAATCTGGGGCTCTGTGCTTTCTTTCGTTCTGAACAAGTGTTACTGTTTTCTGCACAAAAGCGATTCTGCGAAGCAATGTGAACAGGCACAGAGAAGGTGCTATCAGGGAATTCTCTGCCTACCTTTCCCCAGTGCTCTGCAAGCTCTCCAGGACAACATAAAATCTGGGGTTCTGTGCTTTCTTTCCTTCTGAACAAGTGTTACTGTTTTCTGCACAAAAGCGATTCTGCGAAGCAATGTGAACAGGCACAGAGAAGGTGCTATCAGGGAATTCTCTGCCTGCCTTTCCCCAGTGCTCTGCAAGCTCTCCAGGACAACATAGAATCTGGGGCTCTGTGCTTTCTTTCCTTCTGAACAAGTGTTACTGTTTTCTGCACAAAAGCGATTCTGCGAAGCAATGTGAACACTGCTGCTTCCCAGGCACAGAGAAGGGGCTAGCAAGGAATTCTCTGCCTGCCTTTCCCCAGTGCTCTAAAAGCTCTCCAGGACAACATAAAATCTGGGGCTCTGTGCTTTCTTTCCTTCTGAACAAGTGTTAGTGTTTTCTGCACAAAAGCGATTCTTGCGAAGCAATGTGAACACTTCTGCTTCCCAGGCACAGAGAAGGTGCTAGCAGGGAATTCTCTGCCTGCCTTTCCCCAGTGCTCTGCAGGCTCTCCAGGACAACAGCAAACCTGGGGCTCTGTGCTTTCTTTCGTTCTGAACAAGTGTTACTGTTTTCTGCACAAAAGCGATTCTGCGAAGCAATGTGAACAGGCACACAGAAGGTGCTATCAGGGAATTCTCTGCCTGCCTTTCCCCAGTGCTCTAAAATCTCTCCAGGACAACATAGAATCTGGGGCTCTGTGCTTTCTTTCCTTCTGAACAAGTGTTAGTGTTTTCTGCACAAAAGCGATTCTGCAAAGCAATGTGAACACTTCTGCTTCCCAGGCACAGAGAAGGTGCTAGCAGGGAATTCTCTGCCTGCCTTTCCCCAGTGCTCTGCAAGCTCTCCAGGACAACATAGAATCTGGGGCTCTGTGCTTTCTTTCCTTCTGAACAAGTGTTAGTGTTTTCTGCACAAAAGCGATTCTTGCGAAGCAATGTGAACACTTCTGCTTCCCAGGCACAGAGAAGGTGCTAGCAGGGAATTCTCTGCCTGCCTTTCCCCAGTGCTCTGCAAGCTCTCCAGGACAACATAGAATCTGGGGCTCTGTGCTTTCTTTCCTTCTGAACAAGTGTTACTGTTTTCTGCACAAAAGCGATTCTGCGAACCAATGTGAACACTTCTGCTTCCCAGGCACAGAGAAGGTGCTAGAAAGGAATTCTCTGCCTGCCTTTCCCCAGTGCTCTGCAAGCTCTCCAGGACAACATAGAATCTGGGGCTCTGTGCTTTCTTTCCTTCTGAACAAGTGTTAGTGTTTTCTGCACAAAAGCGATTCTGCGAAGCAATGTGAACACTTCTGCTTCCCAGGCACGGAGAAGGTGCTAGCAAGGAATTCTCTGCCTGCCTTTCCCCAGTGCTCTGCAAGCTCTCCAGGACAACATAGAATCTGGGGCTGTGTGCTTTCTTTCCTTCTGAACAAGTGTTACTGTTTTCTGCACAAAAGCGATTCTGCGAAGCAATGTGAACAGGCACAGAGAAGGTGCTATCAGGGAATTCTCTGCCTGCCTTTCCCCAGTGCTCTGCAAGCTCTCCAGGACAACATAGAATCTGGGGCTCTGTGCTTTCTTTCGTTCTGAACAAGTGTTACTGTTTTCTGCACAAAAGCGATTCTGCGAAGCAATGTGAACAGGCACAGAGAAGGTGCTATCAGGGAATTCTCTGCCTGCCTTTCCCCAGTGCTCTGCAAGCTCTCCAGGACAACATAGAATCTGGGGCTCTGTGCTTTCTTTCCTTCTGAACAAGTGTTACTGTTTTCTGCACAAAAGCGATTCTGCGAAGCAATGTGAACAGGCACAGAGAAGGTGCTATCAGGGAATTCTCTGCCTGCCTTTCCCCAGTGCTCTGCAAGCTCTCCAGGACAACATAGAATCTGGGGCTCTGTGCTTTCTTTCCTTCTGAACAAGTGTTACTGTTTTCTGCACAAAAGCGATTCTGCGAAGCAATGTGAACACTTCTGCTTCCCAGGCACAGAGAAGGTGCTAGCAAGGAATTCTCTGCCTGCCTTTCCCCAGTGCTCTGCAAGCTCTCCAGGACAACATAAAATCTGGGGCTCTGTGCTTTCTTTCCTTCTGAACAAGTGTTAGTGTTTTCTGCACAAAAGCGATTCTTGCGAAGCAATGTGAACACTTCTGCTTCCCAGGCACAGAGAAGGTGCTAGCAGGGAATTCTCTGCCTGCCTTTCCCCAGTGCTCTGCAAGCTCTCCAGGACAACATCAAATCTGGGGCTCTGTGCTTTCTTTCCTTCTGAACAAGTGTTACTGTTTTCTGCACAAAAGCGATTCTGCGAAGCAATGTGAACAGGCACAGAGAAGGTGCTATCAGGGAATTCTCTGCCTGCCTTTCCCCAGTGCTCTGCAAGCTCTCCAGGACAACATAGAATCTGGGGCTCTGTGCTTTCTTTCCTTCTGAACAAGTGTTAGTGTTTTCTGCACAAAAGCGATTCTTGCGAAGCAATGTGAACACTTCTGCTTCCCAGGCACAGAGAAGGTGCTAGCAGGGAATTCTCTGCCTGCCTTTCCCCAGTGCTCTGCAAGCTCTCCAGGACAACATAAAATCTGGGGCTCTGTGCTTTCTTTCCTTCTGAACAAGTGTTACTGTTTTCTGCACAAAAGCGATTCTGCGAACCAATGTGAACACTTCTGCTTCCCAGGCACAGAGAAGGTGCTAGAAAGGAATTCTCTGCCTGCCTTTCCCCAGTGCTCTGCAAGCTCTCCAGGACAACATAGAATCTGGGGCTCTGTGCTTTCTTTCCTTCTGAACAAGTGTTAGTGTTTTCTGCACAAAAGCGATTCTGCGAAGCAATGTGAACACTGCTGCTTCCCAGGCACGGAGAAGGTGCTAGCAAGGAATTCTCTGCCTGCCTTTCCCCAGTGCTCTAAAAGCTCTCCAGGACAACATAAAATCTGGGGCTCTGTGCTTTCTTTCCTTCTGAACAAGTGTTAGTGTTTTCTGCACAAAAGCGATTCTTGCGAAGCAATGTGAACACTTCTGCTTCCCAGGCACAGAGAAGGTGCTAGCAGGGAATTCTCTGCCTGCCTTTCCCCAGTGCTCTGCAAGCTCTCCAGGACTACATAGAATCTGGGGCTCTGTGCTTTCTTTCGTTCTGAACAAGTGTTACTGTTTTCTGCACAAAAGCGATTCTGCGAAGCAATGTGAACAGGCACAGAGAAGGTGCTATCAGGGAATTCTCTGCCTGCCTTTCCCCAGTGCTCTGCAAGCTCTCCAGGACAACATAAAATCTGGGGCTCTGTGCTTTCTTTCCTTCTGAACAAGTGTTACTGTTTTCTGCACAAAAGCGATTCTGCGAACCAATGTGAACACTTCTGCTTCCCAGGCACAGAGAAGGTGCTAGAAAGGAATTCTCTGCCTGCCTTTCCCCAGTGCTCTGCAAGCTCTCCAGGACAACATAGAATCTGGGGCTCTGTGCTTTCTTTCCTTCTGAACAAGTGTTAGTGTTTTCTGCACAAAAGCGATTCTGCGAAGCAATGTGAACACTGCTGCTTCCCAGGCACGGAGAAGGTGCTAGCAAGAAATTCTCTGCCTGCCTTTCCCCAGTGCTCTAAAAGCTCTCCAGGACAACATAAAATCTGGGGCTCTGTGCTTTCTTTCCTTCTGAACAAGTGTTAGTGTTTTCTGCACAAAAGCGATTCTTGCGAAGCAATGTGAACACTTCTGCTTCCCAGGCACAGAGAAGGTGCTAGCAGGGAATTCTCTGCCTGCCTTTCCCCAGTGCTCTGCAAGCTCTCCAGGACTACATAGAATCTGGGGCTCTGTGCTTTCTTTCGTTCTGAACAAGTGTTACTGTTTTCTGCACAAAAGCGATTCTGCGAAGCAATGTGAACAGGCACAGAGAAGGTGCTATCAGGGAATTCTCTGCCTGCCTTTCCCCAGTGCTCTGCAAGCTCTCCAGGACAACATAGAATCTGGGGCTCTGTGCTTTCTTTCCTTCTGAACAAGTGTTACTGTTTTCTGCACAAAAGCGATTCTGCAAAGCAATGTGAACACTTCTGCTTCCCAGGCACAGAGAAGGTGCTAGCAAGGATTTCTCTGCCTGCCTTTCCCCAGTGCTCTGCAAGCTCTCCAGGACAACATAGAATCTGGGGCTCTGTGCTTTCTTTCCTTCTGAACAAGTGTTACTGTTTTCTGCACAAAAGCGATTCTGCGAAGCAATGTGAACACTTCTGCTTCCCAGGCACAGAGAAGGTGCTAGCAGGGAATTCTCTGCCTGCCTTTCCCCAGTGCTCTGCAAGCTCTCCAGGACAACATAGAATCTGGGGCTCTGTGCTTTCTTTCCTTCTGAACAAGTGTTAGTGTTTTCTGCACAAAAGCGATTCTTGCGAAGCAATGTGAACACTTCTGCTTCCCAGGCACAGAGAAGGTGCTAGCAGGGAATTCTCTGCCTGCCTTTCCCCAGTGCTCTGCAAGCTCTCCAGGACAACATAAAATCTGGGGCTCTGTGCTTTCTTTCCTTCTGAACAAGTGTTACTGTTTTCTGCACAAAAGCGATTCTGCGAACCAATGTGAACACTTCTGCTTCCCAGGCACAGAGAAGGTGCTAGAAAGGAATTCTCTGCCTGCCTTTCCCCAGTGCTCTGCAAGCTCTCCAGGACAACATAGAATCTGGGGCTCTGTGCTTTCTTTCCTTCTGAACAAGTGTTAGTGTTTTCTGCACAAAAGCGATTCTGCGAAGCAATGTGAACACTGCTGCTTCCCAGGCACGGAGAAGGTGCTAGCAAGAAATTCTCTGCCTGCCTTTCCCCAGTGCTCTAAAAGCTCTCCAGGACAACATAAAATCTGGGGCTCTGTGCTTTCTTTCGTTCTGAACAAGTGTTAGTGTTTTCTGCACAAAAGCGATTCTTGCGAAGCAATGTGAACACTTCTGCTTCCCAGGCACAGAGAAGGTGCTAGCAGGGAATTCTCTGCCTGCCTTTCCCCAGTGCTCTGCAAGCTCTCCAGGACAACATAGAATCTGGGGCTCTGTGCTTTCTTTCGTTCTGAACAAGTGTTACTGTTTTCTGCACAAAAGCGATTCTGCGAAGCAATGTGAACAGGCACAGAGAAGGTGCTATCAGGGAATTCTCTGCCTGCCTTTCCCCAGTGCTCTAAAATCTCTCCAGGACAACATAGAATCTGGGGCTCTGTGCTTTCTTTCCTTCTGAACAAGTGTTAGTGTTTTCTGCACAAAAGCGATTCTGCAAAGCAATGTGAACACTTCTGCTTCCCAGGCACAGAGAAGGTGCTAGCAGGGAATTCTCTGCCTGCCTTTCCCCAGTGCTCTGCAAGCTCTCCAGGACAACATAGAATCTGGGGCTCTGTGCTTTCTTTCCTTCTGAACAAGTGTTAGTGTTTTCTGCACAAAAGCGATTCTTGCGAAGCAAGGTGAACACCTCTGCTTCCCAGGCACAGAGAAGGTGCTAGCAGGGAATTCTCTGCCTGCCTTTCCCCAGTGCTCTGCAAGCTCTCCAGGACAACATAGAATCTGGGGCTCTGTGCTTTCTTTCCTTCTGAACAAGTGTTAGTGTTTTCTGCACAAAAGCGATTCTGCGAAGCAATGTGAACACTTCTGCTTCCCAGGCACGGAGAAGGTGCTAGCAAGGAATTCTCTGCCTGCCTTTCCCCAGTGCTCTGCAAGCTCTCCAGGACAACATAGAATCTGGGGCTCTGTGCTTTCTTTCCTTCTGAACAAGTGTTACTGTTTTCTGCACAAAAGCGATTCTGCGAAGCAATGTGAACAGGCACAGAGAAGGTGCTAGCAGGGAATTCTCTGCCTGCCTTTCCCCAGTGCTCTGCAAGCTCTCCAGGACAACATAGAATCTGGGGCTCTGTGCTTTCTTTCCTTCTGAACAAGTGTTACTGTTTTCTGCACAAAAGCGATTCTGCGAAGCAATGTGAACAGGCACAGAGAAGGTGCTATCAGGGAATTCTCTGCCTGCCTTTCCCCAGTGCTCTGCAAGCTCTCCAGGACAACATAGAATCTGGGGCTCTGTGCTTTCTTTCCTTCTGAACAAGTGTTACTGTTTTCTGCACAAAAGCGATTCTGCGAAGCAATGTGAACAGGCACAGAGAAGGTGCTAGCAGGGAATTCTCTGCCTGCCTTTCCCCAGTGCTCTGCAAGCTCTCCAGGACAACATAGAATCTGGGGCTCTGTGCTTTCTTTCCTTCTGAACAAGTGTTACTGTTTTCTGCACAAAAGCGATTCTGCGAAGCAATGTGAACACTTCTGCTTCCCAGGCACAGAGAAGGTGCTAGCAAGGAATTCTCTGCCTGCCTTTCCCCAGTGCTCTGCAAGCTCTCCAGGACAACATAAAATCTGGGGCTCTGTGCTTTCTTTCCTTCTGAACAAGTGTTAGTGTTTTCTGCACAAAAGCGATTCTTGCGAAGCAATGTGAACACTTCTGCTTCCCAGGCACAGAGAAGGTGCTAGCAGGGAATTCTATGCCTGCCTTTCCCCAGTGCTCTGCAAGCTCTCCAGGACAACATCAAATCTGGGGCTCTGTGCTTTCTTTCCTTCTGAACAAGTGTTACTGTTTTCTGCACAAAAGCGATTCTGCGAAGCAATGTGAACAGGCTCAGAGAAGGTGCTAGCAGGGAATTCTCTGCCTGCCTTTCCCCAGTGCTCTGCAAGCTCTCCAGGACAACATAAAATCTGTGGCACTGTGCTTTCTTTCCTTCTGAACAAGTGTTAGTGTTTTCTGCACAAAAGCGATTCTTGCGAAGCAATGTGAACACTTCTGCTTCCCAGGCACAGAGAAGGTGCTAGCAGGGAATTCTCTGCCTGCCTTTCCCCAGTGCTCTGCAAGCTCTCCAGGACAACATAGAATCTGGGGCTCTGTGCTTTCTTTCGTTCTGAACAAGTGTTACTGTTTTCTGCACAAAAGCGATTCTGCGAAGCAATGTGAACAGGCACAGAGAAGGTGCTATCAGGGAATTCTCTGCCTGCCTTTCCCCAGTGCTCTAAAAGCTCTCCAGGACAACATAAAATCTGGGGCTCTGTGCTTTCTTTCCTTCTGAACAAGTGTTACTGTTTTCTGCACAAAAGCGATTCTTGCGAAGCAATGTGAACACTTCTGCTTCCCAGGCACAGAGAAGGTGCTAGCAGGGAATTCTCTGCCTGCCTTTCCCCAGTGCTCTGCAAGCTCTCCAGGACTACATAGAATCTGGGGCTCTGTGCTTTCTTTCGTTCTGAACAAGTGTTACTGTTTTCTGCACAAAAGCGATTCTGCGAAGCAATGTGAACAGGCACAGAGAAGGTGCTATCAGGGAATTCTCTGCCTGCCTTTCCCCAGTGCTCTGCAAGCTCTCCAGGACAACATAGAATCTGGGGCTCTGTGCTTTCTTTCCTTCTGAACAAGTGTTACTGTTTTCTGCACAAAAGCGATTCTGCGAAGCAATGTGAACACTTCTGCTTCCCAGGCACAGAGAAGGTGCTAGCAAGGATTTCTCTGCCTGCCTTTCCCCAGTGCTCTGCAAGCTCTCCAGGACAACATAGAATCTGGGGCTCTGTGCTTTCTTTCCTTCTGAACAAGTGTTACTGTTTTCTGCACAAAAGCGATTCTGCGAAGCAATGTGAACACTTCTGCTTCCCAGGCACAGAGAAGGTGCTAGCAGGGAATTCTCTGCCTGCCTTTCCCCAGTGCTCTGCAAGCTCTCCAGGACAACATAGAATCTGGGGCTCTGTGCTTTCTTTCCTTCTGAACAAATGTTAGTGTTTTCTGCACAAAAGCGATTCTGCAAAGCAATGTGAACACTTCTGCTTCCCAGGCACAGAGAAGGTGCTAGCAGGGAATTCTCTGCCTGCCTTTCCCCAGTGCTCTGCAAGCTCTCCAGGACAACATAGAATCTGGGGCTCTGTGCTTTCTTTCGTTCTGAACAAGTGTTACTGTTTTCTGCACAAAAGCGATTCTGCGAAGCAATGTGAACAGGCACAGAGAAGGTGCTATCAGGGAATTCTCTGCCTGCCTTTCCCCAGTGCTCTGCAAGCTCTCCAGGACAACATAGAATCTGGGGCTCTGTGCTTTCTTTCCTTCTGAACAAGTGTTAGTGTTTTCTGCACAAAAGCGATTCTGCAAAGCAATGTGAACACTTCTGCTTCCCAGACACAGAGAAGGTGCTAGCAGGGAATTCTCTGCCTGCCTTTCCCCAGTGCTCTGCAAGCTCTCCAGGACAACATAAAATCTGGGGCTCTGTGCTTTCTTTCCTTCTGAACAAGTGTTACTGTTTTCTGCACAAAAGCGATTCTGCGAACCAATGTGAACACTTCTGCTTCCCAGGCACAGAGAAGGTGCTAGAAAGGAATTCTCTGCCTGCCTTTCCCCAGTGCTCTGCAAGCTCTCCAGGACAACATAGAATCTGGGGCTCTGTGCTTTCTTTCCTTCTGAACAAGTATTAGTGTTTTCTGCACAAAAGCAATTCTGCGAAGCAATGTGAACACTGCTGCTTCCCAGGCACGGAGAAGGTGCTAGCAAGGAATTCTCTGCCTGCCTTTCCCCAGTGCTCTAAAAGCTCTCCAGGACAACATAAAATCTGGGGCTCTGTGCTTTCTTTCCTTCTGAACAAGTGTTAGTGTTTTCTGCACAAAAGCGATTCTTGCGAAGCAATGTGAACACTTCTGCTTCCCAGGCACAGAGAAGGTGCTATCAGGGAATTCTCTGCCTGCCTTTCCGCAGTGCTCTGCAAGCTCTCCAGGACAACATAGAATCTGGGGCTCTGTGCTTTCTTTCGTTCTGAACAAGTGTTACTGTTTTCTGCACAAAAGCGATTCTGCGAAGCAATGTGAACAGGCACAGAGAAGGTGCTATCAGGGAATTCTCTGCCTGCCTTTCCCCAGTGCTCTGCAAGCTCTCCAGGACAACATAGAATCTGGGGCTCTGTGCTTTCTTTCCTTCTGAACAAGTGTTAGTGTTTTCTGCACAAAAGCGATTCTGCAAAGCAATGTGAACACTTCTGCTTCCCAGGCACAGAGAAGGTGCTAGAAAGGAATTCTCTGCCTGCCTTTCCCCAGTGCTCTGCAAGCTCTCCAGGACAACATAGAATCTGGGGCTCTGTGCTTTCTTTCCTTCTGAACAAGTGTTAGTGTTTTCTGCACAAAAGCGATTCTGCGAAGCAATGTGAACACTTCTGCTTCCCAGGCACGGAGAAGGTGCTAGCAAGGAATTCTCTGCCTGCCTTTCCCCAGTGCTCTGCAAGCTCTCCAGGACAACATAGAATCTGGGGCTCTGTGCTTTCTTTCGTTCTGAACAAGTGTTACTGTTTTCTGCACAAAAGCGATTCTGCGAAGCAATGTGAACAGGCACAGAGAAGGTGCTAGCAGGGAATTCTCTGCCTGCCTTTCCCCAGTGCTCTGCAAGCTCTCCAGGGCAACATGAAATCTGGGGCTCTGTGCTTTCTTTCGTTCTGAACAAGTGTTACTGTTTTCTGCACAAAAGCGATTCTGCGAAGCAATGTGAACAGGCACAGAGAAGGTGCTATCAGGGAATTCTCTGCCTACCTTTCCCCAGTGCTCTGCAAGCTCTCCAGGACAACATAAAATCTGGGGTTCTGTGCTTTCTTTCCTTCTGAACAAGTGTTACTGTTTTCTGCACAAAAGCGATTCTGCGAAGCAATGTGAACAGGCACAGAGAAGGTGCTATCAGGGAATTCTCTGCCTGCCTTTCCCCAGTGCTCTGCAAGCTCTCCAGGACAACATAAAATCTGGGGCTCTGTGCTTTCTTTCGTTCTGAACAACTGTTACTGTTTTCTGCACAAAAGCGATTCTGCGAAGCAATGTGAACACTTCTGCTTCCCAGGCACAGAGAAGGTGCTAGCAAGGAATTCTCTGCCTGCCTTTCCCCAGTGCTCTGCAAGCTCTCCAGGACAACATAGAATCTGGGGCTCTGTGCTTTCTTTCCTTCTGAACAAGTGTTAGTGTTTTCTGCACAAAAGCGATTCTTGCGAAGCTATGTGAACAGGCACAGAGAAGGTGCTAGCAGGGAATTCTCTGCCTGCCTTTCCCCAGTGCTCTGCAAGCTCTCCAGGACAACATAAAATCTGGGGCTCTGTGCTTTCTTTCGTTCTGAACAAGTGTTACTGTTTTCTGCACAAAAGCGATTCTTGCGAAGCAATGTGAACACTTCTGCTTCCCAGGCACAGAGAAGGTGCTATCAGGGAATTCTCTGCCTGCCTTTCCCCAGTGCTCTGCAAGCTCTCCAGGACAACATAGAATCTGGGGCTCTGTGCTTTCTTTCCTTCTGAACAAGTGTTACTGTTTTCTGCACAAAAGCGATTCTGCGAAGCAATGTGAACACTTCTGCTTCCCAGGCACAGAGAAGGTGCTATCAGGGAATTCTCTGCCTGCCTTTCCCCAGTGCTCTGCAAGCTCTCCAGGACAACATAGAATCTGGGGCTCTGTGCTTTCTTTCCTTCTGAACAAGTGTTACTGTTTTCTGCACAAAAGCGATTCTGCGAAGCAATGTGAACACTTCTGCTTCCCAGGCACAGAGAAGGTGCTAGCAGGGAATTCTCTGCCTGCCTTTCCCCAGTGCTCTGCAAGCTCTCCAGGACAACATAGAATCTGGGGCTCTGTGCTTTCTTTCCTTCTGAACAAGTGTTACTGTTTTCTGCACAAAAGCGATTCTGCGAAGCAATGTGAACAGGCACAGAGAAGGTGCTATCAGGGAATTCTCTGCCTGCCTTTCCCCAGTGCTCTGCAAGCTCTCCAGGACAACATAGAATCTGGGGCTCTGTGCTTTCTTTCGTTCTGAACAACTGTTACTGTTTTCTGCACAAAAGCGATTCTGCGAAGCAATGTGAACACTTCTGCTTCCCAGGCACAGAGAAGGTGCTATCAGGGAATTCTCTGCCTGCCTTTCCCCAGTGCTCTGCAAGCTCTCCAGGACTACATAGAATCTGGGGCTCTGTGCTTTCTTTCGTTCTGAACAACTGTTACTGTTTTCTGCACAAAAGCGATTCTGCGAAGCAATGTGAACACTTCTGCTTCCCAGGCACAGAGAAGGTGCTATCAGGGAATTCTCTGCCTGCCTTTCCCCAGTGCTCTGCAAGCTCTCCAGGACAACATAGAATCTGGGGCTCTGTGCTTTCTTTTGTTCTGAACAAGTGTTAGTGTTTTCTGCACAAAGGCGATTCTGCGAAGCAATGTAAACACTTCTGCTTCCCAGACACAGAGAAGGTGCTAGAAGGGAATTCTCTGCCTGCCTTTCCCCAGTGCTCTGCAAGCTCTCCAGAACAACAGCAAATCTGGGGCTCTGTGCTTTGTTTCATGCTGAACAAGTGTTAGTGTTTTCTGCAGAAAACCGATTCTGCGAAACAGTGGGAACACTTCTGCTTCCCAGGCACAGAGAAGGTGCTAGCAGGGAATTCTCTGCCTGCCTTTCCCCAGTGCTCTGCAAGCTCTCCAGGACAACATAGAATCTGGGGCTCTGTGCTTTCTTTTGTTCTGAACAAGTGTTAGTGTTTTCTGCACAAAGGCGATTCTGCGAAGCAATGTAAACACTTCTGCTTCCCAGACACAGAGAAGGTGCTAGAAGGGAATTCTCTGCCTGCCTTTCCCCAGTGCTCTGCAAGCTCTCCAGAACAACAGCAAATCTGGGGCTCTGTGCTTTGTTTCATGCTGAACAAGTGTTAGTGTTTTCTGCAGAAAACCGATTCTGCGAAACAGTGGGAACACTTCTGCTTCCCAGGCACAGAGAAGGTGCTAGCAGGGAATTCTCTGCCTGCCTTTCCCCAGTGCTCTGCAAGCTCTCCAGGACAACATAGAATCTGGGGCTCTGTGCTTTCTTTTGTTCTGAACAAGTGTTAGTGTTTTCTGCACAAAGTCGATTCTGCGAACTAATGTGAACACTTCTGCTTCCCAGGCACAGAGAAGGTGCTAGCAGGGAATTCCCTGCCTGCCTTTCCCCAGTGCTCTGCAAGCTCTCCAGAACAACAGCAAATCTGGGGCTCTGTGCTTTCTTTTGTTCTGAACAAGTGTTAGTGTTTTCTGCACAAAGGCGATTCTGCGAAGCAATGTGAACACTTCTGCTTCCCAGGCACAGAGAAGGTGCTAGCAGGGAATTCTCTGCCTGCCTTTCCCCAGTGCTCTGCAAGCTCTCCAGGACAACATAGAATCTGGGGCTCTGTGCTTTCTTTTGTTCTGAACAAGTGTTAGTGTTTTCTGCACAAAGGCGATTCTGCGAAGCAATGTGAACACTTCTGCTTCCCAGGCACAGAGAAGGTGCTAGCAGGGAATTCTCTGCCTCCCTTTCCCCAGTGCTCTGCAAGCTCTCCAGGACAACAGCAAATCTGGGGCTCTGTGCTTTCTTTCGTTCTGAACAAGTGTTAGTGTTTTCTGCACAAAAGCGATTCTGCGAAGCAACGTAAACACCTCTGCTTCCCAGGCACAGAGAAGGTGATAGCAGTGAATTCTCTGCCTGCCTTTCCCCAGTGCTCTGCAAGCTCTCCAGAACAACAGCAAATCTGGGGCTCTGTGCTTTCTTTCGTTCTGAACAAGTGTTAGTGTTTTCTGCACAAAGGCGATTCTGCGAAGCAATGTGAACACTTCTGCTTCCCAGGCACAGAGAAGGTGCTAGCAGGGAATTCTCTGCCTGCCTTTCCCCAGTGCTCTGCAAGCTCTCCAGAACAACAGCAAATCTGGGGCTCTGTGCTTTCTTTTGTTCTGAACAAGTGTTAGTGTTTTCTGCACAAAGGCGATTCTGCGAACTAATGTGAACACTTCTGCTTCCCAGGCACAGAGAAGGTGCTAGCAGGGAATTCTCTGCCTGCCTTTCCCCAGTGCTCTGCAAGCTCTCCAGAACAACAGCAAATCTGGGGCTCTGTGCTTTCTTTTGTTCTGAACAAGTGTTAGTGTTTTCTGCACAAAGGCGATTCTGCGAAGCAATGTGAACACTTCTGCTTCCCAGGCACAGAGAAGGTGCTAGCAGGGAATTCTCTGCCTGCCTTTCCCCAGTGCTCTGCAAGCTCTCCAGGGCAACATAAAATCTGGGGCTCTGTGCTTTCTTTCATTCTGAACAAGTGTTAGTGTTTTCTGCACAAAAGCGATTCTGCGAAGCAATGTGAACACTTCTGCTTCCCAGGCACAGAGAAGGTGCTAGCAGGGAATTCTCTGCCTGCCTTTCCCCAGTGCTCTGCAAGCTCTCTTGAACAACAGCAAATCTGGGGCTCTGTGCTTTCTTTTGTTCTGAACAAGTGTTAGTGTTTTCTGCACAAAGGCGATTCTGCGAAGCAATGTGAACACTTCTGCTTCCCAGGCACAGAGAAGGTGCTAGCAGGGAATTCTCTGCCTGCCTTTCCCCAGTGCTCTGCAAGCTCTCCAGGACAACAGCAAATCTGGGGCTCTGTGCTTTCTTTTGTTCTGAACAAGTGTTAGTGTTTTCTGCACAAAGGCGATTCTGCGAACTAATGTGAACACTTCTGCTTCCCAGGCACAGAGAAGGTGCTAGCAGTGAATTCTCTGCCTGCCTTTCCCCAGTGCTCTGCAAGCTCTCCAGAACAACAGCAAATCTGGGGCTCTGTGCTTTCTTTTGTTCTGAACAAGTGTTAGTGTTTTCTGCAGAAAAGCGATTCTGCGAAGCAACGTAAACACTTCTGATTCCCAGGCACAGAGAAGGTGCTAGCAGGGAATTCTCTGCCTGCCTTTCCCCAGTGCTCTGCAAGCTCTCCAGAACAACAGCAAATCTGGGGCTCTGTGCTTTCTTTTGTTCTGAACAAGTGTTAGTGTTTTCTGCACAAAGGCGATTCTGCGAAGCAATGTGAACACTTCTGCTTCCCAGGCACAGAGAAGGTGCTAGCAGGGAATTCTCTGCCTGCCTTTCCCCAGTGCTCTGCAAGCTCTCCAGGACAACATAGAATCTGGGGCTCTGTGCTTTCTTTCCTTCTGAACAAGTGTTAGTGTTTTCTGCACAAAGGCGATTCTGCGAAGCAATGTGAACACTTCTGCTTCCCAGGCACAGAGAAGGTGCTAGCAGGGAATTCTCTGCCTCCCTTTCCCCAGTGCTCTGCAAGCTCTCCAGGACAACAGCAAATCTGGGGCTCTGTGCTTTCTTTCGTTCTGAACAAGTGTTAGTGTTTTCTGCACAAAAGCGATTCTTGCGAAGCAATGTGAACACTTCTGCTTCCCAGGCACAGAGAAGGTGCTAGCAGGGAATTCTCTGCCTGCCTTTCCCCAGTGCTCTGCAAGCTCTCCAGGACAACATAGAATCTGGGGCTCTGTGCTTTCTTTCGTTCTGAACAAGTGTTACTGTTTTCTGCACCAAAGCGATTCTGCGAAGCAATGTGAACAGGCACAGAGAAGGTGCTATCAGGGAATTCTCTGCCTGCCTTTCCCCAGTGCTCTGCAAGCTCTCCAGGACAACATAGAATCTGGGGCTCTGTGCTTTCTTTCCTTCTGAACAAGTGTTAGTGTTTTCTGCACAAAAGCGATTCTGCAAAGCAATGTGAACACTTCTGCTTCCCAGGCACAGAGAAGGTGCTAGAAAGGAATTCTCTGCCTGCCTTTCCCCAGTGCTCTGCAAGCTCTCCAGGACAACATAGAATCTGGGGCTCTGTGCTTTCTTTCCTTCTGAACAAGTGTTAGTGTTTTCTGCACAAAAGCGATTCTGCGAAGCAATGTGAACACTTCTGCTTCCCAGGCACGGAGAAGGTGCTAGCAAGGAATTCTCTGCCTGCCTTTCCCCAGTGCTCTGCAAGCTCTCCAGGACAACATAGAATCTGGGGCTCTGTGCTTTCTTTCGTTCTGAACAAGTGTTACTGTTTTCTGCACAAAAGCGATTCTGCGAAGCAATGTGAACAGGCACAGAGAAGGTGCTAGCAGGGAATTCTCTGCCTGCCTTTCCCCAGTGCTCTGCAAGCTCTCCAGGGCAACATGAAATCTGGGGCTCTGTGCTTTCTTTCGTTCTGAACAAGTGTTACTGTTTTCTGCACAAAAGCGATTCTGCGAAGCAATGTGAACAGGCACAGAGAAGGTGCTATCAGGGAATTCTCTGCCTACCTTTCCCCAGTGCTCTGCAAGCTCTCCAGGACAACATAAAATCTGGGGTTCTGTGCTTTCTTTCCTTCTGAACAAGTGTTACTGTTTTCTGCACAAAAGCGATTCTGCGAAGCAATGTGAACAGGCACAGAGAAGGTGCTATCAGGGAATTCTCTGCCTGCCTTTCCCCAGTGCTCTGCAAGCTCTCCAGGACAACATAAAATCTGGGGCTCTGTGCTTTCTTTCGTTCTGAACAACTGTTACTGTTTTCTGCACAAAAGCGATTCTGCGAAGCAATGTGAACACTTCTGCTTCCCAGGCACAGAGAAGGTGCTAGCAAGGAATTCTCTGCCTGCCTTTCCCCAGTGCTCTGCAAGCTCTCCAGGACAACATAGAATCTGGGGCTCTGTGCTTTCTTTCCTTCTGAACAAGTGTTAGTGTTTTCTGCACAAAAGCGATTCTTGCGAAGCTATGTGAACAGGCACAGAGAAGGTGCTAGCAGGGAATTCTCTGCCTGCCTTTCCCCAGTGCTCTGCAAGCTCTCCAGGACAACATAAAATCTGGGGCTCTGTGCTTTCTTTCGTTCTGAACAAGTGTTACTGTTTTCTGCACAAAAGCGATTCTTGCGAAGCAATGTGAACACTTCTGCTTCCCAGGCACAGAGAAGGTGCTATCAGGGAATTCTCTGCCTGCCTTTCCCCAGTGCTCTGCAAGCTCTCCAGGACAACATAGAATCTGGGGCTCTGTGCTTTCTTTCCTTCTGAACAAGTGTTACTGTTTTCTGCACAAAAGCGATTCTTGCGAAGCAATGTGAACACTTCTGCTTCCCAGGCACAGAGAAGGTGCTATCAGGGAATTCTCTGCCTGCCTTTCCCCAGTGCTCTGCAAGCTCTCCAGGACAACATAGAATCTGGGGCTCTGTGCTTTCTTTCCTTCTGAACAAGTGTTACTGTTTTCTGCACAAAAGCGATTCTGCGAAGCAATGTGAACACTTCTGCTTCCCAGGCACAGAGAAGGTGCTAGCAGGGAATTCTCTGCCTGCCTTTCCCCAGTGCTCTGCAAGCTCTCCAGGACAACATAGAATCTGGGGCTCTGTGCTTTCTTTCCTTCTGAACAAGTGTTACTGTTTTCTGCACAAAAGCGATTCTGCGAAGCAATGTGAACAGGCACAGAGAAGGTGCTATCAGGGAATTCTCTGCCTGCCTTTCCCCAGTGCTCTGCAAGCTCTCCAGGACAACATAGAATCTGGGGCTCTGTGCTTTCTTTCGTTCTGAACAACTGTTACTGTTTTCTGCACAAAAGCGATTCTGCGAAGCAATGTGAACACTTCTGCTTCCCAGGCACAGAGAAGGTGCTATCAGGGAATTCTCTGCCTGCCTTTCCCCAGTGCTCTGCAAGCTCTCCAGGACTACATAGAATCTGGGGCTCTGTGCTTTCTTTCGTTCTGAACAACTGTTACTGTTTTCTGCACAAAAGCGATTCTGCGAAGCAATGTGAACACTTCTGCTTCCCAGGCACAGAGAAGGTGCTATCAGGGAATTCTCTGCCTGCCTTTCCCCAGTGCTCTGCAAGCTCTCCAGGACAACATAGAATCTGGGGCTCTGTGCTTTCTTTTGTTCTGAACAAGTGTTAGTGTTTTCTGCACAAAGGCGATTCTGCGAAGCAATGTAAACACTTCTGCTTCCCAGACACAGAGAAGGTGCTAGAAGGGAATTCTCTGCCTGCCTTTCCCCAGTGCTCTGCAAGCTCTCCAGAACAACAGCAAATCTGGGGCTCTGTGCTTTGTTTCATGCTGAACAAGTGTTAGTGTTTTCTGCAGAAAACCGATTCTGCGAAACAGTGGGAACACTTCTGCTTCCCAGGCACAGAGAAGGTGCTAGCAGGGAATTCTCTGCCTGCCTTTCCCCAGTGCTCTGCAAGCTCTCCAGGACAACATAGAATCTGGGGCTCTGTGCTTTCTTTTGTTCTGAACAAGTGTTAGTGTTTTCTGCACAAAGGCGATTCTGCGAAGCAATGTAAACACTTCTGCTTCCCAGACACAGAGAAGGTGCTAGAAGGGAATTCTCTGCCTGCCTTTCCCCAGTGCTCTGCAAGCTCTCCAGAACAACAGCAAATCTGGGGCTCTGTGCTTTGTTTCATGCTGAACAAGTGTTAGTGTTTTCTGCAGAAAACCGATTCTGCGAAGCAATGTGAACACTTCTGCTTCCCAGGCACAGAGAAGGTGCTAGCAGGGAATTCTCTGCCTGCCTTTCCCCAGTGCTCTGCAAGCTCTCCAGGACAACATAGAATCTGGGGCTCTGTGCTTTCTTTTGTTCTGAACAAGTGTTAGTGTTTTCTGCACAAAGTCGATTCTGCGAACTAATGTGAACACTTCTGCTTCCCAGGCACAGAGAAGGTGCTAGCAGGGAATTCCCTGCCTGCCTTTCCCCAGTGCTCTGCAAGCTCTCCAGAACAACAGCAAATCTGGGGCTCTGTGCTTTCTTTTGTTCTGAACAAGTGTTAGTGTTTTCTGCACAAAGGCGATTCTGCGAAGCAATGTGAACACTTCTGCTTCCCAGGCACAGAGAAGGTGCTAGCAGGGAATTCTCTGCCTGCCTTTCCCCAGTGCTCTGCAAGCTCTCCAGGACAACATAGAATCTGGGGCTCTGTGCTTTCTTTTGTTCTGAACAAGTGTTAGTGTTTTCTGCACAAAGGCGATTCTGCGAAGCAATGTGAACACTTCTGCTTCCCAGGCACAGAGAAGGTGCTAGCAGGGAATTCTCTGCCTCCCTTTCCCCAGTGCTCTGCAAGCTCTCCAGGACAACAGCAAATCTGGGGCTCTGTGCTTTCTTTCGTTCTGAACAAGTGTTAGTGTTTTCTGCACAAAAGCGATTCTGCGAAGCAACGTAAACACCTCTGCTTCCCAGGCACAGAGAAGGTGATAGCAGTGAATTCTCTGCCTGCCTTTCCCCAGTGCTCTGCAAGCTCTCCAGAACAACAGCAAATCTGGGGCTCTGTGCTTTCTTTCGTTCTGAACAAGTGTTAGTGTTTTCTGCACAAAGGCGATTCTGCGAAGCAATGTGAACACTTCTGCTTCCCAGGCACAGAGAAGGTGCTAGCAGGGAATTCTCTGCCTGCCTTTCCCCAGTGCTCTGCAAGCTCTCCAGAACAACAGCAAATCTGGGGCTCTGTGCTTTCTTTTGTTCTGAACAAGTGTTAGTGTTTTCTGCACAAAGGCGATTCTGCGAACTAATGTGAACACTTCTGCTTCCCAGGCACAGAGAAGGTGCTAGCAGGGAATTCTCTGCCTGCCTTTCCCCAGTGCTCTGCAAGCTCTCCAGAACAACAGCAAATCTGGGGCTCTGTGCTTTCTTTTGTTCTGAACAAGTGTTAGTGTTTTCTGCACAAAGGCGATTCTGCGAAGCAATGTGAACACTTCTGCTTCCCAGGCACAGAGAAGGTGCTAGCAGGGAATTCTCTGCCTGCCTTTCCCCAGTGCTCTGCAAGCTCTCCAGAACAACAGCAAATCTGGGGCTCTGTGCTTTCTTTCATTCTGAACAAGTGTTAGTGTTTTCTGCACAAAAGCGATTCTGCGAAGCAATGTGAACACTTCTGCTTCCCAGGCACAGAGAAGGTGCTAGCAGGGAATTCTCTGCCTGCCTTTCCCCAGTGCTCTGCAAGCTCTCCAGAACAACAGCAAATCTGGGGCTCTGTGCTTTCTTTTGTTCTGAACAAGTGTTAGTGTTTTCTGCACAAAGGCGATTCTGCGAAGCAATGTGAACACTTCTGCTTCCCAGGCACAGAGAAGGTGCTAGCAGGGAATTCTCTGCCTGCCTTTCCCCAGTGCTCTGCAAGCTCTCCAGGACAACAGCAAATCTGGGGCTCTGTGCTTTCTTTTGTTCTGAACAAGTGTTAGTGTTTTCTGCACAAAGGCGATTCTGCGAACTAATGTGAACACTTCTGCTTCCCAGGCACAGAGAAGGTGCTAGCAGTGAATTCTCTGCCTGCCTTTCCCCAGTGCTCTGCAAGCTCTCCAGAACAACAGCAAATCTGGGGCTCTGTGCTTTCTTTTGTTCTGAACAAGTGTTAGTGTTTTCTGCAGAAAAGCGATTCTGCGAAGCAACGTAAACACTTCTGATTCCCAGGCACAGAGAAGGTGCTAGCAGGGAATTCTCTGCCTGCCTTTCCCCAGTGCTCTGCAAGCTCTCCAGAACAACAGCAAATCTGGGGCTCTGTGCTTTCTTTTGTTCTGAACAAGTGTTAGTGTTTTCTGCACAAAGGCGATTCTGCGAAGCAATGTGAACACTTCTGCTTCCCAGGCACAGAGAAGGTGCTAGCAGGGAATTCTCTGCCTGCCTTTCCCCAGTGCTCTGCAAGCTCTCCAGGACAACATAGAATCTGGGGCTCTGTGCTTTCTTTCCTTCTGAACAAGTGTTAGTGTTTTCTGCACAAAGGCGATTCTGCGAAGCAATGTGAACACTTCTGCTTCCCAGGCACAGAGAAGGTGCTAGCAGGGAATTCTCTGCCTCCCTTTCCCCAGTGCTCTGCAAGCTCTCCAGGACAACAGCAAATCTGGGGCTCTGTGCTTTCTTTTGTTCTGAACAAGTGTTAGTGTTTTCTGCACAAAAGCGATTCTGCGAAGCAACGTAAACACCTCTGCTTCCCAGGCACAGAGAAGGTGATAGCAGTGAATTCTCTGCCTGCCTTTCCCCAGTGCTCTGCAAGCTCTCCAGAACAACAGCAAATCTGGGGCTCTGTGCTTTCTTTCGTTCTGAACAAGTGTTAGTGTTTTCTGCACAAAGGCGATTCTGCGAAGCAATGTGAACACTTCTGCTTCCCAGGCACAGAGAAGGTGCTAGCAGGGAATTCTCTGCCTGCCTTTCCCCAGTGCTCTGCAAGCTCTCCAGAACAACAGCAAATCTGGGGCTCTGTGCTTTCTTTTGTTCTGAACAAGTGTTAGTGTTTTCTGCACAAAGGCGATTCTGCGAACTAATGTGAACACTTCTGCTTCCCAGGCACAGAGAAGGTGCTAGCAGGGAATTCTCTGCCTGCCTTTCCCCAGTGCTCTGCAAGCTCTCCAGAACAACAGCAAATCTGGGGCTCTGTGCTTTCTTTTGTTCTGAACAAGTGTTAGTGTTTTCTGCACAAAAGCGATTCTTGCGAAGCAATGTGAACACTTCTGCTTCCCAGGCACAGAGAAGGTGCTAGCAGGGAATTCTCTGCCTGCCTTTCCCCAGTGCTCTGCAAGCTCTCCAGAACAACAGCAAATCTGGGGCTCTGTGCTTTCTTTCGTTCTGAACAAGTGTTAGTGTTTTCTGCACAAAAGCGATTCTGCGAAGCAATGTGAACACTTCTGCTTCCCAGGCACAGAGAAGGTGCTAGCAGGGAATTCTCTGCCTGCCTTTCCCCAGTGCTCTGCAAGCTCTCCAGGACAACATAGAATCTGGGGCTCTGTGCTTTCTTTTGTTCTGAACAAGTGTTAGTGTTTTCTGCACAAAGGCTATTCTGCGAAGCAATGTGAACACTTCTGCTTCCCAGGCACAGAGAAGGTGCTAGCAGGGAATTCTCTGCCTGCCTTTCCCCAGTGCTCTGCAAGCTCTCCAGGACAACAGCAAATCTGGGGCTCTGTGCTTTCTTTCGTTCTGAACAAGTGTTAGTGTTTTCTGCACAAAAGCGATTCTGCGAAGCAACGTAAACACCTCTGCTTCCCAGGCACAGAGAAGGTGATAGCAGTGAATTCTCTGCCTGCCTTTCCCCAGTGCTCTGCAAGCTCTCCAGAACAACAGCAAATCTGGGGCTCTGTGCTTTCTTTCGTTCTGAACAAGTGTTAGTGTTTTCTGCACAAAGGCGATTCTGCGAAGCAATGTGAACACTTCTGCTTCCCAGGCACAGAGAAGGTGCTAGCAGGGAATTCTCTGCCTGCCTTTCCCCAGTGCTCTGCAAGCTCTCCAGAACAACAGCAAATCTGGGGCTCTGTGCTTTCTTTTGTTCTGAACAAGTGTTAGTGTTTTCTGCACAAAGGCGATTCTGCGAACTAATGTGAACACTTCTGCTTCCCAGGCACAGAGAAGGTGCTAGCAGGGAATTCTCTGCCTGCCTTTCCCCAGTGCTCTGCAAGCTCTCCAGAACAACAGCAAATCTGGGGCTCTGTGCTTTCTTTTGTTCTGAACAAGTGTTAGTGTTTTCTGCACAAAGGCGATTCTGCGAAGCAATGTGAACACTTCTGCTTCCCAGGCACAGAGAAGGTGCTAGCAGGGAATTCTCTGCCTGCCTTTCCCCAGTGCTCTGCAAGCTCTCCAGAACAACAGCAAATCTGGGGCTCTGTGCTTTCTTTCGTTCTGAACAACTGTTAGTGTTTTCTGCACAAAAGCGATTCTGCGAAGCAATGTGAACACTTCTGCTTCCCAGGCACAGAGAAGGTGCTAGCAGGGAATTCTCTGCCTGCCTTTCCCCAGTGCTCTGCAAGCTCTCCAGAACAACAGCAAATCTGGGGCTCTGTGCTTTCTTTTGTTCTGAACAAGTGTTAGTGTTTTCTGCACAAAGGCGATTCTGCGAAGCAATGTGAACACTTCTGCTTCCCAGGCACAGAGAAGGTGCTAGCAGGGAATTCTCTGCCTGCCTTTCCCCAGTGCTCTGCAAGCTCTCCAGGACAACATAGAATCTGGGGCTCTGTGCTTTCTTTTGTTCTGAACAAGTGTTAGTGTTTTCTGCACAAAGGCGATTCTGCGAAGCAATGTGAACACTTCTGCTTCCCAGGCACAGAGAAGGTGCTAGCAGGGAATTCTCTGCCTCCCTTTCCCCAGTGCTCTGCAAGCTCTCCAGGACAACAGCAAATCTGGGGCTCTGTGCTTTCTTTCGTTCTGAACAAGTGTTAGTGTTTTCTGCACAAAAGCGATTCTGCGAAGCAACGTAAACACCTCTGCTTCCCAGGCACAGAGAAGGTGATAGCAGTGAATTCTCTGCCTGCCTTTCCCCAGTGCTCTGCAAGCTCTCCAGAACAACAGCAAATCTGGGGCTCTGTGCTTTCTTTCGTTCTGAACAAGTGTTAGTGTTTTCTGCACAAAGGCGATTCTGCGAAGCAATGTGAACACTTCTGCTTCCCAGGCACAGAGAAGGTGCTAGCAGGGAATTCTCTGCCTGCCTTTCCCCAGTGCTCTGCAAGCTCTCCAGAACAACAGCAAATCTGGGGCTCTGTGCTTTCTTTTGTTCTGAACAAGTGTTAGTGTTTTCTGCACAAAGGCGATTCTGCGAACTAATGTGAACACTTCTGCTTCCCAGGCACAGAGAAGGTGCTAGCAGGGAATTCTCTGCCTGCCTTTCCCCAGTGCTCTGCAAGCTCTCCAGAACAACAGCAAATCTGGGGCTCTGTGCTTTCTTTTGTTCTGAACAAGTGTTAGTGTTTTCTGCACAAAAGCGATTCTTGCGAAGCAATGTGAACACTTCTGCTTCCCAGGCACAGAGAAGGTGCTAGCAGGGAATTCTCTGCCTGCCTTTCCCCAGTGCTCTGCAAGCTCTCCAGAACAACAGCAAATCTGGGGCTCTGTGCTTTCTTTCGTTCTGAACAAGTGTTAGTGTTTTCTGCACAAAAGCGATTCTGCGAAGCAATGTGAACACTTCTGCTTCCCAGGCACAGAGAAGGTGCTAGCAGGGAATTCTCTGCCTGCCTTTCCCCAGTGCTCTGCAAGCTCTCCAGGACAACATAGAATCTGGGGCTCTGTGCTTTCTTTTGTTCTGAACAAGTGTTAGTGTTTTCTGCACAAAGGCTATTCTGCGAAGCAATGTGAACACTTCTGCTTCCCAGGCACAGAGAAGGTGCTAGCAGGGAATTCTCTGCCTCCCTTTCCCCAGTGCTCTGCAAGCTCTCCAGGACAACAGCAAATCTGGGGCTCTGTGCTTTCTTTCGTTCTGAACAAGTGTTAGTGTTTTCTGCACAAAAGCGATTCTGCGAAGCAACGTAAACACCTCTGCTTCCCAGGCACAGAGAAGGTGATAGCAGTGAATTCTCTGCCTGCCTTTCCCCAGTGCTCTGCAAGCTCTCCAGAACAACAGCAAATCTGGGGCTCTGTGCTTTCTTTCGTTCTGAACAAGTGTTAGTGTTTTCTGCACAAAGGCGATTCTGCGAAGCAATGTGAACACTTCTGCTTCCCAGGCACAGAGAAGGTGCTAGCAGGGAATTCTCTGCCTGCCTTTCCCCAGTGCTCTGCAAGCTCTCCAGAACAACAGCAAATCTGGGGCTCTGTGCTTTCTTTTGTTCTGAACAAGTGTTAGTGTTTTCTGCACAAAGGCGATTCTGCGAACTAATGTGAACACTTCTGCTTCCCAGGCACAGAGAAGGTGCTAGCAGGGAATTCTCTGCCTGCCTTTCCCCAGTGCTCTGCAAGCTCTCCAGAACAACAGCAAATCTGGGGCTCTGTGCTTTCTTTTGTTCTGAACAAGTGTTAGTGTTTTCTGCACAAAGGCGATTCTGCGAAGCAATGTGAACACTTCTGCTTCCCAGGCACAGAGAAGGTGCTAGCAGGGAATTCTCTGCCTGCCTTTCCCCAGTGCTCTGCAAGCTCTCCAGAACAACAGCAAATCTCGGGCTCTGTGCTTTCTTTCGTTCTGAACAACTGTTAGTGTTTTCTGCACAAAAGCGATTCTGCGAAGCAATGTGAACACTTCTGCTTCCCAGGCACAGAGAAGGTGCTAGCAGGGAATTCTCTGCCTGCCTTTCCCCAGTGCTCTGCAAGCTCTCCAGAACAACAGCAAATCTGGGGCTCTGTGCTTTCTTTTGTTCTGAACAAGTGTTAGTGTTTTCTGCACAAAGGCGATTCTGCGAAGCAATGTGAACACTTCTGCTTCCCAGGCACAGAGAAGGTGCTAGCAGGGAATTCTCTGCCTGCCTTTCCCCAGTGCTCTGCAAGCTCTCCAGGACAACAGCAAATCTGGGGCTCTGTGCTTTCTTTTGTTCTGAACAAGTGTTAGTGTTTTCTGCACAAAGGCGATTCTGCGAACTAATGTGAACACTTCTGCTTCCCAGGCACAGAGAAGGTGCTAGCAGTGAATTCTCTGCCTGCCTTTCCCCAGTGCTCTGCAAGCTCTCCAGAACAACAGCAAATCTGGGGCTCTGTGCTTTCTTTTGTTCTGAACAAGTGTTAGTGTTTTCTGCAGAAAAGCGATTCTGCGAAGCAACGTAAACACTTCTGCTTCCCAGGCACAGAGAAGGTGCTAGCAGGGAATTCTCTGCCTGCCTTTCCCCAGTGCTCTGCAAGCTCTCCAGAACAACAGCAAATCTGGGGCTCTGTGCTTTCTTTTGTTCTGAACAAATGTTAGTGTTTTCTGCACAAAGGCGATTCTGCGAAGCAATGTGAACACTTCTGCTTCCCAGGCACAGAGAAGGTGCTAGCAGGGAATTCTCTGCCTGCCTTTCCCCAGTGCTCTGCAAGCTCTCCAGGACAACATAGAATCTGGGGCTCTGTGCTTTCTTTCCTTCTGAACAAGTGTTAGTGTTTTCTGCACAAAGGCGATTCTGCGAAGCAATGTGAACACTTCTGCTTCCCAGGCACAGAGAAGGTGCTAGCAGGGAATTCTCTGCCTCCCTTTCCCCAGTGCTCTGCAAGCTCTCCAGGACAACAGCAAATCTGGGGCTCTGTGCTTTCTTTCGTTCTGAACAAGTGTTAGTGTTTTCTGCACAAAAGCGATTCTGCGAAGCAACGTAAACACCTCTGCTTCCCAGGCACAGAGAAGGTGATAGCAGTGAATTCTCTGCCTGCCTTTCCCCAGTGCTCTGCAAGCTCTCCAGAACAACAGCAAATCTGGGGCTCTGTGCTTTCTTTCGTTCTGAACAAGTGTTAGTGTTTTCTGCACAAAGGCGATTCTGCGAAGCAATGTGAACACTTCTGCTTCCCAGGCACAGAGAAGGTGCTAGCAGGGAATTCTCTGCCTGCCTTTCCCCAGTGCTCTGCAAGCTCTCCAGAACAACAGCAAATCTGGGGCTCTGTGCTTTCTTTTGTTCTGAACAAGTGTTAGTGTTTTCTGCACAAAGGCGATTCTGCGAACTAATGTGAACACTTCTGCTTCCCAGGCACAGAGAAGGTGCTAGCAGGGAATTCTCTGCCTGCCTTTCCCCAGTGCTCTGCAAGCTCTCCAGAACAACAGCAAATCTGGGGCTCTGTGCTTTCTTTTGTTCTGAACAAGTGTTAGTGTTTTCTGCACAAAAGCGATTCTTGCGAAGCAATGTGAACACTTCTGCTTCCCAGGCACAGAGAAGGTGCTAGCAGGGAATTCTCTGCCTGCCTTTCCCCAGTGCTCTGCAAGCTCTCCAGGACAACAGCAAATCTGGGGCTCTGTGCTTTCTTTTGTTCTGAACAAGTGTTAGTGTTTTCTGCAGAAAAGCGATTCTGTGAAGCAATGTGAACACTTCTGCTTCCCAGGCACAGAGAAGGGGCTAGCAGGGAATTCTCTGCCTGCCTTTCCCCAGTGCTCTGCAAGCTCTCCAGGACAACATAGAATCTGGGGCTCTGTGCTTTCTTTCCTTCTGAACAAGTGTTACTGTTTTCTGCACAAAAGCGATTCTGCGAAGCAATGTGAACACTTCTGCTTCCCAGGCACAGAGAAGGTGCTAGCAAGGAATTCTCTGCCTGCCTTTCCCCAGTGCTCTGCAAGCTCTCCAGGACAACATAAAATCTGGGGCTCTGTGCTTTCTTTCCTTCTGAACAAGTGTTAGTGTTTTCTGCACAAAAGCGATTCTTGCGAAGCAATGTGAACACTTCTGCTTCCCAGGCACAGAGAAGGTGCTAGCAGGGAATTCTCTGCCTGCCTTTCCCCAGTGCTCTTCAAGCTCTCCAGGACAACATAGAATCTGGGGCTCTGTGCTTTCTTTCGTTCTGAACAAGTGTTACTGTTTTCTGCACAAAAGCGATTCTGCGAAGCAATGTGAACACTTCTGCTTCCCAGGCACACAGAAGGTGCTAGCAGGGAATTCTCTGCCTGCCTTTCCCCAGTGCTCTGCAAGCTCTCCAGGACAACATCAAATCTGGGGCTCTGTGCTTTCTTTCATTCTGAACAAGTGTTACTGTTTTCTGCACAAAAGCGATTCTGCGAAGCAATGTGAACACTTCTGCTTCCCAGGCACAGAGAAGGTGCTAGCAGGGAATTCTCTGCCTGCCTTTCCCCAGTGCTCTGCAAGCTCTCCAGGACAACATAAAATCTGGGGCTCTGTGCTTTCTTTCGTTCTGAACAAGTGTTAGTGTTTTCTGCACAAAAGCGCTTCTGTGAGGCAATGTGAACACTTCTGCTTCCCAGGCACAGAGAAGGTGCTAGCAAGGAATTCTCTGCCTGCCTTTCCCCAGTGCTCTGCAGGGTATCCAGGACAACATAGAATCTGGGGCTCTGTGCTTCCTTTCGTTCTGAACAAGTGTTACTGTTTTCTGCACAAAAGCGATTCTGAGAAGCAATATGAACACTTCTGCTTCCCAGGCACAGAGAAGGTGCTAGCAGGGAATTGTCTGCCTGCCTTTCCCCAGTGCTCTGCAAGCTCTCCAGGACAACATCAAATCTGGGGCTCTGTGCTTTCTTTCATTCTGAACAAGTGTTACTGTTTTCTGCACAAAAGCGATTCTGCGAAGCAATGTGAACACTTCTGCTTCCCAGGCACAGAGAAGGTGCTAGCAGGGAATTCTCTGCCTGCCTTTCCCCAGTGCTCTGCAAGCTCTCCAGGACAACATAGAATCTGGGGCTCTGTGCTTTCTTTCCTTCTGAACAAGTGTTAGTGTTTTCTGCACAAAAGCGATTCTGCGAAGCAATGTGAACACTTCTGCTTCCCAGGCACACAGAAGGTGCTAGCAGGGAATTCTCTGCCTGCCTTTCCCCAGTGCTCTGCAAGCTCTCCAGGACAACATCAAATCTGGGGCTCTGTGCTTTCTTTCATTCTGAACAAGTGTTACTGTTTTCTGCACAAAAGCGATTCTGCGAAGCAATGTGAACACTTCTGCTTCCCAGGCACAGAGAAGGTGCTAGCAGGGAATTCTCTGCCTGCCTTTCCCCAGTGCTCTGCAAGCTCTCCAGGACAACATAGAATCTGGGGCTCTGTGCTTTCTTTCCTTCTGAACAAGTGTTAGTGTTTTCTGCACAAAAGCGATTCTGCGAAGCAATGTGAACACTTCTGCTTCCCAGGCACAGAGAAGGTGCTAGCAGGGAATTCTCTGCCTGCCTTTCCCCAGTGCTCTGCAAGCTCTCCAGGACAACAGCAAATCTGGGGCTGTGTGCTTTCTTTCGTTCTGAACAAGTGTTAGTGTTTTCTGCACAAAAGCGATTCTGCGAAGCAATGTGAACACTTCTGCTTCCCAGGCACAGAGAAGGTGCTAGCAGGGAATTCTCTGCCTGCCTTTCCCCAGTGCTCTGCAAGCTCTCCAGGACAACATAGAATCTGGGGCTCTGTGCTTTCTTTCGTTCTGAACAAGTGTTAGTGTTTTCTGCACAAAAGCGCTTCTGCGAAGCAATGGGAACACTTCTGCTTCCCAGGCACAGAGAAGGTGCTAGCAGGGAATTCTCTGCCTGCCTTTCCCCAGTGCTCTGCAGGCTCTCCAGGACAACAGCAAACCTGGGGCTCTGTGCTTTCTTTCATTCTGAACAAGTGTTGCTGTTTTCTGCACAAAAGCGATTCTGCGAAGCAATGTGAACACTTCTGCTTCCCAGGCACAGAGAAGGTGCTAGCAGGGAATTCTCTGCCTGCCTTTCCCCAGTGCTCTGCAAGCTCTCCAGGACAACATAGAATCTGGGGCTCTGTGCTTTCTTTCATTCTGAACAAGTGTTAGTGTTTTCTGCACAAAAGCGATTCTGCGAAGCAATGTGAACACTTCTGCTTCCCAGGCACAGAGAAGGTGCTATCAGGGAATTCTCTGCCTGCCTTTCCCCAGTGCTCTGCAAGCTCTCCAGGACAACGTAGAATCTGGGGCTCTGTGCTTTCTTTCCTTCTGAACAAGTGTTAGTGTTTTCTGCACAAAAGCGATTCTTGCGAAGCAATGTGAACACTTCTGCTTCCCAGGCACAGAGAAGGTGCTAGCAGGGAATTCTCTGCCTGCCTTTCCCCAGTGCTCTGCAAGCTCTCCAGGACAACAGCAAATCTGGGGCTCTGTGCTTTCTTTCATTCTGAACAAGTGTTACTGTTTTCTGCACAAAAGCGCTTCTGTGAGGCAATGTGAACACTTCTGCTTCCCAGGCACAGAGAAGGTGCTAGCAGGGAATTCTCTGCCTGCCTTTCCCCAGTGCTCTGCAAGCTCTCCAAGACAACATAGAATCTGGGGCTCTGTGCTTTCTTTCGTTCTGAACAAGTGTTAGTGTTTTCTGCACAAAAGCCATTCTGCGAAGCAATGGGAACACTTCTGCTTCCCAGGCACAGAGAAGGTGCTAGCAGGGAATTCTCTGCCTGCCTTTCCCCAGTGCTCTGCAAGCTCTCCAGGACAACATAGAATCTGGGGCTCTGTGCTTTCTTTCATTCTGAACAAGTGTTAGTGTTTTCTGCACAAAAGCGATTCTGCGAAGCAATGTGAACACTTCTGCTTCCCAGGCACAGAGAAGGTGCTAGCAGGGAATTCTCTGCCTGCCTTTCCCCAGTGCTCTGCAAGCTCTCCAGAACAACAGCAAATCTGGGGCTCTGTGCTTTCTTTCGTTCTGAACAAGTGTTAGTGTTTTCTGCACAAAAGCGCTTCTGTGAGGCAATGTGAACACTTCTGCTTCCCAGGCACAGAGAAGGTGCTAGCAGGGAATTCTCTGCCTGCCTTTCCCCAGTGCTCTGCAGGGTATCCAGGACAACAGCAAATCTGGGGCTCTGTGCTTCCTTTCGTTCTGAACAAGTGTTACTGTTTTCTGCACAAAAGCGATTCTGCGAAGCAATATGAACACTTCTGCTTCCCAGGCACAGAGAAGGTGCTAGCAGGGAATTGTCTGCCTGCCTTTCCCCAGTGCTCTGCAAGCTCTCCAGGGCAACATCAAATCTGGGGCTCTGTGCTTTCTTTCATTCTGAACAAGTGTTACTGTTTTCTGCAGAAAAGCGATTCTGCGAAGCAATGTGAACACTTCTGCTTCCCAGGCACAGAGAAGGTGCTAGCAGGGAATTCTCTGCCTGCCTTTCCCCAGTGCTCTGCAAGCTCTCCAGGACAACATAGAATCTGGGGCTCTGTGCTTTCTTTCGTTCTGAAAAAGTGTTACTGTTTTCTGCACAAAAGCGATTCTGCGAAGCAATGTGAACACTTCTGCTTCCCAGGCACACAGAAGGTGCTAGCAGGGAATTCTCTGCCTGCCTTTCCCCAGTGCTCTGCAAGCTCTCCAGGACAACATCAAATCTGGGGCTCTGTGCTTTCTTTCATTCTGAACAAGTGTTACTGTTTTCTGCACAAAAGCGATTCTGCGAAGCAATGTGAACACTTCTGCTTCCCAGGCACAGAGAAGGTGCTAGCAGGGAATTCTCTGCCTGCCTTTCCCCAGTGCTCTGCAAGCTCTCCAGGACAACATAGAATCTGGGGCTCTGTGCTTTCTTTCCTTCTGAACAAGTGTTAGTGTTTTCTGCACAAAAGCGATTCTGCGAAGCAATGTGAACACTTCTGCTTCCCAGGCACAGAGAAGGTGCTAGCAGGGAATTCTCTGCCTGCCTTTCCCCAGTGCTCTGCAAGCTCTCCAGGACAACATAGAATCTGGGGCTCTGTGCTTTCTTTCATTCTGAACAAGTGTTACTGTTTTCTGCAGAAAAGCGATTCTGCGAAGCAATGTGAACACTTCTGCTTCCCAGGCACAGAGAAGGTGCTAGCAGGGAATTCTCTGCCTGCCTTTCCCCAGTGCTCTGCAAGCTCTCCAGGACAACATAGAATCTGGGGCTCTGTGCTTTCTTTCCTTCTGAACAAGTGTTAGTGTTTTCTGCACAAAAGCGATTCTGCGAAGCAATGTGAACACTTCTGCTTCCTAGGCACAGAGAAGGTGCTAGCAGGGAATTCTCTGCCTGCCTTTCCCCAGTGCTCTGCAAGCTCTCCAGGACAACATAGAATCTGGGGCTCTGTGCTTTCTTTCGTTCTGAACAAGTGTTACTGTTTTCTGCACAAAAGCGATTCTGCGAAGCAATGTGAACACTTCTGCTTCCCAGGCACAGAGAAGGTGCTAGCAGGGAATTCTCTGCCTGCCTTTCCCCAGTGCTCTGCAAGCTCTCCAGGACAACAGCAAATCTGGGGCTGTGTGCTTTCTTTCGTTCTGAACAAGTGTTAGTGTTTTCTGCACAAAAGCGATTCTGCGAAGCAATGTGAACACTTCTGCTTCCCAGGCACAGAGAAGGTGCTAGCAGGGAATTCTCTGCCTGCCTTTCCCCAGTGCTCTGCAAGCTCTCCAGGACAACATAGAATCTGGGGCTCTGTGCTTTCTTTCCTTCTGAACAAGTGTTAGTGTTTTCTGCACAAAAGCGCTTCTGCAAAGCAATGTGAACACTTCTGCTTCCCAGGCACAGAGAAGGTGCTATCAGGGAATTCTCTGCCTGCCTTTCCCCAGTGCTCTGCAAGCTCTCCAGGACAACATAGAATCTGGGGCTCTGTGCTTTCTTTCGTTCTGAAAAAGTGTTACTGTTTTCTGCACAAAAGCGCTTCTGAGAGGCAATGTGAACACTTCTGCTTCCCAGGCACAGAGAAGGTGCTAGCAGGGAATTCTCTGCCTGCCTTTCCCCAGTGCTCTGCAGGCTCTCCAGGACAACATAGAATCTGGGGCTCTGTGCTTTCTTTCATTCTGAACAAGTGTTACTGTTTTCCGCACAAAAGCGATTCTGCGAAGCAATGTGAACACTTCTGCTTCCCAGGCACAGAGAAGGTGCTAGCAGGGAATTCTCTGCCTGCCTTTCCCCAGTGCTCTGCAAGCTCTCCAGGGCAACATCAAATCTGGGGCTCTGTGCTTTCTTTCATTCTGAACAAGTGTTACTGTTTTCTGCACAAAAGCGATTCTGCAAAGCAATGTGAACACTTCTGCTTCCCAGGCACAGAGAAGGTGCTAGCAGGGAATTCTCTGCCTGCCTTTCCCCAGTGCTCTGCAAGCTCTCCAGGACAACATAGAATCTGGGTCTCTGTGCTTTCTTTCGTTCTGAACAAGTGTTAGTGTTTTCTGCACAAAAGCGCTTCTGCGAAGCAATGGGAACACTTCTGCTTCCCAGGCACAGAGAAGGTGCTAGCAGGGAATTCTCTGCCTGCCTTTCCCCAGTGCTCTGCAGGCTCTCCAGGACAACAGCAAACCTGGGGCTCTGTGCTTTCTTTCATTCTGAACAAGTGTTGCTGTTTTCTGCACAAAAGCGATTCTGCGAAGCAATGTGAACACTTCTGCTTCCCAGGCACAGAGAAGGTGCTAGCAGGGAATTCTCTGCCTGCCTTTCCCCAGTGCTCTGCAAGCTCTCCAGGACAACATAGAATCTGGGGCTCTGTGCTTTCTTTCATTCTGAACAAGTGTTAGTGTTTTCTGCACAAAAGCGATTCTGCGAAGCAATGTGAACACTTCTGCTTCCCAGGCACAGAGAAGGTGCTATCAGGGAATTCTCTGCCTGCCTTTCCCCAGTGCTCTGCAAGCTCTCCAGGACAACGTAGAATCTGGGGCTCTGTGCTTTCTTTCCTTCTGAACAAGTGTTAGTGTTTTCTGCACAAAAGCGATTCTTGCGAAGCAATGTGAACACTTCTGCTTCCCAGGCACAGAGAAGGTGCTAGCAGGGAATTCTCTGCCTGCCTTTCCCCAGTGCTCTGCAAGCTCTCCAGGACAACAGCAAATCTGGGGCTCTGTGCTTTCTTTCATTCTGAACAAGTGTTACTGTTTTCTGCACAAAAGCGCTTCTGTGAGGCAATGTGAACACTTCTGCTTCCCAGGCACAGAGAAGGTGCTAGCAGGGAATTCTCTGCCTGCCTTTCCCCAGTGCTCTGCAAGCTCTCCAGGACAACATAGAATCTGGGGCTCTGTGCTTTCTTTCGTTCTGAACAAGTGTTAGTGTTTTCTGCACAAAAGCCATTCTGCGAAGCAATGGGAACACTTCTGCTTCCCAGGCACAGAGAAGGTGCTAGCAGGGAATTCTCTGCCTGCCTTTCCCCAGTGCTCTGCAAGCTCTCCAGGACAACATAGAATCTGGGGCTCTGTGCTTTCTTTCATTCTGAACAAGTGTTAGTGTTTTCTGCACAAAAGCGATTCTGCGAAGCAATGTGAACACTTCTGCTTCCCAGGCACAGAGAAGGTGCTAGCAGGGAATTCTCTGCCTGCCTTTCCCCAGTGCTCTGCAAGCTCTCCAGAACAACAGCAAATCTGGGGCTCTGTGCTTTCTTTCGTTCTGAACAAGTGTTAGTGTTTTCTGCACAAAAGCGCTTCTGTGAGGCAATGTGAACACTTCTGCTTCCCAGGCACAGAGAAGGTGCTAGCAGGGAATTCTCTGCCTGCCTTTCCCCAGTGCTCTGCAGGGTATCCAGGACAACAGCAAATCTGGGGCTCTGTGCTTCCTTTCGTTCTGAACAAGTGTTACTGTTTTCTGCACAAAAGCGATTCTGAGAAGCAATATGAACACTTCTGCTTCCCAGGCACAGAGAAGGTGCTAGCAGGGAATTGTCTGCCTGCCTTTCCCCAGTGCTCTGCAAGCTCTCCAGGGCAACATCAAATCTGGGGCTCTGTGCTTTCTTTCATTCTGAACAAGTGTTACTGTTTTCTGCAGAAAAGCGATTCTGCGAAGCAATGTGAACACTTCTGCTTCCCAGGCACAGAGAAGGTGCTAGCAGGGAATTCTCTGCCTGCCTTTCCCCAGTGCTCTGCAAGCTCTCCAGGACAACATAGAATCTGGGGCTCTGTGCTTTCTTTCGTTCTGAAAAAGTGTTACTGTTTTCTGCACAAAAGCGATTCTGCGAAGCAATGTGAACACTTCTGCTTCCCAGGCACACAGAAGGTGCTAGCAGGGAATTCTCTGCCTGCCTTTCCCCAGTGCTCTGCAAGCTCTCCAGGACAACATCAAATCTGGGGCTCTGTGCTTTCTTTCATTCTGAACAAGTGTTACTGTTTTCTGCACAAAAGCGATTCTGCGAAGCAATGTGAACACTTCTGCTTCCCAGGCACAGAGAAGGTGCTAGCAGGGAATTCTCTGCCTGCCTTTCCCCAGTGCTCTGCAAGCTCTCCAGGACAACATAGAATCTGGGGCTCTGTGCTTTCTTTCCTTCTGAACAAGTGTTAGTGTTTTCTGCACAAAAGCGATTCTGCGAAGCAATGTGAACACTTCTGCTTCCCAGGCACAGAGAAGGTGCTAGCAGGGAATTCTCTGCCTGCCTTTCCCCAGTGCTCTGCAAGCTCTCCAGGACAACATAGAATCTGGGGCTCTGTGCTTTCTTTCATTCTGAACAAGTGTTACTGTTTTCTGCAGAAAAGCGATTCTGCGAAGCAATGTGAACACTTCTGCTTCCCAGGCACAGAGAAGGTGCTAGCAGGGAATTCTCTGCCTGCCTTTCCCCAGTGCTCTGCAAGCTCTCCAGGACAACATAGAATCTGGGGCTCTGTGCTTTCTTTCCTTCTGAACAAGTGTTAGTGTTTTCTGCACAAAAGCGATTCTGCGAAGCAATGTGAACACTTCTGCTTCCTAGGCACAGAGAAGGTGCTAGCAGGGAATTCTCTGCCTGCCTTTCCCCAGTGCTCTGCAAGCTCTCCAGGACAACATAGAATCTGGGGCTCTGTGCTTTCTTTCGTTCTGAACAAGTGTTACTGTTTTCTGCACAAAAGCGATTCTGCGAAGCAATGTGAACACTTCTGCTTCCCAGGCACAGAGAAGGTGCTAGCAGGGAATTCTCTGCCTGCCTTTCCCCAGTGCTCTGCAAGCTCTCCAGGACAACAGCAAATCTGGGGCTGTGTGCTTTCTTTCGTTCTGAACAAGTGTTAGTGTTTTCTGCACAAAAGCGATTCTGCGAAGCAATGTGAACACTTCTGCTTCCCAGGCACAGAGAAGGTGCTAGCAGGGAATTCTCTGCCTGCCTTTCCCCAGTGCTCTGCAAGCTCTCCAGGACAACATAGAATCTGGGGCTCTGTGCTTTCTTTCCTTCTGAACAAGTGTTAGTGTTTTCTGCACAAAAGCGCTTCTGCAAAGCAATGTGAACACTTCTGCTTCCCAGGCACAGAGAAGGTGCTATCAGGGAATTCTCTGCCTGCCTTTCCCCAGTGCTCTGCAAGCTCTCCAGGACAACATAGAATCTGGGGCTCTGTGCTTTCTTTCGTTCTGAAAAAGTGTTACTGTTTTCTGCACAAAAGCGCTTCTGAGAGGCAATGTGAACACTTCTGCTTCCCAGGCACAGAGAAGGTGCTAGCAGGGAATTCTCTGCCTGCCTTTCCCCAGTGCTCTGCAGGCTCTCCAGGACAACATAGAATCTGGGGCTCTGTGCTTTCTTTCATTCTGAACAAGTGTTACTGTTTTCCGCACAAAAGCGATTCTGCGAAGCAATGTGAACACTTCTGCTTCCCAGGCACAGAGAAGGTGCTAGCAGGGAATTCTCTGCCTGCCTTTCCCCAGTGCTCTGCAAGCTCTCCAGGGCAACATCAAATCTGGGGCTCTGTGCTTTCTTTCATTCTGAACAAGTGTTACTGTTTTCTGCACAAAAGCGATTCTGCAAAGCAATGTGAACACTTCTGCTTCCCAGGCACAGAGAAGGTGCTAGCAGGGAATTCTCTGCCTGCCTTTCCCCAGTGCTCTGCAAGCTCTCCAGGACAACATAGAATCTGGGTCTCTGTGCTTTCTTTCGTTCTGAACAAGTGTTACTGTTTTCTGCACAAAAGCGATTCTGCGAAGCAATGTGAACACTTCTGCTTCCCAGGCACAGAGAAGGTGCTAGCAGGGAATTCTCTGCCTGCCTTTCCCCAGTGCTCTGCAAGCTCTCCAGGACAACATAGAATCTGGGGCTCTGTGCTTTCTTTCGTTCTGAACAAGTGTTAGTGTTTTGTGCACAAAAGCGATTCTGAGAATCAATATGAACACTTCTGCTTCCCAGGCACAGAGAAGGTGCTAGCAGGGAATTCTCTGCCTGCCTTTCCCCAGTGCTCTGCAAGCTCTCCAGGACAACATAGAATCTGGGGCTCTGTGCTTTCTTTCATTCTGAACAAGTGTTACTGTTTTCTGCACAAAAGCGATTCTGCGAAGCAATGTGAACACTTCTGCTTCCCAGGCACAGAGAAGGTGCTAGCAGGGAATTCTCTGCCTGCCTTTCCCCAGTGCTCTGCAAGCTCTCCAGGACAACATCAAATCTGGGGCTCTGTGCTTTCTTTCATTCTGAACAAGTGTTACTGTTTTCTGCACAAAAGTGATTCTGTGAAGCAATGTGAACACTTCTGCTTCCCAGGCACAGAGAAGGTGCTAGCAGGGAATTCTCTGCCTGCCTTTCCCCAGTGCTCTGCAAGCTCTCCAGGACAACATAGAATCTGGGGCTCTGTGCTTTCTTTCCTTCTGAACAAGTGTTAGTGTTTTCTGCACAAAAGCGATTCTGCGAAGCAATGTGAACACTTCTGCTTCCCAGGCACAGAGAAGGTGCTAGCAGGGAATTCTCTGCCTGCCTTTCCCCAGTGCTCTGCAAGCTGTCCAGGACAACAGCAAATCTGGGGCTGTGTGCTTTCTTTCGTTCTGAACAAGTGTTAGTGTTTTCTGCACAAAAGCGATTCTGCGAAGCAATGTGAACACTTCTGCTTCCCAGGCACAGAGAAGGTGCTAGCAGGGAATTCTCTGCCTGCCTTTCCCCAGTGCTCTGCAAGCTCTCCAGGACAACATAGAATCTGGGGCTCTGTGCTTTCTTTCGTTCTGAACAAGTGTTAGTGTTTTCTGCACAAAAGCGCTTCTGCGAAGCAATGGGAACACTTCTGCTTCCCAGGCACAGAGAAGGTGCTAGCAGGGAATTCTCTGCCTGCCTTTCCCCAGTGCTCTGCAGGCTCTCCAGGACAACAGCAAACCTGGGGCTCTGCGCTTTCTTTCATTCTGAACAAGTGTTGCTGTTTTCTGCACAAAAGCGATTCTGCGAAGCAATGTGAACACTTCTGCTTCCCAGGCACAGAGAAGGTGCTAGCAGGGAATTCTCTGCCTGCCTTTCCCCAGTGCTCTGCAAGCTCTCCAGGACAACATAGAATCTGGGGCTCTGTGCTTTCTTTCATTCTGAACAAGTGTTAGTGTTTTCTGCACAAAAGCGATTCTGCGAAGCAATGTGAACACTTCTGCTTCCCAGGCACAGAGAAGGTGCTAGCAGGGAATTCTCTGCCTGCCTTTCCCCAGTGCTCTGCAAGCTCTCCAGGACAACAGCAAATCTGGGGCTCTGTGCTTTCTTTCGTTCTGAACAAGTGTTACTGTTTTCTGCACAAAAGCGATTCTGCGAAGCAATGTGAACACTTCTGCTTCCCAGGCACAGAGAAGGTGCTAGCAGGGAATTCTCTGCCTGCCTTTCCCCAGTGCTCTGCAAGCTCTCCAGGACAACAGCAAATCTGGGGCTCTGTGCTTTCTTTCGTTCTGAACAAGTGTTACTGTTTTCTGCACAAAAGCGCTTCTGCGAAGCAATGTGAACACTTCTGCTTCCCAGGCACAGAGAAGGTGCTAGCAGGGAATTCTCTGCCTGCCTTTCCCCAGTGCTCTGCAAGCTCTCCAGGACAACAGCAAATCTGGGGCTCTGTGCTTTCTTTCGTTCTGAACAAGTGTTAGTGTTTTCTGCACAAAAGCGCTTCTGTGAGGCAATGTGAACACTTCTGCTTCCCAGGCACAGAGAAGGTGCTAGCAAGGAATTCTCTGCCTGCCTTTCCCCAGTGCTCTGCAGGGTATCCAGGACAACATAGAATCTGGGGCTCTGTGCTTCCTTTCGTTCTGAACAAGTGTTACTGTTTTCTGCACAAAAGCGATTCTGAGAAGCAATATGAACACTTCTGCTTCCCAGGCACAGAGAAGGTGCTAGCAGGGAATTGTCTGCCTGCCTTTCCCCAGTGCTCTGCAAGCTCTCCAGGGCAACATCAAATCTGGGGCTCTGTGCTTTCTTTCATTCTGAACAAGTGTTACTGTTTTCTGCAGAAAAGCGATTCTGCGAAGCAATGTGAACACTTCTGCTTCCCAGGCACTGAGAAGGTGCTAGCAGGGAATTCTCTGCCTGCCTTTCCCCAGTGCTCTGCAAGCTCTCCAGGACAACATAGAATCTGGGGCTCTGTGCTTTCTTTCCTTCTGAACAAGTGTTAGTGTTTTCTGCACAAAAGCGATTCTGCGAAGCAATGTGAACACTTCTGCTTCCCAGGCACAGAGAAGGTGCTAGCAGGGAATTCTCTGCCTGCCTTTCCCCAGTGCTCTGCAAGCTCTCCAGGACAACAGCAAATCTGGGGCTCTGTGCTTTCTTTCGTTCTGAACAAGTGTTACTGTTTTCTGCACAAAAGCGATTCTGCGAAGCAATGTGAACACTTCTGCTTCCCAGGCACAGAGAAGGTGCTAGCAAGGAATTCTCTGCCTGCCTTTCCCCAGTGCTCTGCAAGCTCTCCAGGACAACATCAAATCTGGGGCTCTGTGCTTTCTTTTGTTCTGAACAAGTGTTACTGTTTTCTGCACAAAAGCGATTCTGCGAAGCAATGTGAACACTTCTGCTTCCCAGGCACAGAGAAGGTGCTATCAGGGAATTCTCTGCCTGCCTTTCCCCAGTGCTCTGCAAGCTCTCCAGGACAACATAGAATCTGGGGCTCTGTGCTTTCTTTCGTTCTGAACAAGTGTTACTGCTTTCTGCACAAAAGCGATTCTGCGAAGCAATGTGAACACTTCTGCTTCCCAGGCACAGAGAAGGTGCTAGCAGGGAATTCTCTGCCTGCCTTTCCCCAGTGCTCTGCAAGCTCTCCAGGACAACAGCAAATCTGGGGCTCTGTGCTTTCTTTCATTCTGAACAAGTGTTACTGTTTTCTGCACAAAAGCGATTCTGCGAAGCAATGTGAACACTTCTGCTTCCCAGGCACAGAGAAGGTGCTAGCAGGGAATTCTCCGCCTGCCTTTCCCAGTGCTCTGCAAGCTCTCCAGGACAACATAGAATCTGGGGCTCTGTGCTTTCTTTCGTTCTGAACAAGTGTTGCTGTTTTCTGCACAAAAACGATTCTGCGAAGCAATGTGAACACTTCTGCTTCCCAGGCACAGAGAAGGTGCTAGCAGGGAATTCTCTGCCTGCCTTTCCCCAGTGCTCTGCAAGCTCTCCAGGACAACATAGAATCTGGGGCTCTGTGCTTTCTTTCCTTCTGAACAAGTGTTAGTGTTTTCTGCACAAAAGCGATTCTGTGAGGCAATGTGAACACTACTGCTTCCCAGGCACAGAGAAGGTGCTAGCAGGGAATTCTCTGCCTGCCTTTCCCCAGTGCTCTGCAAGCTCTCCAGGACAACATAGAATCTGGGGCTCTGTGCTTTCTTTCGTTCTGAACAAGTGTTAGTGTTTTCTGCACAAAAGCGATTCTGCGAAGCAATGTGAACACTTCTGCCTCCCAGGCACAGAGAAGGTGCTAGCAGGGAATTCTCTGCCTGCCTTTCCCCAGTGCTCTGCAAGCTCTCCAGGACAACAGCAAATCTGGGGCTGTGTGCTTTCTTTCGTTCTGAACAAGTGTTAGTGTTTTCTGCACAAAAGCGATTCTGCGAAGCAATGTGAACACTTCTGCTTCCCAGGCACAGAGAAGGTGCTAGCAGGGAATTCTCTGCCTGCCTTTCCCCAGTGCTCTGCAAGCTCTCCAGGACAACATAGAATCTGGGGCTCTGTGCTTTCTTTCCTTCTGAACAAGTGTTAGTGTTTTCTGCACAAAAGCGCTTCTGCAAAGCAATGTGAACACTTCTGCTTCCCAGGCACAGAGAAGGTGCTAGCAGGGAATTCTCTGCCTGCCTTTCCCCAGTGCTCTGCAGGCTCTCCAGGACAACAGCAAACCTGGGGCTCTGTGCTTTCTTTCATTCTGAACAAGTGTTGCTGTTTTCTGCACAAAAGCGATTCTGCGAAGCAATGTGAACACTTCTGCTTCCCAGGCACAGAGAAGGTGCTAGCAGGGAATTCTCTGCCTGCCTTTCCCCAGTGCTCTGCAAGCTCTCCAGGACAACATAGAATCTGGGGCTCTGTGCTTTCTTTCGTTCTGAACAAGTGTTACTGTTTTCTGCACAAAAGCGCTTCTGTGAGGCAATGTGAACACTTCTGCTTCCCAGGCACAGAGAAGGTGCTAGCAGGGAATTCTCTGCCTGCCTTTCCCCAGTGCTCTGCAGGCTCTCCAGGACAACATAGAATCTGGGGCTCTGTGCTTTCTTTCCTTCTGAACAAGTGTTAGTGTTTTCCGCACAAAAGCGATTCTGCGAAGCAATGTGAACACTTCTGCTTCCCAGGCACAGAGAAGGTGCTAGCAGGGAATTCTCTGCCTGCCTTTCCCCAGTGCTCTGCAAGCTCTCCAGGGCAACATCAAATCTGGGGCTCTGTGCTTTCTTTCATTCTGAACAAGTGTTACTGTTTTCTGCACAAAAGCGATTCTGCAAAGCAATGTGAACACTTCTGCTTCCCAGGCACAGAGAAGGTGCTAGCAGGGAATTCTCTGCCTGCCTTTCCCCAGTGCTCTGCAAGCTCTCCAGGACAACATAAAATCTGGGGCTCTGTGCTTTCTTTCATTCTGAACAAGTGTTACTGTTTTCTGCAGAAAAGCGATTCTGCGAAGCAATGTGAACACTTCTGCTTCCCAGGCACAGAGAAGGTGCTAGCAGGGAATTCTCTGCCTGCCTTTCCCCAGTGCTCTGCAAGCTCTCCAGGACAACATAGAATCTGGGGCTCTGTGCTTTCTTTCCTTCTGAACAAGTGTTAGTGTTTTCTGCACAAAAGCGATTCTGCGAAGCAATGTGAACACTTCTGCTTCCCAGGCACAGAGAAGGTGCTAGCAGGGAATTCTCTGCCTGCCTTTCCCCAGTGCTCTGCAAGCTCTCCAGGACAACAGCAAATCTGGGGCTCTGTGCTTTCTTTCGTTCTGAACAAGTGTTACTGTTTTCTGCACAAAAGCGATTCTGCGAAGCAATGTGAACACTTCTGCTTCCCAGGCACAGAGAAGGTGCTAGCAAGGAATTCTCTGCCTGCCTTTCCCCAGTGCTCTGCAAGCTCTCCAGGACAACATCAAATCTGGGGCTCTGTGCTTTCTTTTGTTCTGAACAAGTGTTACTGTTTTCTGCACAAAAGCGATTCTGCGAAGCAATGTGAACACTTCTGCTTCCCAGGCACAGAGAAGGTGCTATCAGGGAATTCTCTGCCTGCCTTTCCCCAGTGCTCTGCAAGCTCTCCAGGACAACATAGAATCTGGGGCTCTGTGCTTTCTTTCGTTCTGAACAAGTGTTACTGCTTTCTGCACAAAAGCGATTCTGCGAAGCAATGTGAACACTTCTGCTTCCCAGGCACAGAGAAGGTGCTAGCAGGGAATTCTCTGCCTGCCTTTCCCCAGTGCTCTGCAAGCTCTCCAGGACAACAGCAAATCTGGGGCTCTGTGCTTTCTTTCATTCTGAACAAGTGTTACTGTTTTCTGCACAAAAGCGATTCTGCGAAGCAATGTGAACACTTCTGCTTCCCAGGCACAGAGAAGGTGCTAGCAGGGAATTCTCCGCCTGCCTTTCCCAGTGCTCTGCAAGCTCTCCAGGACAACATAGAATCTGGGGCTCTGTGCTTTCTTTCGTTCTGAACAAGTGTTGCTGTTTTCTGCACAAAAACGATTCTGCGAAGCAATGTGAACACTTCTGCTTCCCAGGCACAGAGAAGGTGCTAGCAGGGAATTCTCTGCCTGCCTTTCCCCAGTGCTCTGCAAGCTCTCCAGGACAACATAGAATCTGGGGCTCTGTGCTTTCTTTCCTTCTGAACAAGTGTTAGTGTTTTCTGCACAAAAGCGATTCTGTGAGGCAATGTGAACACTACTGCTTCCCAGGCACAGAGAAGGTGCTAGCAGGGAATTCTCTGCCTGCCTTTCCCCAGTGCTCTGCAAGCTCTCCAGGACAACATAGAATCTGGGGCTCTGTGCTTTCTTTCGTTCTGAACAAGTGTTAGTGTTTTCTGCACAAAAGCGATTCTGCGAAGCAATGTGAACACTTCTGCCTCCCAGGCACAGAGAAGGTGCTAGCAGGGAATTCTCTGCCTGCCTTTCCCCAGTGCTCTGCAAGCTCTCCAGGACAACAGCAAATCTGGGGCTGTGTGCTTTCTTTCGTTCTGAACAAGTGTTAGTGTTTTCTGCACAAAAGCGATTCTGCGAAGCAATGTGAACACTTCTGCTTCCCAGGCACAGAGAAGGTGCTAGCAGGGAATTCTCTGCCTGCCTTTCCCCAGTGCTCTGCAAGCTCTCCAGGACAACATAGAATCTGGGGCTCTGTGCTTTCTTTCCTTCTGAACAAGTGTTAGTGTTTTCTGCACAAAAGCGCTTCTGCAAAGCAATGTGAACACTTCTGCTTCCCAGGCACAGAGAAGGTGCTAGCAGGGAATTCTCTGCCTGCCTTTCCCCAGTGCTCTGCAGGCTCTCCAGGACAACAGCAAACCTGGGGCTCTGTGCTTTCTTTCATTCTGAACAAGTGTTGCTGTTTTCTGCACAAAAGCGATTCTGCAAAGCAATGTGAACACTTCTGCTTCCCAGGCACAGAGAAGGTGCTAGCAGGGAATTCTCTGCCTGCCTTTCCCCAGTGCTCTGCAGGCTCTCCAGGACAACATAGAATCTGGGGCTCTGTGCTTTCTTTCCTTCTGAACAAGTGTTAGTGTTTTCCGCACAAAAGCGATTCTGCGAAGCAATGTGAACACTTCTGCTTCCCAGGCACAGAGAAGGTGCTAGCAGGGAATTCTCTGCCTGCCTTTCCCCAGTGCTCTGCAAGCTCTCCAGGGCAACATCAAATCTGGGGCTCTGTGCTTTCTTTCATTCTGAACAAGTGTTACTGTTTTCTGCACAAAAGCGATTCTGCAAAGCAATGTGAACACTTCTGCTTCCCAGGCACAGAGAAGGTGCTAGCAGGGAATTCTCTGCCTGCCTTTCCCCAGTGCTCTGCAAGCTCTCCAGGACAACATAGAATCTGGGTCTCTGTGCTTTCTTTCGTTCTGAACAAGTGTTAGTGTTTTCTGCACAAAAGCGATTCTGCGAAGCAATGTGAACGCTTCTGCTTCCCAGGCACAGAGAAGGTGCTAGCAGGGAATTCTCTGCCTGCCTTTCCCCAGTGCTCTGCAAGCTCTCCAGGACAACATAGAATCTGGGGCTCTGTGCTTTCTTTCGTTCTGAACAAGTGTTACTGTTTTCTGCACAAAAGCGATTCTGCGAAGCAATGTGAACACTTCTGCTTCCCAGGCACAGAGAAGGTGCTAGCAGGGAATTCTCTGCCTGCCTTTCCCCAGTGCTCTGCAAGCTCTCCAGGACAACATAGAATCTGGGGCTCTGTGCTTTCTTTCGTTCTGAACAAGTGTTAGTGTTTTCTGCACAAAAGCGATTCTGAGAATCAATATGAACACTTCTGCTTCCCAGGCACAGAGAAGGTGCTAGCAGGGAATTCTCTGCCTGCCTTTCCCCAGTGCTCTGCAAGCTCTCCAGGACAACAGCAAACCTGGGGCTCTGTGCTTTCTTTCATTCTGAACAAGTGTTAGTGTTTTCTGCACAAAAGCGATTCTGCGAAGCAATGTGAACACTTCTGCTTCCCAGGCACACAGAAGGTGCTAGCAGGGAATTCTCTGCCTGCCTTTCCCCAGTGCTCTGCAAGCTCTCCAGGACAACAGCAAATCTGGGGCTGTGTGCTTTCTTTCGTTCTGAACAAGTGTTAGTGTTTTCTGCACAAAAGCGATTCTGCGAAGCAATGTGAACACTTCTGCTTCCCAGGCACAGAGAAGGTGCTAGCAGGGAATTCTCTGCCTGCCTTTCCCCAGTGCTCTGCAAGCTCTCCAGGACAACATAGAATCTGGGGCTCTGTGCTTTCTTTCATTCTGAACAAGTGTTACTGTTTTCTGCACAAAAACGATTCTGCGAAGCAATGTGAACACTTCTGCTTCCCAGGCACAGAGAAGGTGCTAGCAGGGAATTCTCTGCCTGCCTTTCTCCAGTGCTCTGCAAGCTCTCCAGGACAACATAGAATCTGGGGCTCTGTGCTTTCTTTCGTTCTGAACAAGTGTTACTGTTTTCTGCACAAAAGCGATTCTGCGAAGCAATGTGAACACTTCTGCTTCCCAGGCACAGAGAAGGTGCTAGCAGGGAATTCTCTGCCTGCCTTTCCCCAGTGCTCTGCAAGCTCTCCAGGACAACATAGAATCTGGGGCTCTGTGCTTTCTTTCGTTCTGAACAAGTGTTACTGTTTTCTGCACAAAAGCGATTCTGCGAAGCAATGGGAACACTTCTGCTTCCCAGGCACAGAGAAGGTGCTATCAGGGAATTCTCTGCCTGCCTTTCCCCAGTGCTCTGCAAGCTCTCCAGGACAACATAGAATCTGGGGCTCTGTGCTTTCTTTCGTTCTGAACAAGTGTTAGTGTTTTCTGCACAAAAGCGATTCTGCGAAGCAATGTGAACACTTCTGCTTCCCAGGCACAGAGAAGGTGCTAGCAGGGAATTCTCTGCCTGCCTTTCCCCAGTGCTCTGCAAGCTCTCCAGGACAACATAGAATCTGGGGCTCTGTGCTTTCTTTCGTTCTGAACAAGTGTTACTGTTTTCTGCACAAAAGCGATTCTGCGAAGCAATGTGAACACTCTGCTTTCCAGGCACAGAGAAGGTGCTAGCAGGGAATTCTCTGCCTGCCTTTCCCCAGTGCTCTGCAAGCTCTCCAGGGCAACATCAAATCTGGGGCTCTGTGCTTCTTTCGTTCTGAACAAGTGTTAGTGTTTTCTGCACAAAAGCGATTCTGCGAAGCAATGTGAACACCTCTGCTTCCCAGGCACAGAGAAGGTGCTAGCAGGGAATTCTCTGCCTGCCTTTCCACAGTGCTCTGCAAGCTCTCCAGGCAACATCAAATCTGGGGCTGTGTGCTTTCTTTCGTTCTGAACAAGTGTTACTGTTTTCTGCACAAAAGCGATTCTGCGAAGCAATGTGAACACTTCTGCTTCCCAGGCACACAGAAGGTGCTAGCAGGGAATTCTCTGCCTCCCTTTCCCCAGTGCTCTGCAAGCTCTCCAGGACAACAGCAAATCTGGGGCTGTGTGCTTTCTTTCGTTCTGAACAAGTGTTAGTGTTTTCTGCACAAAAGCGATTCTGCGAAGCAATGTGAACACTTCTGCTTCCCAGGCACAGAGAAGGTGCTAGCAGGGAATTCTCTGCCTGCCTTTCCCCAGTGCTCTGCAAGCTCTCCAGGACAACATAGAATCTGGGGCTCTGTGCTTTCTTTCATTCTGAACAAGTGTTACTGTTTTCTGCACAAAAGCGATTCTGCGAAGCAATGTGAACACTTCTGCTTCCCAGGCACACAGAAGGTGCTAGCAGGGAATTCTCTGCCTGCCTTTCCCCAGTGCTCTGCAAGCTCTCCAGGACAACATAGAATCTGGGGCTCTGTGCTTTCTTTCCTTCTGAACAAGTGTTACTGTTTTCTGCACAAAAGCGATTCTGCGAAGCAATGTGAACACTTCTGCTTCCCAGGCACAGAGAAGGTGCTAGCAAGGAATTCTCTGCCTGCCTTTCCCCAGTGCTCTGCAAGCTCTCCAGGACAACATCAAATCTGGGGCTCTGTGCTTTCTTTCCTTCTGAACAAGTGTTAGTGTTTTCTGCACAAAAGCGATTCTTGCGAAGCAATGTGAACACTTCTGCTTCCCAGGCACAGAGAAGGTGCTAGCAGGGAATTCTCTGCCTGCCTTTCCCCAGTGCTCTGCAAGCTCTCCAGGACAACATAGAATCTGGGGCTCTGTGCTTTCTTTCCTTCTGAACAAGTGTTAGTGTTTTCTGCACAAAAGCGATTCTGCGAAGCAATGTGAACACTTCTGCTTCCCAGGCACAGAGAAGGTGCTAGCAGGGAATTCTCTGCCTGCCTTTCCCCAGTGCTCTGCAAGCTCTCCAGGACAACATAGAATCTGGGGCTCTGTGCTTTCTTTCGTTCTGAACAAGTGTTACTGTTTTCTGCACAAAAGCGCTTCTGCGAAGCAATGGGAACACTTCTGCTTCCCAGGCACAGAGAAGGTGCTAGCAGGGAATTCTCTGCCTGCCTTTCCCCAGTGCTCTGCAGGCTCTCCAGGACAACAGCAAACCTGGGGCTCTGTGCTTTCTTTCATTCTGAACAAGTGTTGCTGTTTTCTGCACAAAAGCGATTCTGCGAAGCAATGTGAACACTTCTGCTTCCCAGGCACAGAGAAGGTGCTAGCAGGGAATTCTCTGCCTGCCTTTCCCCAGTGCTCTGCAAGCTCTCCAGGACAACATAGAATCTGGGGCTCTGTGCTTTCTTTCATTCTGAACAAGTGTTAGTGTTTTCTGCACAAAAGCGATTCTGCGAAGCAATGTGAACACTTCTGCTTCCCAGGCACAGAGAAGGTGCTAGCAGGGAATTCTCTGCCTGCCTTTCCCCAGTGCTCTGCAAGCTCTCCAGGACAACAGCAAATCTGGGGCTCTGTGCTTTCTTTCGTTCTGAACAAGTGTTACTGTTTTCTGCACAAAAGCGATTCTGCGAAGCAATGTGAACACTTCTGCTTCCCAGGCACAGAGAAGGTGCTAGCAGGGAATTCTCTGCCTGCCTTTCCCCAGTGCTCTGCAAGCTCTCCAGGACAACAGCAAATCTGGGGCTCTGTGCTTTCTTTCGTTCTGAACAAGTGTTACTGTTTTCTGCACAAAAGCGCTTCTGCGAAGCAATGTGAACACTTCTGCTTCCCAGGCACAGAGAAGGTGCTAGCAGGGAATTCTCTGCCTGCCTTTCCCCAGTGCTCTGCAAGCTCTCCAGGACAACAGCAAATCTGGGGCTCTGTGCTTTCTTTCGTTCTGAACAAGTGTTAGTGTTTTCTGCACAAAAGCGCTTCTGTGAGGCAATGTGAACACTTCTGCTTCCCAGGCACAGAGAAGGTGCTAGCAAGGAATTCTCTGCCTGCCTTTCCCCAGTGCTCTGCAGGGTATCCAGGACAACATAGAATCTGGGGCTCTGTGCTTCCTTTCGTTCTGAACAAGTGTTACTGTTTTCTGCACAAAAGCGATTCTGAGAAGCAATATGAACACTTCTGCTTCCCAGGCACACAGAAGGTGCTAGCAGGGAATTCTCTGCCTGCCTTTCCCCAGTGCTCTGCAAGCTCTCCAGGGCAACATCAAATCTGGGGCTCTGTGCTTTCTTTCATTCTGAACAAGTGTTACTGTTTTCTGCAGAAAAGCGATTCTGCGAAGCAATGTGAACACTTCTGCTTCCCAGGCACAGAGAAGGTGCTAGCAGGGAATTCTCTGCCTGCCTTTCCCCAGTGCTCTGCAAGCTCTCCAGGACAACATAGAATCTGGGGCTCTGTGCTTTCTTTCGTTCTGAACAAGTGTTACTGTTTTCTGCACAAAAGCGATTCTGCGAAGCAATGTGAACACTTCTGCTTCCCAGGCACACAGAAGGTGCTAGCAGGGAATTCTCTGCCTGCCTTTCCCCAGTGCTCTGCAAGCTCTCCAGGACAACATCAAATCTGGGGCTCTGTGCTTTCTTTCGTTCTGAACAAGTGTTACTGTTTTCTGCACAAAAGTGATTCTGCGAAGCAATGTGAACACTTCTGCTTCCCAGGCACAGAGAAGGTGCTAGCAGGGAATTCTCTGCCTGCCTTTCCCCAGTGCTCTGCAAGCTCTCCAGGACAACATAGAATCTGGGGCTCTGTGCTTTCTTTCCTTCTGAACAAGTGTTAGTGTTTTCTGCACAAAAGCGATTCTGCAAAGCAATGTGAACACTTCTGCTTCCCAGGCACAGAGAAGGTGCTAGCAGGGAATTCTCTGCCTGCCTTTCCCCAGTGCTCTGCAAGCTCTCCAGGACAACATAGAATCTGGGGCTCTGTGCTTTCTTTCATTCTGAACAAGTGTTACTGTTTTCTGCAGAAAAGCGATTCTGCGAAGCAATGTGAACACTTCTGCTTCCCAGGCACAGAGAAGGTGCTAGCAGGGAATTCTCTGCCTGCCTTTCCCCAGTGCTCTGCAAGCTCTCCAGGACAACATAGAATCTGGGGCTCTGTGCTTTCTTTCCTTCTGAACAAGTGTTAGTGTTTTCTGCACAAAAGCGATTCTGCGAAGCAATGTGAACACTTCTGCTTCCCAGGCACAGAGAAGGTGCTAGCAGGGAATTCTCTGCCTGCCTTTCCCCAGTGCTCTGCAAGCTCTCCAGGACAACATAGAATCTGGGGCTCTGTGCTTTCTTTTGTTCTGAACAAGTGTTAGTGTTTTCTGCACAAAAGCGATTCTGCGAAGCAATGTGAACACTTCTGCTTCCCAGGCACAGAGAAGGTGCTAGCAAGGAATTCTCTGCCTGCCTTTCCCCAGTGCTCTGCAAGCTCTCCAGGACAACATCAAATCTGGGGCTCTGTGCTTTCTTTTGTTCTGAACAAGTGTTACTGTTTTCTGCACAAAAGCGATTCTGCGAAGCAATGTGAACACTTCTGCTTCCCAGGCACAGAGAAGGTGCTAGCAGGGAATTCTCTGCCTGCCTTTCCCCAGTGCTCTGCAAGCTCTCCAGGACAACAGCAAATCTGGGGCTCTGTGCTTTCTTTCATTCTGAACAAGTGTTACTGTTTTCTGCACAAAAGCGATTCTGCGAAGCAATGTGAACACTTCTGCTTCCCAGGCACAGAGAAGGTGCTAGCAGGGAATTCTCCGCCTGCCTTTCCCAGTGCTCTGCAAGCTCTCCAGGACAACATAGAATCTGGGGCTCTGTGCTTTCTTTCGTTCTGAACAAGTGTTAGTGTTTTCTGCACAAAAACGATTCTGCGAAGCAATGTGAACACTTCTGCTTCCCAGGCACAGAGAAGGTGCTAGCAGGGAATTCTCTGCCTGCCTTTCCCCAGTGCTCTGCAAGCTCTCCAGGACAACATAGAATCTGGGGCTCTGTGCTTTCTTTCCTTCTGAACAAGTGTTAGTGTTTTCTGCACAAAAGCGATTCTGTGAGGCAATGTGAACACTACTGCTTCCCAGGCACAGAGAAGGTGCTAGCAGGGAATTCTCTGCCTGCCTTTCCCCAGTGCTCTGCAAGCTCTCCAGGACAACATAGAATCTGGGGCTCTGTGCTTTCTTTCGTTCTGAACAAGTGTTAGTGTTTTCTGCACAAAAGCGATTCTGCGAAGCAATGTGAACACTTCTGCCTCCCAGGCACAGAGAAGGTGCTAGCAGGGAATTCTCTGCCTGCCTTTCCCCAGTGCTCTGCAAGCTCTCCAGGACAACAGCAAATCTGGGGCTGTGTGCTTTCTTTCGTTCTGAACAAGTGTTAGTGTTTTCTGCACAAAAGCGATTCTGCGAAGCAATGTGAACACTTCTGCTTCCCAGGCACAGAGAAGGTGCTAGCAGGGAATTCTCTGCCTGCCTTTCCCCAGTGCTCTGCAAGCTCTCCAGGACAACATAGAATCTGGGGCTCTGTGCTTTCTTTCCTTCTGAACAAGTGTTAGTGTTTTCTGCACAAAAGCGCTTCTGCAAAGCAATGTGAACACTTCTGCTTCCCAGGCACAGAGAAGGTGCTAGCAGGGAATTCTCTGCCTGCCTTTCCCCAGTGCTCTGCAGGCTCTCCAGGACAACAGCAAACCTGGGGCTCTGTGCTTTCTTTCATTCTGAACAAGTGTTGCTGTTTTCTGCACAAAAGCGATTCTGCGAAGCAATGTGAACACTTCTGCTTCCCAGGCACAGAGAAGGTGCTAGCAGGGAATTCTCTGCCTGCCTTTCCCCAGTGCTCTGCAAGCTCTCCAGGACAACATAGAATCTGGGGCTCTGTGCTTTCTTTCATTCTGAACAAGTGTTACTGTTTTCTGCACAAAAGCGATTCTGCAAAGCAATGTGAACACTTCTGCTTCCCAGGCACAGAGAAGGTGCTAGCAGGGAATTCTCTGCCTGCCTTTCCCCAGTGCTCTGCAAGCTCTCCAGGACAACATAGAATGTGGGGCTCTGTGCTTTCTTTCGTTCTGAACAAGTGTTACTGTTTTCTGCACAAAAGCGATTCTGCGAAGCAATGTGAACACTTCTGCTTCCCAGGCACAGAGAAGGTGCTAGCAGGGAATTCTCTGCCTGCCTTTCCCCAGTGCTCTGCAAGCTCTCCAGGACAACATAGAATCTGGGGCTCTGTGCTTTCTTTCGTTCTGAACAAGTGTTACTGTTTTCTGCACAAAAGCGATTCTGCGAAGCAATGTGAACACTTCTGCTTCCCAGGCACAGAGAAGGTGCTAGCAGGGAATTCTCTGCCTGCCTTTCCCCAGTGCTCTGCAAGCTCTCCAGGACAACATAGAATCTGGGGCTCTGTGCTTTCTTTCGTTCTGAACAAGTGTTAGTGTTTTCTGCACAAAAGCGATTCTGAGAATCAATATGAACACTTCTGCTTCCCAGGCACAGAGAAGGTGCTAGCAGGGAATTCTCTGCCTGCCTTTCCCCAGTGCTCTGCAAGCTCTCCAGGACAACAGCAAACCTGGGGCTCTGTGCTTTCTTTCATTCTGAACAAGTGTTAGTGTTTTCTGCACAAAAGCGATTCTGCGAAGCAATGTGAACACTTCTGCTTCCCAGGCACAGAGAAGGTGCTAGCAGGGAATTCTCTGCCTGCCTTTCCCCAGTGCTCTGCAAGCTCTCCAGGACAACAGCAAATCTGGGGCTGTGTGCTTTCTTTCGTTCTGAACAAGTGTTAGTGTTTTCTGCACAAAAGCGATTCTGCGAAGCAATGTGAACACTTCTGCTTCCCAGGCACAGAGAAGGTGCTAGCAGGGAATTCTCTGCCTGCCTTTCCCCAGTGCTCTGCAAGCTCTCCAGGACAACATAGAATCTGGGGCTCTGTGCTTTCTTTCATTCTGAACAAGTGTTACTGTTTTCTGCACAAAAACGATTCTGCGAAGCAATGTGAACACTTCTGCTTCCCAGGCACAGAGAAGGTGCTAGCAGGGAATTCTCTGCCTGCCTTTCTCCAGTGCTCTGCAAGCTCTCCAGGACAACATAGAATCTGGGGCTCTGTGCTTTCTTTCGTTCTGAACAAGTGTTACTGTTTTCTGCACAAAAGCGATTCTGCGAAGCAATGTGAACACTTCTGCTTCCCAGGCACAGAGAAGGTGCTATCAGGGAATTCTCTGCCTGCCTTTCCCCAGTGCTCTGCAAGCTCTCCAGGACAACATAGAATCTGGGGCTCTGTGCTTTCTTTCGTTCTGAACAAGTGTTAGTGTTTTCTGCACAAAAGCGATTCTGCGAAGCAATGTGAACACTTCTGCTTCCCAGGCACAGAGAAGGTGCTAGCAGGGAATTCTCTGCCTGCCTTTCCCCAGTGCTCTGCAAGCTCTCCAGGACAACATAGAATCTGGGGCTCTGTGCTTTCTTTCCTTCTGAACAAGTGTTACTGTTTTCTGCACAAAAGCGATTCTGCGAAGCAATGTGAACACTCTGCTTTCCAGGCACAGAGAAGGTGCTAGCAGGGAATTCTCTGCCTGCCTTTCCCCAGTGCTCTGCAAGCTCTCCAGGGCAACATCAAATCTGGGGCTCTGTGCTTCTTTCGTTCTGAACAAGTGTTAGTGTTTTCTGCACAAAAGCGATTCTGCGAAGCAATGTGAACACCTCTGCTTCCCAGGCACAGAGAAGGTGCTAGCAGGGAATTCTCTGCCTGCCTTTCCACAGTGCTCTGCAAGCTCTCCAGGCAACATCAAATCTGGGGCTGTGTGCTTGCTTTCGTTCTGAACAAGTGTTACTGTTTTCTGCAGAAAAGCGACTCTGCGAAGCAATGTGAACACTTCTGCTTCCCAGTCACAGAGAAGGTGCTTGCAGGGAATTCTCTGCCTGCCTTTCCCCAGTGCTCTGCAAGCTCTCCAGGGCAAGAGCGAATCTGAGAGTCTGTGCTTTATTTCCGCCTGTATGTGCATTAATGTCCTCTGCTTTAAGGTGCGATGGTGGATCCTGGGATGCTGAGTGGTGGATGTGGATTGGTGGATGTTGGTAAGCTTCATTGTGGATCGTGGATTGTCGGGTGTTGGATGTTAAATGATGGATTGTTGATGATGGATGGTACATGTTGGATGGTGGATGGTGGAAATTGGGATGGTGGATGGCGGATAGTTTTTTGTATGATATTGGAAGGTGGATGGGTGGTGGTGGATGTTGAATGGAGGATGGTGTATGGTGTATTGTGGTATGGTATATGTTGGATGGTTGATGGTGGGAAGTTGGAAGGTGGATAGTGGATTGCTGATTGTGGGATGGTGGATGGTGGATTGTGGGATGGTGGATTGTGGGATGGTAAATTGTGGATGGTGTGAAGGTTGTTGGTGGGAAGGTGGATGGTCGATGGCTGATGTTTAATTGTGGGAACGTGGATGTTGGATTTTGGATGCTGGATTGTGGGATGGTGGATGTTGGACGGTGTGAAGGTGTTTGGTTGTTGGTGGATTGTGGGATGGTGGATGGTTGATGGTTGATGATGGATCGTGGAAGGTGGATGGTGGATGGTGGATAGTGGATTGTGGGATGGTGTATGTTGATGGTGGATGGTGGGAATCTGGATGGGGGATGGTGTTTTGTGGGATGGTGCATTGTGGGGATTTGTAAGGACCTCCTGGGGGAAATGGGCATGTGAGCAGTCCTGCATATGAGTAAGGCTGGTAAAGCCTCAGTGTTGGCAAGGATGTGATGAAATGACCCTGGAAGAATGAGGAAGAACCCAGGAAGTTAAACAACTTCAGGGTGTGGGTTTGGACGGAGGAAGAAGTTTGTACAATGTCGATGTGGCAGTTCTCATTCAATCAGAAGAGAGCTTAAGGAGCATGTGCAAAGCTAACTGTCCAATCAGAGAGAATTCTACCACGTGATTGTATCATGTGATTTTCACCTGCATTATAAAAGGCTTGTTTCACCATAATAAAATTGGCATTGCTTAATCAATCTGGTTGTCCGCATGTCCATCTCTCCCGCATATGGCTCCCTCTGCAGGGACCCACAGATTCGTACAAGTCTGATGAGGACTTGGTGATGTGCAATCACGGGTGGAAAGCTGGTCGAAACTGTTCCAGACGCTGCCCTGGTGTCTGAAGGAGAGAATCAATGCGCTGTAACTTTAAGGCTCCGTGAGAGGCGGTAGCCAGGGATCTGCCTCTGGCGGCAGCCAGGGAGGAATGGGGTCCACACTTACTAGAGATGAGCAAGCAGTGGTGAAACTCCTCCAACATATCCTCTCCGTGAGAGGGATAAAATATGACAAGTCCAACTTAGAAGGCTTATTAAAGTGGAGCCGAGAGAAAGGACTTATCCCCAGTCCAGGGCTTGTATTTGAAGCCGCTACCTGGGAAGCCATAGGGAAACAGCTATGGGACTCAGTTAGTGATGGAGGAAAGTCGGCAAAAGAAGTGACCGGTTACACCACGCTGTGGAAATTAATCCGAGAGACACTACAGGAGATGAGTAGTGAGTGTGCGGCTGCGGCTTCTGCCTCTGCAGCTCTCGGAGCATCTTCTAACTTTGATATATCAGCCACACCGCCGCTGCCGCCTCTACCGCACTGCCCCGGCCACAGCCAGAGGGATGGTCCGGCCCCTTCCCCCACCTCGGCCTCCTCGCCCCGGGGCGACGAGGGAGGGGGCTACTCTCTGCTGCTTGTGGCTCCCGCCACGCTGGGTCAGCCAAAAACTCTGTTTGCCTTATCAATTGTGCCGCCGGGACTGCAGCGAGCAGTGGGGGCTAAATCCAAAACTGCGTAATCAGGGGCTGGAAACAGCGGAAGTGTATCTGATGCGAACCGGAAAGGGACTGAGGAGAAACCGAAAGAGGCTAAAGACTCCAATAGTGGGCGGGACACAGATGAGGGTGTGGGTAGCAGGTACTTGTGCCCGCCTCTCCCTCCCTCACAAGTCAACGCCACAGAAGAACACACCCCCGCTTCACAAGTTGGCTCTTCAAACACTGAAACTTTACTCCTGCAGCTTGTAAACAGCCTTCAGAAACTGACTGTATCACAGGGAGAGAAGATGAAGCAGAAACCATATACGTTTTCGTCAAATACGGAACCACAACCATCTGCTCCTTCTGATCCATCGCTCGAATATTCAGCTCCCGTGCCTGCTACTAATTCCTTCTTCTCGTCATTACCAGAGATGGTGACTGCATCCCCGCCATCTCACCCTGCAACTTCACATCTTTTCTCTTCACAGGTGCAGAGTGCTGATGGAAAGGAATTATTAGAGATGCTATAGTAGAAGGATCTTTTATCCCAGAAAGCATACAAGCATTTCCAGTTTCTTTTAATACTGTTACTGGTGCCAATGAGTGGGATCCCTTAGATTGGAAGCTGCTTGAAAAGGTTAGGGCCTCAGTAGTACAAAATGGTCTCCACCATCAATTAACTATATCTTCTCATCATCATTGTTAATTCCAAAAGATATCGATCAAATAGCGGCAGTTATTTTAACTCCATCTCAAAAAATTATTTGAAAGCACGTGGGTGAAGTTAGCTAACAAACAGGTTCGTCCACGACCAGAGGGTGATCCCCTCTATCTTGTCCAAGCACAAATGCTATTGGGTACAGGGCCTTTCGCCACAGTAGATCTACAGGCCAATTTTTCTAACGAAGTGTTAAGGTTATCACAGTCAATAGCCAGTCAGGCCCTAATGTCTGTACCTGATACAGAAGGAAAGAAACAGGACAAGTTTGTAACAGTAAAACAAGGACTTAATGAACCTTTTTCAAAATTTGTAGATCATCTTTATGACTCTCTAGAACAACAACCTGACATGACCCAAGAGATGAAGGAAAATAAATTTAAGTTAATGGCCTTCAAAAATGCTAATCCATCTACCAAACGGCTGTTAGTGACCCTCCCACATGGAGCATCTGTAGCTGACATGATTGAATTAACCAACAGAGGAATGTAACAGGCTAATGTTGCAGCCTATGCCGCTGCAGTGTGTGAAGCGGTTGCACCATTTTTTAACAATTTATTATGAGCCTAGTTATTAATAAGGAGCCCAGCTAGCTCAGTCGGTAGAGCATGGGGCAGAACAAGCCCGCAGAGGAGACGGCCACTGTCAGACTCCTGCTGCATATACTCTCTATGAGAGGGATAACTTATAATGAAACTTCTTTACGAAGGTTATTTAAATGGTGCAGAAACCACGGCTATCCTGCTGATACCCTCACTGCCTTTGAGCCAGCAAAATGGGCTGAAATAGGTGAATGGTATAAAACAAAGAAGGGGGAATTTTCTGGACGCACCACATAATCAACTAGCAATGACTTTATATATTCTTAATGGTGTTTTGATGTTTGTAGTGTTTGTCATTTTATGTTGTGTGAGTGATAAGTGTAAGAGGCCTCTTTGTGTGATTGTTTTCTGTGTGTGAGATGCAGCCCAGCTGCAGCTGCGGAGTGTGGAGCGCTCTGACAGAGCACCCAAGTGCCTGCTGGGTCATCGGTGCAGCCTGTTTCTTCGAACTAAGTGTTTCAAGTGTCATAAGGCTCAAGTGTTAGCAAAAAACCTGGAAAGTGCTAACTGGGAAGGACCATATCCCTTGATAACCGGGGGAAGAGGTTATGCTTGTGTCTCCACAGGTCACAGTCCCCACAGGTGATTACCAGCAAGTTGTGTGCAACGACACCTGAGGCGTGAGAGGCAGCTTTTGGTAGACACTCAGGAGCCAGCTGTGGGTGCTGTGGATGCCCCTGTGCCAACAGTTCGCGATCTCTTCAACTGATCATTTAAGCAGAATGTATGGGTAATGCTTGCTATTGCAATAGGACAAAATACACTATCTCAGTCTTTAATCACACCACAGTTGCCAACTCTTTTAAGAGAAAATGCTGACAGTAATTGCAACTCCTTGATGAAATAGATAGGCTTACTAGTCACTAGTGAAAGAAGTAGGTTAGACAAAATGTAGTTATTAATAAGGATGAAATGCTATAAGAATGTGTGTATTCACCTTTCTTTGTTTAGCAATATTAAGAATTAAGAAGTCAAGTGTTTAACCTTATTAGAAACTCCCTTGGTTTTCCCCCCTGAGTGGTGGCCAGGCTCTGGGTGGAACCCAACAGGAGGGTGAAATCAGATGTTTCCGCTCAAAGGAAATTGCCAGTTATTTTGGCCTGCTGATTTGGAGGTTGGACCTGCTTGCAGCAATTTTGGATGCCTCACCTACGGATGGACACATCATGTAGGACTTTCCAGTTTGTGAGGAAGGGCACTCTAAATTCTCGCTGCATCCAGGGTTCCCCAGCAATTGCGGATCTGAATGTTAGCACCCCATTAAGTAAGTGTGCTATTTCATATTTTTCCTTACTGTTTACTTTTGTAGTATTTCATCATATCCCTTAGTTGTGGATACTGCAATTACCTTACTCTAGTAACTGTAACTGCTGTGTTGTTTCTAGCGTTCTGTGAAACTATTTTAAGTATGCTGTGTTTTGAAGCTTGCCTAACCCTTAATTGATGAAGTCTCGAAATAAGTCTTGCAGGTGCAGCTTTACACATCCTCTGAGCAATAGCTAGGAAGAACAGGCCTTGGAAGATAGATAAGAAACTGCTGAGTTATGCCAAGGTAGCGGGCAAAACCAGCAGACAGCTACAACACTGAACTGCGAAAAAGCACTAAGCTGTGAGAAGTTACCATCGTTGTAGGGCGGAATGCGCCAGAGAATATGGAAAATTAGTTCAATTGACCCGTGAAACTAATAATGGACCAGCCTATACCTCTCAAAATTTTTTTTTTTTTTTTGTCAACTCTGGGGTATACATCACATCACAGGTATACCACATTCCCCCACGGGGCAAGCCATAGTGGAGAGAGCGCATCAAAACTTGAAAGGCGCTTTTGCAAAAACAAAAAGGGGGAGAGGTCTTGGCTGCTGCAGAACCACTTGCAAAAGCGGTGTATGTGTTAAATTACTTTTGGCTCACAGGTGATAGGGCGGAACCACCAGTAGTAATACATAAGTATGGGTCTGAAATCCGGTATAAGCCAGTGTGGAGATAGTGCTTTTGCTCAGTACAAAGATGTTGCTATAGGAGAGTGGAAAGGACCTGTGGAACTAACAATGACGGGTCGAGGCTATGCCTGCGTTATTACCGATACCGGCACTAGATGGGCTCCATCTCGTTGGGTGCGGCCTTGGAAAGGAGATCAGTTTTGTGATTCTAAGCCTTGTGATGGTTCTGACAGTGACTAATGCTCATCCAGCAAAAGTAGTGTTTCCCCGACCAAACATATGGGTAACTATAGCTAAAGAGACAGGTCAAGAATCCACGAGAATTCATTGGGTTTGTGTCAGACGATAGTTGGGCAAAAATGAAACTTTCACAGGCCAATGACATTGCTCAAATTACCCAGGCCGGCACCAACACCACAACCTTTCGGCAAGGTCAACTTATTATGAGCAAAGTATTGTTAAAAGGAGTAATCATTGTAATTATTGTGCTTGCTATTATTTTGCCATGCTTAATTTCTTGTATTAGACAATCGTTGCAGAAAAGCTTGCAAGGAGTTTGGATTGCTCAAAAACAAAAAGAGGGATATGTGGGGATTCTAAAGGATTTCCTGCTAGGAAATCAGCATGTGAGCAATCCTGCATATGAGCAAGACTGGCAAAGCCTCAGCGTCGGCAAGGATGTGATGAGGAGATGACCCTGGAAGAACGAGGAAGAACCCAGGAAGTTAAACAACTTCAGGGTGTTGGTCTGGGCAGAGAAGAAGTTTGTACAATGTCGATGTGGCAGTTCTCATCCAATCAGAAGAGAGCTTAAGGAGCATGTGCGAAGCTAACTGTCCAATCAGAAAGAATTGTACCATGTGATTGTATCTTGTGATTTTCACCTGCATTATAAAAGGCTTGTCCACCATAATAAAGTAGGCATTGCTTAATCACTGTGTGATCATGTGCATAGCTCCCACAGGGAAGTATTTCAGGAGGGGAGTGATTCAGGAGTATTTCAGGGGGTACTATTTTGGTGGGAGCATTTTGGGGGGAGTTTTTCAGGGGGGACTGTTTGTGGGGGAGTATTTCGGGGTGGGAGTATTTTGGGGGGTTGGGGGTGGGTCTTTCGAGTGGACTCTTTCAGGGGAAACTGTTTCAGAGGGGGACTAATTCGGGGGGAGTATTTTGGGGAGACTATTTAGGGGAGAGAATTTCATGGGGAGTCTCACAGTGGAGCAGTTTGAGGGGGAGTATTCCAGGAGCAGTATGTTGGGGGGAGTGTTTTGGGGGGAGTATTTCGGGGGGCAGTGTTACAGGAGCATTATTTTGGGGGGAGCATTTTGGGAGGAAGTATTTCAGGTGAGTGTTTCAGAGAAGGAGTAATTCGAGGGGAGTATTCCAGGCGGGAGTTTTTCAGAGGTGGGGTGTGTGTGTGGTATTTCAGGGGGGAGTGTTATGGGTGGGGACTATTTTGGGGGGGAGAGTATTTTGGTGGGACTATTTTGGGTGGGGAGTATTTCAGGGGGGAGTATTTCCAGGGGAGTATTTTGGGAGGGGTGGGGGACGACTGTTTCAGGGGGATTATGTTGGGGGGGAGAATTTCAGAGGGGGAGTATTCTGGGAAGAGAGTTTTGGGGGGAGTAATTCAGCGGGAGTGTTTTTGGGGGAGTATTCCAGGGTAGTATTTTGGGGGACAGTGGTTCAGGAGCATTATTTCAGGGGGAGTATTTCAGGTGAGTGTTTTGGGGGAGGAGTATTTTGGGGGGAATATTTTGGAGGGGAGTATTTGCAGGAGAGTATTTTGGGAGGGACTGTTTTGAGGGGTAATATTTCGGGGGGACTATGTTGGGGTGTTAGTGTTTCAGGGGGGAGTATTTTGGGGTTTGGATATTCCCTGAGCATGCTTTTAGCACCGTAAGCCCCTTTGGACTCCTTTTGTCGCAGTCACACTGCTCCCAATACCTCCATTCCCAAAAAGGAGCCTTGTTTTTCTTGTCTCTGCTATCTAGGATGCCTCTCGAGACCTTCCTTGTGCTCCACAGAATTTTGGTAGCATGTTGCCTCTCTTTTTATCTCTCTTATTGCTACGAGACTTTTGTGACCCCCCCCTGCTCCCAGTCACCATGTGTCATGAGATGGTCTCTGTGTACCACAGCCCGGTTTTAGCTCTGCAGCGGACGTTGATCCTGTCTCATTTCCTCAGAAACCCATCTGCGGGTTTATGTCTCGGAGGGAGCGTTGTTATCGTCATCCTCTCTGCCGTCTAGAGTGTCTCCACTTGGTCCCCGGCCTCCTGAGGACATCTGTACTGTACTGGAATCCCCTCCAGGCTTCTTCCTTGTGTCTCTGAGACTTCTGTGGTGTCTTGGGCCCAGTCAGGACCCCTCTAGTGGCACAGTGATGCCTATCGGTGTCTTTGAGGTTGCCCTTAGCAGACTTCTAGCTTTGTCGTGGGCCTCAGACCCTTCTCGTTCCCTTAGAGAGTTTCCCCCGTCCATGTCTGTGACCCAGGCCGGTCATTCTGTCCTCTCTTCCCTCTAGCCGTGCCTCTATTACTGCCCTGGGCCTGTGATGACACATTTACCCAGTTGGGATCCTCTCAGGATTTCATGGTCATGTCCCCAGTCCTTTGGATGACTCCCTGGCTCTCTTGGGACAGTTCTGGTCACGATGCCTTCCCGAGACCTTCCTGGTTCTCCGGTTCCATCTTGTAGTGCTTTAGGTGGGGCCATCTTTGAACCACAGAACACTCCTTTGTTCGTCTCTGCTATCTGGGATTCCAGCGTTCAGTTCCCGGCCACCCGAGACCACCCCTGCTCTGCTCAGATGATCACCCGAATTCCTCCTTGTCATCTCTGAGCCTTCTTTTGTCCATCGGCCCCCTCAACACCCCTCTCCTCGCAGTCACAATGCCGGCTCGGATCTTCCTCGATCTCCACTGCAGCTTTTAGCACTCCAGCTCCTTTTCTCTCGTTCTGTCAGAGCCCCCCTTCTTTCTTTGCTACTCAGCGCTCCTTTATCCCTCTCTCTACCATCCAGCGTGTCTCCATTTGCTTGTTCTCTCGCTCGTCTGTAGTTTGCCTCGATGTCCTCGCTGTGTCTCCGAGTCCTCTTTTCTTACCCTGCCCCTTCCTGATTACTCTCTAGAACAACGTCTTCCATGTCCTTTCACATACTCCACCGCACTCTTGTAGCACCTTGGCTCCCTTTCAATTTTATTATTTTGTGCTCTCCAGAGCTCTCTTCTCTTACTTTTAAGTATTAGGCATGCCTTCATTCAGCCCCCGGCCCCCTGAGGACGTCTGGACTTTGTTCAATTCCCTTTTGAGTTTGTTGCATCCCTAAGACTTCTTTGGTCTCTCTAATCCCTGTGATAATGCTTCTTGTTTTGCCAGAACCTTTTCTGAAGCCATCTTTGTGTTCCAGAACTGTCTTTTGGTTTTCCACCCTATCACATGTTTTTATTTGGTGTCTGGTATCCCAAAGATGTGTACTGTCAGCTCAGATGTGTTCTGGAGTTTTTCCAGAGAAGACGATCACCTTCATCTATGATCGATGCGTCTCCCGTGGTGTTTTCTGTCATGTTTTGCAATTTCTTTTTGTTCTGGCTACTTAAGTGTTAACTAGGCTGCTTCATACAGCTTCTGATACATTTCTTGCAATTCCATGTTTTTTTGGTCTTTTCTGTCCTCTGGGACTCTTCAGGGCATTAATTGGAGAGACTGTCAAGGTCACTCTGAGTTGTTGGCCATGGACAGTCAATAATTTATATTGCAACCGGTGGTGTTTTTGAGATGGGATTCTTACAGGATCTAATTCTGCTCTGGTCTTCACTCCTATCCAGAACACGTTCTGTTAGAAGTTAGGCAGCATGTGGGGTCTTGCTAGAAAAGAAGCGTAACCCCGTAGCATTCTGGTTTTTTTTCATAGGAAAATAAAGTGTATTGTTTTGGTTAATGATATTCTTATGGCATTTAGCCAACTACTTTCCTACATAGCTTAGTATGATACCTGTCTTTATCTATACTCCAGAAAAGCTCAGTTTAATTCCCTACCCAGTCGCATCACTGAATCAACAGAAGTAGTGAAAGAACAGACATTGTTGTTTCCAGGAAGGGTTGTTTTCTTTATTCAGCCTTTTGCGCGCTGTAACCTTAAGGCAGAGGAGAAAACTTGCTGCTGCTCCCCTGGCTGCCTGGATGCCTCTGGGGGTTCGCCCCTCCCCTACCCCAGGTGATTGTGGTCAGGGTGGTGGGTGGGTCCCAGGGTATATGAGCCCCAGGCTCTGGTCAGGGAGCTCCTTCTGCTTCTGGGCTTCTCTGAGGTCAGGGTTCTAGAGGTCCTTGAGTGGGTGGCAGCTTTAGAGCTGTGGAAGCTCTTTGGGCAGGAGTGTTTGGATATTCACAGCAACAGAGGTACCTGTGGGGAGAGTGTCAGGACCCGTCAAGGTTCAGCAGCGTATGGAATACGAGGTGCACTGGCATGTAGGGGTTTATTTTCAGGTGAGTAATTTTGTATCAAGAGGTGGTTGGGTGTGTGTGTGTTTAAGATGGCTTAATAGCATTGTGTTGCGTTTTCCTGGCTTTTCTGACTCGATGGAAGATGCACCGTTGTTTTTTTCCCCTAGTTTTGCTGCATACTGTGTCAGTTGTTGATCTCCCCTGTCTCAGTAGGCCCAATGGTGAGAAGATGGAGCACGGGTTGAAGTGAGCATCCTGCATGCACCTGTAGGTGCAGTTTGGGCGTTTCTCAAAAAAGCAGCAGGAATGTAAGGAGCAGTGTCCTTTGGGATATGGGATGGCTCATTGTGTTTTCCTATTGTGCACAGAGCACCGTGTAGTTTTGTACAGGTGGGCACCTTTGAAGTAGGATGAGTGTTTGAGGTGAGATGGGGTAGTAGAGAGTAGGAGCACGGGCTTGGTGTTTTCACACAAGCACCACCATAATGTTTTTTCTTTTGCTATCATAGGTGCCACAAGCGACGACAGCCATAGCGTCCAATACTGGCAACGGTGTGAAGCAGGTGAGCGGAAAGCAAGATGCTTTTGAGGAGGAGGGTGTTGTGGAAGGGGCTGTGTCGGCTGACACATGCAGTTGTTGTGCAGCTGATGACGAGGAGCCTGGTGTCTGCAGGAATATCCTGGTTAGCTGGTGTGGTTTTTGTGGAAGATGGCTTCAGACCCCCAGCTCAGTCGAGGGACTGGTGTTTGGGAGAGGGCTCTGGGGGGAGCCCAAGGTTGGGAATTGCAGGGAGGGGTTCTCCAGTAAGCGTAGGGCAGAGGCCTGTCCAGGAGCAGCATCCTTTGGGCTGGGAAAGGGAGCAGGGTACCCTTCTGCATGCAACTGCCCAGTGCTGGGCAGGGCAGTTCCAGCCTATGGCTGTGGTGTTGTGTGGCTTGTGTCTTCTGTTTTCTGTGTCCTAGAGCTTCCTCAGGTCTCGATGTCCCTGTTGCTCTTTGTGCTCAAGTAGCACAGCATGTGCCTCGGGTGCCATCCCTGGGGTCAGGCGTGCCTGTAGTCATTGCAGAATGGTGGCCGGGTGCTTCTTTTATTGCATTACAAGCCTAAAGCATGGATAGGTTTTGGAAGTTTCAGGAGATCAGTCTGCTTTGGCAGCGTTGTTCCAGGCTATGTTAACCTCTCTGACCCTGGGCGGTCCATTTCTGCAAAGAGCTTTTCTGGGAGTTCTTCCCTGCATCCTTACATTCTTAGTTCTTGCAGTGAGGCTTCTTGCACATGCCTCATCCTGGCTGCTCCCACCTGTTTTTGTCTCGGGCCACAACGTTTGGCTCTTCTCAGCCTGCCATGGATTCTTCCTTTTGGCCCCCGAGGTCTTCTCATCCGGCAGCGTCTCTGGCCTGAGGGGTCACTCCTGGAGAGCTTGTTTTAATGTCTCAGTCACAGCATTTGGCTTGTCTGTGTGCAGCGCTGGTCTGTGCCTGTTTGTGTCTGGGTGGGAGCTGTTCTGCCTGGGGGCACAGCAGTGATGGGCAACAAACGAATAGTCTAAGAATCGAAGGCTGACGTGGTGATAAGCCCAGACTTTGTAGGCAGAGGGTGTGCGGCCTGTTTCAGAGCAAGTAGCCTCATATGCAGCAGGCAAGAGTCTTTCTGTAGTGCTGTGCAGAGACACTGGGGATGGCTGGGTTGTGTTTAGTGGCAGGCTGCAGGGAGGATCTAGGTGGTGTACCTCCATGGAAATGAGACCTCTGGAATTGTTCAGCCATCGCTCAGCATCCATGTGACTTGTTTGACACCGTTTCTGCAGGTGCAGTGGGGAGACCTGGGCGCCAAAGGGCGACGGAGGAGGCGAGCGGAGCGCTGTGAGAAGGTCAGTTGATGTACGGCGTCGGAGGGAAGATGAGAGTGGTGGCTCTATGACCACCCTATAAACGTGTTTTATTTTGGAGGTGTAAGCAGGATAGCGGCAGCCGAGGGCACTCGAGCGAGGTGAGCTGGGACTAGCTTAGCAGTTATTTTTCAGGTTCTGTATTGTTGGTGCCATTAGAAGCATCCCTTGCAGTTTGTGTCTTACAGGTGGTACCCAAGCCTCCACAGGACAAGCTGTGACCAGCAGAGGTGGGGTGGGTGAGCACGCAAGGTAAAGGAGTGGGAGAGGGTTATGGGTGTGGGCAGGCTGTAGTTTTGGGCAGTATCCCAGCAAGTGGTACTTTGGTTTTTGCAGGTGACGCACGTGGCGTCGGAAGGGTGAAGCCGCTGCGTCATCATAGCTTTTAGTCTTTCCCAGCATTTTGTCTCCATCGGTCACTGGGGTGTTATTACCCATCTTTCATCCAGAGTTCTGGCATTATTGTACAGCAGGCCACACCGGGGCATCTGTGTCAGGTGGCCTTGGCATCATTGCACGTACTGTCAGGCTGTGTCTTTTGATCTGGCGTTAACTCTAGCCTGTGTGGTAGTCCTGCATCCTTAGGTCCTGTTTGTGGAGCATGTAGATGTGTGTGTTTGAGGTGGAGCTGCTTTGTGTGTTTGTAGCCATTCCAGATGGGGTGGAATGGTCCAAGCAGGGGATGGTAGTGTGGTGGTGAGCGTGGCCTGTTTGGGTGGAGGTTGTGTAGGCTGGTTTTGGGGATAGACAGTAGTTATCACCAAGCAGGCTCTAGAGTTCCTTCTTCTGTCTGCTGCTGGTGCCATAGGGCCACTGGCATCCCAGAAGCGAATCCTTCCAGGAGATTTGATGGAGTGTACAAATGGAAGCAAAGAAGGAGTGGTGGACGTATTCCTCTGCTCCCAACTGTGGGGGCCTGTGGTGTGGAATCATGTGGAGTGGTGGCGATGGCTTCAGGTGTGTGATGATGCAGTTCCAGGGATGGTTATGGAATTGGGTTGCTCTGCCACTCCGGGAGGTGAAGGTTGGATAGAGTAGATGTTGAATGAGTGTTAGTTTTAGAAGGTATCTATCCTTGTATGTGAGGCTCTTTCATTTCAGGGTCTATGGAATGTAGAGGTAGCTCCTCCTGTCTTTCAAAAATAGTAGAGAAACTCTCAAGCAGGGCAATTTCTGTTTCTCCTTGACCTGGTTGATGGTCACCTGGTGCTGGCTGCTCTGTCAGGTGATGTTCATGGCCAGTGTTTGGGTGGAGGTTGGGCTCAGGCTGTGGTGTTTGCAGGCAGGGGGATTTTGGAGGCCTCTGGGAGCTGTGTTGTGAGGAGTGCTGCAGCTGTGGGGCAGAGAACTGTTGTGGTGGTCAGGTGGCCAGGTGGGTGAGCTGAGAGTGAGGGGGGTTTGTGGGGTAACTGAAGGAGTGCTGTGCTTGGAATGGGTCTCCCTGGGTGTGATTGCTTTATGCATTGGCTTTGTGTTGCAGGTGGAGTTGAGGTTTTTGAGTATTTAGAAAAAAATAATTTAAAAATGCCAGGTGGGGGAGCGAGGGATTTTTTTTTTTTGTTTCCCCTGGCTGGGTGTTTTTTCCCTGGTCCCGGCCGCTCTGCGAGGCGATGATCAGCGCCAGTGTTTGGACGCAGAGTGGGTAGGGCTGGGGTTTCTGCAGGCCGGGCAATGTTGGAGGCCTCCCGGGAGCGGTGTTCCTGGTCTCCTGTGTGTCACAGTGGTATTTAAATAGTGATGAATCCAGGTAGGAGAGACATGATGCCAATAGGAGTGTGTGAAATGAGCATCAGTGCTGGGAGAGGTCATGGGGGTAGGGAAATCTCTCCTTAGGGCTTTAGGGTTTGTGAAGTGCATCAGTCTTGGTGTCAAGTAGGTTTAATCAAGGTGTATTTGCTTTTGGTTCCAAGGTGTATCAAATAGGTAAAAGGTGTTTTGTAATATAGCTTTAGTAAAAGTGTCTTTGCTCTGGTTCTAAGATTTCTTAAGCAAATGAAAGTTATGCTTTAAGGTAGCTTCAATAAAGGTATATTTGCTCCTGGTTCTACTGTTATCAAATAAGTAAAAGCTGTTTTGTAATGTAGCTTTAAAAAAAGTGTATTAGTTAGGGTTGGTTCCTGTGTGGCTTTTTGGATGTCTGACTTTGACCCTCTTTCTCTATGTGCATCTCACTTTGTTCCTGTGTCTCCACCTTGCACCCCTTTTTGGCATCTACCTTTTTCTGGCCTATATTTGCCCTCTGGCCTCCAAATTCTCTGACCTCTACTTGCTTTTGGCCTCCCACCACCTCTTGGCCTCCAATTTTTCCTAGCCTTTACTTTCTTCCCAGCTCTTTTCAGCCTCCCACCCCTTTTTGGCTTCCACATTTTTCTGGCCTCTATTTCCCTTCCACCCTCCCTTTCTGACCTCTGGCAGCTTTTCAGCCCCCTCCTTTATTCTGGCCTTTATGTGCTCTTTGAACTTTGGACCCTTTTTTGCCCACCCAGCCCTTTCCAGTCTCCCACCCCATTTCGTACTCCACAAGTTTCTGCCCTTTACCTGCCCTTTGGTCTCCACTATTTGCTGGCCTCTGTGTCCCCTTGCCACTCCTGGCATGCAAGGCCAAGGGTTCAGTGCAAACCGGGCTCAAATGTTTGGAGAGGAGCTGTCACAGCTGAAGCTGGAGAGGCCTGAGAAACAGGAAGAAAGTCAAGGCCGCCTGGGCAGCAGCTGCCTCCACTGTGGGAAGAGAGACCCTGCCTCTCTGGGTGAGGAAGGAGCCCTCTTCATAGTCCACAGTGGGCCAGGCCGCCACCGTGCACCCGGGGTCTGCGTGCGTCACCCCAAGCACGGTACGGCTGCATAGTGTGTGAGCAAGCGAGGCTGCATGTGTAGGACGCCTCGTCTTGTAAGAGCTGAGCGACACCCGCCTATTCGCTGAGGCGGGGGACAGCTAAGGGACTGGAGCTACAGAAGAGGAAGGGAGGAGAGAAGGAGCAAGTAGGATCTGAAGTGGCAAATGTCCCTGGCAGTGCGGAGAGTGACAGCTGTGGTGAGTCCCGGGCCCTCGGGGCCCCATCATCTCTCCTGTGCTTTTTGGGCTCTCCCCTGTCCCCCTCTCTATCCCACACTGCTGTGATATGCTTGGCTTCCCTTTACCTCTGCTCTCCTCTCTCTTCTCTCCTGTTCCCTCTCCCTCTCACTCTCTGTTGTTCTAGCCCTCCCTGTTCCTTTTTCTCTAGATGCCTTTGTCCTGCTCCCTCTCCTACCTTTTTTTTTCTTCCTGTCTTGCTCCTGCAGCCTAGTGCTCTTTATTCCCTTCTCCAGTTCTTTGTCCTGATGGGCATTGGTCTCTTTTCCCCCACAAGTACTCTGGTCTGTTCCCTGGGGTTCTTTATTGTGGGAGTGTCAGCTCTGTGCAGCTGTGGGACATTCAATATGTCAAGAGCCAAATCATGTGTTACTGGTAAATGATTAAGAGGCAAGTTGGCATTGGTCTGTCAGCCTGCACAGCTGTGGGAGATTCAATACTTAAGAGCCAAGTGGACATGGGCCAGTCAGCTCAGCCAGAGAGCTCAGTTTGGGGAGCTTGGGGAAGGGGGAGAACTCTGCCCAGAAGAACTCCGCTTGGCCAGCCAGGCAGGAACTCTGTCCTGCGCTGGTTTGGAGAAGCGCCAGCTCTGCTCTGCGCCAGCCTGGAGAAGCAGCAAGGCTTGGAGGAGAAACAGGCTGTTGAAGAGAGATACCAGGCTGTGTTAGTGTGGTGAAGAAAATGGCAGCACCGAGACTGCCTGTGTGGTATGGAACTGTTTGTGGGATAAGAGTGTTGATGACCATCTAGCTGCTGCTTTGCTTATCATGAAGGAAGAGCTAAGGAAGCGAGAGCATAGCGAGAGCGTAAGTATGTATCATTGTAATAATAAAGGATTTTCCTTCTGCACTTCAATGGAGAGTCCGTGCCTCAGTTGCCACACTTTCCCTCTCAGTGCCTGTCTGTGCCGCTCCATGTCCTGGCCTTCCTCTCTCCCTGCCTCCTTCTCTTCCTCCCTCCATCCTGTAATCTCACAGACTGCTGCCCCCCCCCAACCTGTTGCTCGCTGTCCCTGTCCTCCAACCTCTTCACTTTGTCCTCTCTCAGACACTTTGCACTGTTCCCTGTCTCAACTCTTGATTGCTTCGCCTCTTGTTCTCTGTCCCTGTCTCTTCTTGTGTCCCTCCTCTCTGTCATTCTCTCTGTTGCTCTTGTTGGTTCCAGACCAGCATCCTGCTCTGTGTCCCTCTCCCTTCTGCAGTGGTCTCCTGCTCTCTGGCTCCCTGTCCCTCCCCTACCTTCTACATCCCTCTGGCCTGCCTCCTCTCTTTCCCGATCCCTCTGGCCTGTTTCCCGTTGCTGGCTTGCTGTCCTTTCTCCACCTCCCTGCCTTGCTTCTGTCCCTCTCCTCATCTCTTGGTGGCTGCTGTTTCTTTCTCCATCACTGCCTTGCTCTCTGTCCCTTTTCTCTTCTTCTCCCTGTCCTCCATCCTCTCCTGAACACTTTGCCTCTAGAGCCCCACACCACACTCTGTCACGTTGTTTCCCGCTATCACCCCGTGCCCAGCTCCCTGTCCCATGATTATCATTACACTCTGTGCTGCTCCGTGGCCTTTCCCCTTCACCCTCCAGCCCATCATGGTCTTTTCTTTCTCCCTCTCTCTGTCCTGTTCCCTCTCCCTTTCTCCCTCTCGCCCTTTCTCATCCTCTCCAATCCCTCTGGATTTCACGGTCTCTTGCTCTCCCTCCCACCTTCCTTTCCCCCCACATCTCATTTCTCTCTCTCTCTGTTCTTTCTATTCCCCACTCATTATCTCTCTCCCTTGGTCTCGCTCCCTGACCCAGTTTTTCTTCTGCCCTGTCCCTGCAGGACTCCTCATTCCTTTTCTAGAGATTTCTCCATCTCTACTTCACCCACCTCCTCCCACCCCTTTTTGGCTTCCAGCCCTTTTCACACTCACATGCCCGTCACACCTCACACTCCTTTTTGACATCTACACTTTTCTCCCTAGATTTGCCCTCCAGCCTCCAATTTCTGTGGCCTCTACTGACCTCTGGCCTCCCACCGCATTTGAGGAGGACGGCGAGGCTGACAACGATGCCGAGGAGGCCGGTGGCGAGGGTGGCGGCAAGGAGGCTGAGAGAGACAGCGGCGGAGAGGGAGGCGAGGGTGGTGAGAGTGGCGGCGGCGGCAAGGAGGACTTGATTGTTTTGCCTCTTGCTCTCTGTCCCCATCTCCTCGGCTCACATGCCTCTCGCACCTCACACCCCTTTTCTGCATTGACTTTTTTGTGGTGTATAATTTCCCTAGCGCCTTCATCTTTTTCTCGCATTTTTTGGCCCCCATTTTTGGCTTCCAGAGTTTTCTGGTCTCTATGTCCCTTCTAGCCTTCCATTCTGAGTTTCTGTAGCCTTTTTGGCCTCTACTTTTTTTTGTCCTTTATGTGGTCTTTGAACTTTATGACCCTTTTTTTATGCACCCATCCCTTTTATGTCTCTCACCCCTTTTAGTCCTCAATAAATTTCTGTTTTCCTTGTGCTGTCTTTTTTTAATCACAATATTTCATTCAAACATCCTTGCGTTGCACAGCCATCCTTTAGGTCTGTAGCAGGCTTTGTATATTTATTGTTCTGAGGCAAGTCTCTGCCTGGCTTTCCCTGTGCTCAGAGCACTATTACCATTTCATGTGCTATAGCTGGTGCTTTCATTTTTTTCCCTATAAACTGAGAACATCTGTATATCATTCAGATCCCCTCTCAAGTACCTCATTTTGTTTGCAGTGTTTTGTTTGCCTCTAAGTCCAACTTTCTTCCAACTCTTAGAGAGCACTTGTTACAGTAACTGCCCTTACTGAGGCCATTGTTACGCCACACAGTGCCCTTTGTGGTCTGTAGCCCTCTTTGTGGGACTCGTACTCAGAGAAAACCATTGCTCTTGGGTTTTTCTGTGGGCTGGAACACTCTTGCTGTATTCAATGCCATGTCAAGTGTCTCCATGCAGTCGTTCATCCTCTGAGCTGTGTACATTGCTGTGACACCTGCTTGGGTTTTGCATTGTGTCCCAGAGTTGCCTTCTGTCTCTGTGTTACTCTCAGCATCATTCTAGTGTTCATGCCTCCTGAGGCCTCCTAATGCTCTGAAGCCCTGTTTTGGTTCTGTAGTGCACTTTGCACCCTATTTGCTCAGTGGGAATATTTCCTGATGCCATATTTCATTTGCAGAACGCTTATGTTGTTTTATATGGTAGGTAGCATCTATGTGTTCAGTTCCTGATCTAGTGAGGACATCTGTAGTATGTTCAAATTGTATCTGGATGACTTGATCATGTTCTTGAGCAGTCTTTTGGATGTTCTGCTGCTCAGAACACGTGTGCAGATGTCATGATGCTTGAAGTCTTCGACATTTCAGGCAGCATGCTTTTAGCAACGTAAGCCCTCTTTGGGTTTGCTTTGTCGCAATTGTGTGCTGTTAATATCTCCATTCCAAAAAGGGAGTGTTGTTGTGTTTTTTTGTCTATGCCATCTAGGATGCGTCTTGAGAACTTCTTTGTGCTCCAGTGAGTTTTGGTAGCATGTTGAGTCTGTTTTGATCTCTGTTTTTCCTATGAAGATTTTGTGCCCCCTGTGGTCCCAGTCACTGTGTGTCCCGAGATGTTCTTTGAGTACTACCACCCCATTTTAGCTCTCTAGGGGATGTTGATCCTGTCTTGTTTTGTCACAAACCTGTCTGTGGGTTTATGTTTTGGAGGAAGCGGTCTTATTGTCATCTTCTCTGTTGTCTAGGGTGTCTCCATCTGGTCCCAGGCCTCCCAAGGACATCTGTACTCTTCTGAAATCTCCTCCAGAGTTCTTCCTTGTGTCCATGAGCATTCTTTGGAGTCTTTGGCCTAGACAACTTGAGAGACAGCCCTATGGAGAACAGAGAGAACTGGTTCACGGATGGAAACAGCTATGTCCTAAGTGGTAAAAGATATGCTGGGTATGCTGTTACTACCAGACAGGAAATAATAGAATCAGGGCATTTGCCCATGAATACCTCTGCGCAAAAGGCAGAAATAATTGCCCTGACCCGCACTTTGGAGTTGGCCCAAGGCAAGGCTGTGAATATCTATATGGACTCAAAATACGCCTTTGGAGTCGTACACGTGCATGGAGAAATTTGGAAAGAGAGAGGACTATTGAACTCCCAGGGTAAAAACATCAGACATGCAGAGGAAATTTTGAGACTGTTGGAAGCAGTCCAGCTTCTTAAAAAAGTAGCAATCATGCACATCAAGGCACAGCGAAAGGTGAACTCAGATTTGGAGAAGGGAAATGAGCTGGCCGACAGAGGCAAAATGAGCAGCCAAAAGAGAGGTAAAAGTAGAAGGAGCTTTAATCCCTGATGGACGAAGTTCCCTAGAGGGTAAGCCTAATTATATTAAAGAAGATCAAAAACTTATCACAGATCTGGAAGGATCATATAATGAGGAAGGTTGGGCCCTCACCCTGCAAGGAAAGATAGTCATTCCCTCTTACTTAATATGGTCCCCGGTAAGGGAGGAACCTCAGAAAGGACACTGGGGAGCAGAGGCCCTATATAAACACTTAATTAAAGATATCAGAGCTAGAAATTTATATACTACGGTAAGACAAGAGACTCAACAGTGTGATCTTTGCCTCCAGACTAATCCTAAAAATACCCCCAGATTGGAAATGGGCTCAATTGGGAAAGGCAATGCACCTGGGCAACAATGGCAGATTTCTTGGAAGTTCTGAAAAATCAAAGGGGGGTATAGATACCTATTGGTATTAACAGATACCTTTTCAGGCTGGCTAGAAGCGTTCCCTACCAGAACCGCCAAATCTCGGGAGGTGACCAGAATATTAATACAAGAAATAATATTACACTTTGGGGTTCCAGCAACAATATCTTCTGACAGAGGGCCATGTTTCATTTCAAAGGTGGTGCAACAAATCAGCTGCCATTTAGATATAGATTGGCAGCTTCATACCCCATATCATCCCCAGTCAAGTGGCCAAGTAGAAAAGATGAATCATTTAGTCAAACAGCAGATTGTGAAACTTGGACAGGAGACTAATTTGGCTTGGCTTCAGTCTCTTCCTGTGGCCCTTCTGCGCATATGAACTAAGCCAAGGGCAAGAGAGGGGTTCAGTCCTTTTGAAATTCTGTACGGACGACCCTATAGCATACAAAAGGGCATATCCATGCAGGCAGGGGATGAGACTGTAACTTCATATCTGCTGGCATTGGGTAAACAGCTCAATAAAATTGGAAAACATGTGTTTGGAACTCGAAGTAGAGGGTTAGATGGACCTGTGCATAATATACAGCCTGGGGATTACGTGTATGTTAAGTCTCTTGCAGAAAAGCCTCTGGAACCGCAATGGGAAGGACCATTCCAAGTACTCCTCACCTCCTTTATGGCAATTAAGATCAAGGAGCAGAGCGCCTGGATCCATCATACCGGAGTGAAGAAGGTCCATAGATCTCCATGGAAGGTTACACAAATTCGGCCAGGAAAATTGAATTTTTCACGATAATCTTGGTCAACATCTATGGTGTTGTGGTAGCATGGAATTAGAATTTCTTTGTAGGCCTTCTTCACGGGATGGCTCAAGGAAATAATTTGTCAGATTGCTGGGTATGCACAGAATTACCAAAATCAGGTCAATTTCCTTTTTCTAGGTATTCCCAAATTTAACATTCCATGGTTTACAAATATGACAGGTTGGGTAGGGGGACCTACCCCTCATGATCTGACAGGAGTATGGAGACCACCTGATGGCAATTATGACAGAACACTGGAGATGCTTATGTCACATGGAAGAAGAATCAGCTTAGGTTTAGGCTGGAATCAAACAAGTACTTTTCTAAGGTGTTAGATCAGGAGTCAGTTTATTAAAGGTAGTAAAAGAATTTGTTAATGTCTTAGAAAAGGGGGGGAATTGAGATGAGGAGCTAGGAAATTAAAATAGGATATAGAAATTAGGCACTCAAGAAATGAAGGTGTAACTTAGTTTAGAGATAAAGATGGAAGACTTAGAGATCAAGCTAGAGGCCCATTAGTTAAAAGATAACTAAGATTGAATAGGATAATAGATCATAGTCAATGGGCCAGAGAGCAGAACAATATGGAAACCTTGATTAATGGAAGCTGTGAGGGAACGCTTCCTGATGGAATAGGAAGACAGCCCTAAAAAATGGTCAAAACCAACTCTATGGTCCGGCCTGAGTCCAGGAGGCTACAGAGACTGAGCAAGGAACGGAGATAAAAAGTTCAACAGTGAGGAAGAGGAGCTACTTCATCTCTGCGATCCCAGCCCACAACCACCGGGACATGCTGCACAGATGCAACTAGGAGGAGACTGGGGCGGAACACATGAAAGACTTTCAGGCTCATTATAATATGAAACAGGGATAGTCATGCATAGGTATAGGCGTATTATGAATCTGTGATGCTTTGTAGCATAAAGCCAAGACAAGGTGTCATGAGAGGTGCACATGTTTCTGGTGGAGTGATCGCCCATGTGCCTCAGCGCTGAATAAACATACCTACTTTATAACCTTATAGGTTGTGGAGTCATGTTTCCACAAGTCACCCCCCCCCTCTCTATCTTCTTTCACGTCCCCCCCCTCCTTGTTCTCCCTTTCTCTCTCTTTCTCTCTCTCTTTGCTTTCCTCTCCCCGCCTCCTGGTTCCCCCTCTCCCCCCTTGTCACGGTCCACTTGGTGGACACGTGATGGTTCGTTTGCTATGATCTTGGAAGTGCAAATTTAAGGGGACCAACACCAAAGGGGATAGCAGTAATCAAAGAGTGAAACTTTATTGTGTTGCCTGTGAAGCAGCATGCGATAGTTAGAGATGGATGAAAGAAAGGAGAAAAGTAAAGTTTAGAGAGAGGAGGGAGAGAGGTTATAGTTACCACTGCTGATCTCACAACGTCCTAATGGTCCAGGGTCCAGCTGATGCTGCGTCGTCGATCATCGTGGTCCTTGGTGGGGAAGTTTCCCATTTTCGTTGTCCAGAAGTCATCTTTTATGCTCAGTAATACACCTTGCTCCTCCTCTGCCTCAGGGGTCTCCGCCCTTCTCAGAATTCGGTTATCATATCTCCGCCCTCCTCAAGCGAGGCCATCACGCGTGCGCAGGGGGGAGTGTCCGAGGTGTGGTCAGTCTTGGAGGCGGGTAGCCTTCGACCAGGAGGTGTGTTCTAATGAAGCAAAGTGTATTATAATGAAGCAAAGTTCATCTAAGGTTCATGATTTCTTCATCGATGTTATGGCAACAGTTGCGATCCGTCTTTTTGACAATGGCTATGCAATTATATCTAACAGCTCCGGCTAGGCCCAGGTACTGAACAATAGCACAACACTCTTTGTACTACACGGCTCAGGCACCAAAGAACAGCACTGCACTGCACTGCCTGCACCACACGGTTCAGTACTCAGGAGAACAGCACAGCACTGGCTGTGCCACACAGTTCTGCATTCAGGAGCCTTTGCACCACATTCCACTCCAGGGATCGGCAACTGTGTTCCAAACAGGCCGTAGTCGGGTATCTCACTGTCCATGTCCCTGATGACAATGTTGAGACAATGCTGATCTTCTGACTGACTCTTACACTCCCCCCCCTCATCTCTCTCATCTCTCTGTCTCTCTCCTTTATCATCCCCCCCTCTGTTCCCCCTCTCTCTCTCTTCTTCTTCTTCATCCCCTGCCGGTGCTCCCCTCCCTCCCTCTCTCTCGCCCCCTCCCTCTCCCCCCTTCCTCGCCCCCCCCTTCCTCGCCCCCTCTTCCTCACCCCCCCCTTAATCACCCCACCTTCCTCTCACCCATTCATCTCCCCCACTTCCTCTCCCCATCCTCTCCCCCCTACTCCTCTCCCCACCTTACTCTCTCCCCCTCTCCTCAACCCCTCCTCTCCCCACCTCCTCTCCCTCCCTCCACCCCTCCTCTCCCCTCTCCTCTCCCCCCCTTCCCCTCCCCCCCACCTCTACCCCCCTTCATCTCAGCCCTTCCTCTCCCGCGCTTCCTATCCCCCCCTCACTCCCAACCTACTCTCCACGCCTCCCTCTCCGTCCCTCCCACTCCCCACCTACCTCTCTGCCCACATTCCTCTTCCCCCACCTTCCTCTCCCCACCTCCTCTTCCCCACCTCTCTCCCTCCCCTCTCCTCCTCTCCTCTCCACCTCCCCTCTCCTCCTCTCTCCCTTTTCCGCCACCTGCTTCTCGCTCCCTATCCCCCTCTCATCTCCTCTCTCTCTCTGCCTCCTCTCTCTCTCTCTGCCTCCTCTCTCTCTCTCTGCCTCCTCTCTCTCTCTGCCTCCTCTCTCTCTCTCTGCCTCCTCTCTCTCTCTCTGCCTCCTCTCTCTCTCTCTGCCTCCTCTCTCTCTCTCTGCCTCCTCTCTCTCTCTCTGCCTCCTCTCTCTCTCTCTGCCTCCTCTCTCTCTCTCTGCCTCCTCTCTCTCTCTCTGCCTTCTCTCTCTCTCTGCCTCCTCTCTCTCTCTCTGCCTCCTCTCTCTCTCTCTGCCTCCTCTCTCTCTCTCTGCCTCCTCTCTCTCTCTCTGCCTCCTCTCTCTCTCTCTGCCTCCTCTCTCTCTCTCTGCCTCCTCTCTCTCTCTCTGCCTCCTCTCTCTCTCTCTGCCTCCTCTCTCTCTCTCTGCCTCCTCTCTCTCTCTCTGCCTCCTCTCTCTCTCTCTGCCTCCTCTCTCTCTCTCTGCCTCCTCTCTCTCTCTCTGCCTCCTCTCTCTCTCTCTGCCTCCTCTCTCTCTCTCTGCCTCCTCTCTCTCTCTCTGCCTCCTCTCTCTCTCTCTGCCTCCTCTCTCTCTCTCTGCCTCCTCTCTCTCTCTCTGCCTCCTCTCTCTCTCTCTGCCTCCTCTCTCTCACATCACTTCTTCCTCTATGTTCTTCCTCTACTCTCCATGTCCTCTCTCCTACACTCTTCATCTCTCTTCCTCTCTCATTCTCTCTTACACTTCTCTCCTCCTCATTTCTCCTCCACCACGCTCTTTCTCCTCTCTCTCCCTCCTCTCTCCTCCTCTCTCCTCCTCTCTCTTACATCTCTCTCCTCCTTCTCACTAATCCTCCTCTCTCTTTGTCTTCTCACTCCCTTTTCCCTCTTTCTCCTCTCGTCCACCTCGCTCGTCCTCCTCGCTCGTCCTCCTCGCTCGTCCTCCTCGCTCGTCCTCCTCGCTCGTCCTCCTCGCTCGTCCTCCTCGCTCGTCCTCCTCGCTCGTCCTCCTCGCTCGTCCTCCTCGCTCGTCCTCCTCGCTCGTCCTCCTCGCTCGTCCTCCTCGCTCGTCCTCCTCGCTCGTCCTCCTCGCTCGTCCTCCTCGCTCGTCCTCCTCGCTCGTCCTCGACTCTGCTCGTCCTCGACTCTGCTCGTCCTCGACTCTGCTCGTCCTCTCCCTTCCTCCTCTCCCTTCCTCCTCTCCCTTCCTCCTCTCCCTTCCTCCTCTCCCTTCCTCCTCTCCCTTCCTCCTCTCCCTTCCTCCTCTCCCTTCCTCCTCTCCCTTCCTCCTCTCCCTTCCTCCTCTCCCTTCCTCCTCTCCCTTCCTCCTCTCCCTTCCTCCTCTCCCTTCCTCCTCTCCCTTCCTCCTCTCCCTTCCTCCTCTCCCTTCCTCCTCTCCCTTCTTCCTCTCCCTTCCTCCCCTCCGTTCCGCCCCTCCGTTCCTTCGCCCCTCTTCCGCCCCTCTCTTCCGCCCCTCTCTTCCGCCCCTCTCTTCCGCCCCTCTCTTCCGCCCCTCTCTTCCGCCTCCCGCCTCTTCCGCCTCCCTCTTCCGCCTCCCGCCTCCCTCTTCCGCCTCCCGCCTCCCTCTTCCGCCTCCCGCCTCCCTCTTCCGCCTCCCGCCTCCCTCTTCCGCCTCCCGCCTCCCTCTTCCGCCTCCCGCCTCCCTCTTCCGCCTCCCGCCTCCCTCTTCCGCCTCCCGCCTCTTCCCTCTTCCGCCTCCCGCCTCTTCCCTCTTCCTCTTCCCTCTTCCTCTTCCCTCTTCCTCTTCCCTCTTCCTCTTCCCTCTTCCTCTTCCCTCTTCCTCTTCCCTCTTCCTCTTCCCTCTTCCTCTTCCCTCTTCCTCTTCCCTCTTCCTCTTCCCTCTTCCTCTTCCCTCTTCCTCTTCCCTCTTCCTCTTCCCTCTTCCTCTTCCCTCTTCCTCTTCCCTCTTCCTCCTCCCTCTTCCTCCTCCCTCTTCCTCCTCCCTCCTCTTCCTCCTCCCTCCTCTTCCTCCTCCCTCCTCTTCCTCCTCCCTCCTCTTCCTCCTCCCTCCTCTTCCTCCTCCCTCCTCTTCCTCCTCCCTCCTCTTCCTCCTCCCTCCTCTTCCTCCTCCCTCCTCTTCCTCCTCCCTCCTCTTCCTCCTCCCTCCTCTTCCTCCTCCCTCCTCTTCCTCCTCCCTCCTCTTCCTCCTCCCTCCTCTTCCTCCTCCCTCCTCTTCCTCCTCCCTCCTCTTCCTCCTCCCTCCTCTTCCTCCTCCCTCCTCTTCCTCCTCCCTCCTCTTCCTCCTCCCTCCTCTTCCTCCTCCCTCCTCTTCCTCCTCCCTCCTCTTCCTCCTCCCTCCTCTTCCTCCTCCCTCCTCCTCCTCCTCCCTCCTCCTCCTCCTCCCTCCTCCTCCTCCTCCCTCCTCCTCCTCCTCCCTCCTCCTCCTCCTCCCTCCTCCTCCTCCTCCCTCCTCCTCCTCCTCCCTCCTCCTCCTCCTCCCTCCTCCTCCTCCTCCCTCCTCCTCCTCCTCCCTCCTCCTCCTCCTCCCTCCTCCTCCTCCTCCCTCCTCCTCCTCCTCCCTCCTCCTCCTCCTCCCTCCTCCTCCTCCTCCCTCCTCCTCCTCCTCCCTCCTCCTCCTCCTCCCTCCTCTTCCTCCTCCCTCCTCCTCCTCCTCCCTCCTCCTCCTCCTCCCTCCTCCTCCTCCTCTCTCCTCTTCCTTTCTCTTCCAACACTCTCTTCCTCCTCTCTCCTTCTACTCTCTTCCTCCTCCCTCTTCCTCCTCCCTCTTCCTCCTCCCTCTTCCTCCTCCCTCTTCCTCCTCCCTCTTCCTCCTCCCTCTTCCTCCTCCCTCTTCCTCCTCCCTCTTCCTCCTCCCTCTTCCTCCTCCCTCTTCCTCCTCCCTCTTCCTCCTCCCTCTTCCTCCTCCCTCTTCCTCCTCCCTCTTCCTCCTCCCTCTTCCTCCTCCCTCTTCCTCCTCCCTCTTCCTCCTCCCTCTTCCTCCTCCCTCTTCCTCCTCCCTCTTCCTCCTCCCTCTTCCTCGACTCTGCTCCTCCTCTCTGCTCCTCCTCTCTGCTCCTCCTCTCTGCTCCTCCTCTCTGTTCCTCCTCTCTGTTCCTCCTCTCTGTTCCTCCTCTCTGTTCCTCCTCTCTGTTCCTCCTCTCTGTTCCTCCTCTCTGTTCCTCCTCTCTGTTCCTCCTCTCTCTTCCTCCTCTCTCTTCCTCCTCTCTCTTCCTCCTCTCTCTTCCTCCTCTCTCTTCCTCCTCTCTCTTCCTCCTCTCTCTTCCTCCTCTCTCTTCCTCCTCCCTCTTCCTCCTCCCTCTTCCTCGACTCTGTTCCTCGACTCTGTTCCTCGACTCTGTTCCTCGACTCTGTTCCTCGACTCTGTTCCTCGACTCTGTTCCTCGACTCTGTTCCTCGACTCTGTTCCTCGACTCTGTTCCTCGACTCTGTTCCTCGACTCTGTTCCTCGACTCTGTTCCTCGACTCTGTTCCTCGACTCTGTTCCTCCTCTCTGTTCCTCCTCTCTGTTCCTCCTCTCTGTTCCTCCTCTCTGTTCCTCCTCTCTGTTCCTCCTCTCTGTTCCTCCTCTCTGTTCCTCCTCTCTGTTCCTCCTCTCTGTTCCTCCTCTCTGTTCCTCCTCTCTGTTCCTCCTCTCTGTTCCTCCTCTCTGTTCCTCCTCTCTGTTCCTCCTCTCTGTTCCTCCTCTCTGTTCCTCCTCTCTGTTCCTCCTCTCTGTTCCTCCTCTCTCTTCCTCCTCTCTGTTCCTCCTCTCTGTTCCTCCTCTCTGTTCCTCCTCTCTGTTCCTCCTCTCTGTTCCTCCTCTCTGTTCCTCCTCTCTCTTCCTCCTCTCTCTTCCTCCTCTCTCTTCCTCCTCTCTCTTCCTCCTCTCTCTTCCTCCTCTCTCTTCCTCCTCTCTCCTCTTCCTTTCTCTTCCAACTCTCTCTTCCTCCTGTCTCCTTCTGCTCTCTGTTTCTCCTCTCTGTTTCTCCTCTCTGTTTCTCCTCTCTGTTTCTCCTCTCTGTTTCTCCTCTCTGTTTCTCCTCTCTGTTTCTCCTCTCTGTTTCTCCTCTCTGTTCCTCCTCTCTGTTCCTCCTCGACTCTGCTCTTCCTCTCTCGTCCTCCTCGACTCTGCTCTTCCTCTCTCGTCCTCCTCGACTCTGCTCTTCCTCTCTCGTCCTCCTCGACTCTGCTCTTCCTCTCTCGTCCTCCTCGACTCTGCTCTTCCTCTCTCGTCCTCCTCGACTCTGCTCTTCCTCTCTCGTCCTCCTCGACTCTGCTCTTCCTCTCTCGTCCTCCTCGACTCTGCTCTTCCTCTCTCGTCCTCCTCGACTCTGCTCTTCCTCCCTCGTCCTCCTCGACTCTGCTCTTCCTCCCTCGTCCTCCTCGACTCTGCTCTTCCTCCCTCGTCCTCCTCCCTCGTCCTCCTCCCTCGTCCTCCTCCCTCGTCCTCCTCCCTCGTCCTCCTCCCTCGTCCTCCTCCCTCGTCCTCCTCCCTCGTCCTCCTCCCTCGTCCTCCTCCCTCGTCCTCCTCCCTCGTCCTCCTCCCTCGTCCTCCTCCCTCGTCCTCCTCCCTCGTCCTCCTCCCTCGTCCTCCTCCCTCGTCCTCCTCCCTCGTCCTCCTCCCTCGTCCTCCTCCCTCGTCCTCCTCCCTCGTCCTCCTCCCTCGTCCTCCTCCCTCGTCCTCCTCCCTCGTCCTCCTCCCTCGTCCTCCTCCCTCGTCCTCCTCCCTCGTCCTCCTCTCTTTTCCTCTTCTCTCCTTTTCCTCTCTCTTCCTCCTCTCACCTCCTCGACACTCTTCTTCGTCTCTCTTCCTCCTTTCTCCTCCTCGACTCTGCTCTTCCTCTCTCTTCTTCCTCTCTCTTCCTACTATCTCTTCCTCCTCTCTGTTCCTCCTCTCTCCTCTTCCTTTCTCTTCCACCTCTCTCTTCCTCCTCTCTCCTCTTCCTTTCTCTTCCACCTCTCTCTTCCTCCTCTCCCTACCTCCTGTCTCCTTCTACTCTGTGTTCCTTCTCCCTCGTCCTCCTCCCTCGTCCTCCTCCCTCGTCCTCCTCCCTCGTCCTCCTCCCTCGTCCTCCTCCCTCGTCCTCCTCCCTCGTCCTCCTCCCTCGTCCTCCTCCCTCGTCCTCCTCCCTCGTCCTCCTCCCTCGTCCTCCTCCCTCGTCCTCCTCCCTCGTCCTCCTCCCTCGTCCTCCTCCCTCGTCCTCCTCCCTCGTCCTCCTCCCTCGTCCTCCTCCCTCGTCCTCCTCCCTCGTCCTCCTCCCTCGTCCTCCTCCCTCGTCCTCCTCCCTCGTCCTCCTCCCTCGTCCTCCTCTCTTTTCCTCTTCTCTCCTTTTCCTCTCTCTTCCTCCTCTCACCTCCTCGACACTCTTCTTCGTCTCTCTTCCTCCTCTCTCCTCCTCGACTCTGCTCTTCCTCTCTCTTCTTCCTCTCTCTTCCTACTATCTCTTCCTCCTCTCTGTTCCTCCTCTCTCCTCTTCCTTTCTCTTCCACCTCTCTCTTCCTCCTCTCCCTACCTCCTGTCTCCTTCTACTCTGTGTTCCTTCTCCCTCGTCCTTCTCCCTCGTCCTTCTCCTCGTCCTCCTCCCTCGTCCTCCTCCCTCGTCCTCCTCCCTCGTCCTCCTCCCTCGTCCTCCTCCCTCGTCCTCCTCCCTCGTCCTCCTCCCTCGTCCTCCTCCCTCGTCCTCCTCCCTCGTCCTCCTCCCTCGTCCTCCTCCCTCGTCCTCCTCCCTCGTCCACCTCCCTCGTCCACCTCCCTCGTCCTCCTCCCTCGTCCACCTCCCTCGTCCTCCTCCCTCGTCCTCCTCCCTCGTCCTCCTCCCTCGTCCTCCTCCCTCGTCCTCCTCCCTCGTCCTCCTCCCTCGTCCTCCTCCCTCGTCCTCCTCCCTCGTCCTCTTCTCTCCTTTTCCTCTCTCTTCCTCCTCTCACCTCCTCGACACTCTTCTTCGTCTCTCTTCCTCCTCTCTCCTCCTCGACTCTGCTCTTCCTCTCTCTTCTTCCTCTCTCTTCCTACTATCCCTTCCTCCTCTCTGTTCCTCCTCTCTCCTCTTCCTTTCTCTTCCACCTCTCTCTTCCTCCTCTCCCTACCTCCTGTCTCCTTCTACTCTGTGTTCCTTCTCCCTCGTCCTCCTCCCTCGTCCTCCTCCCTCGTCCTCCTCCCTCGTCCTCCTCCCTCGTCCTCCTCCCTCGTCCTCCTCCCTCGTCCTCCTCCCTCGTCCTCCTCCCTCGTCCTCCTCCCTCGTCCTCCTCCCTCGTCCTCCTCCCTCGTCCTCCTCCCTCGTCCTCCTCCCTCGTCCTCCTCCCTCGTCCTCCTCCCTCGTCCTCCTCCCTCGTCCTCCTCCCTCGTCCTCCTCCCTCGTCCTCCTCCCTCGTCCTCCTCCCTCGTCCTCCTCTCTTTTCCTCTTCTCTCCTTTTCCTCTCTCTTCCTCCTCTCACCTCCTCGACACTCTTCTTCGTCTCTCTTCCTCCTCTCTCCTCCTCGACTCTGCTCTTCCTCTCTCTTCTTCCTCTCTGTTCCTCCTCTCTCCTCTTCCTTTCTCTTCCACCTCTCTCTTCCTCCTCTCCCTACCTCCTGTCTCCTTCTACTCTGTGTTCCTTCTCCCTCGTCCTTGTCCCTCGTCCTTGTCCCTCGTCCTTGTCCCTCGTCCTTGTCCCTCGTCCTTGTCCCTCGTCCTTGTCCCTCGTCCTTCTCCCTCGTCCTTCTCCCTCGTCCTTCTCCCTCGTCCTTCTCCCTCGTCCTTCTCCCTCGTCCTTGTCCCTCGTCCTTCTCCCTCGTCCTTCTCCCTCGTCCTTCTCCCTCGTCCTTCTCCCTCGTCCTTCTCCCTCGTCCTTCTCCCTCGTCCTCCTCTCTTTTCCTCTTCACTCCTCTTCCTCTCTCTTTCTCCTCTCACCTCCTCGACACTCTTCCTCCTCTCTCTTCCTCCTCTCTCTTCCTCCTCTCTCTTCCTCCTCTCTCTTCCTCCTCTCTCTTCCTCCTCTCTCTTCCTCCTCTCTCTTCCTCCTCCCTCTTCCTCCTCCCTCTTCCTCCTCCCTCTTCCTCCTCCCTCTTCCTCCTCCCTCTTCCTCCTCCCTCTTCCTCCTCCCTCTTCCTCCTCCCTCTTCCTCCTCCCTCTTCCTCCTCCCTCTTCCTCCTCCCTCTTCCTCCTCCCTCTTCCTCCTCCCTCTTCCTCCTCCCTCTTCCTCCTCCCTCTTCCTCCTCCCTCTTCCTCCTCCCTCTTCCTCCTCCCTCTTCCTCCTCCCTCTTCCTCCTCCCTCTTCCTCCTCCCTCTTCCTCCTCCCTCTTCCTCCTCCCTCTTCCTCCTCCCTCTTCCTCCTCCCTCTTCCTCCTCCCTCTTCCTCCTCCCTCTTCCTCCTCCCTCTTCCTCCTCCCTCTTCCTCCTCCCTCTTCCTCCTCTCTGTTCCTCCTCTCTCTTCCTCCTCTCTCTTCCTCCTCTCTCTTCCTCCTCTCTCTTCCTCCTCTCTCTTCCTCCTCTCTCTTCCTCCTCGACTCTGCTCTTCCTCTCTCTTCCTCCTCGACTCTGCTCTTCCTCTCTCGTCCTCCTCGACTCTGCTCTTCCTCTCTCGTCCTCCTCGACTCTGCTCTTCCTCTCTCGTCCTCCTCGACTCTGCTCTTCCTCTCTCGTCCTCCTCGACTCTGCTCTTCCTCTCTCGTCCTCCTCGACTCTGCTCTTCCTCTCTCGTCCTCCTCGACTCTGCTCTTCCTCTCTCGTCCTCCTCGACTCTGCTCTTCCTCTCTCGTCCTCCTCGACTCTGCTCTTCCTCTCTCGTCCTCCTCTCTCGTCCTCCTCTCTCGTCCTCCTCTCTCGTCCTCCTCTCTCGTCCTCCTCTCTCGTCCTCCTCTCTCGTCCTCCTCCCTCGTCCTCCTCTCTCGTCCTCCTCTCTCGTCCTCCTCTCTCGTCCTCCTCTCTCGTCCTCCTCCCTCGTCCTCCTCCCTCGTCCTCCTCCCTCGTCCTCCTCCCTCGTCCTCCTCCCTCGTCCTCCTCCCTCGTCCTCCTCCCTCGTCCTCCTCCCTCGTCCTCCTCCCTCGTCCTCCTCCCTCGTCCTCCTCCCTCGTCCTCCTCCCTCGTCCTCCTCCCTCGTCCTCCTCCCTCGTCCTCTCTCTTCCTCCTCTCACCTCCTCGACACTCTTCTTCGTCTCTCTTCCTCCTCTCTCCTCCTCGACTCTGCTCTTCCTCTCTCTTCTTCCTCTCTCTTCCTACTATCTCTTCCTCCTCTCTGTTCCTCCTCTCTCCTCTTCCTTTCTCTTCCACGTCTCTCTTCCTCCTCTCCCTACCTCCTGTCTCCATCTACTCTGTGTTCCTTCTCCCTCGTCCTTCTCCCTCGTCCTTCTCCCTCGTCCTTCTCCCTCGTCCTTCTCCCTCGTCCTTCTCCCTCGTCCTCCTCCCTCGTCCTCCTCCCTCGTCCTCCTCCCTCGTCCTCCTCCCTCGTCCTCCTCCCTCGTCCTCCTCCCTCGTCCTCCTCCCTCGTCCTCCTCCCTCGTCCTCCTCCCTCGTCCTCCTCCCTCGTCCTCCTCCCTCGTCCTCCTCCCTCGTCCTCCTCCCTCGTCCTCCTCCCTCGTCCTCCTCCCTCGTCCTCCTCCCTCGTCCTCCTCTCTTTTCCTCTTCTCTCCTTTTCCTCTCTCTTCCTCCTCTCACCTCCTCGACACTCTTCTTCGTCTCTCTTCCTCCTCTCTCCTCCTCGACTCTGCTCTTCCTCTCTCTTCTTCCTCTCTCTTCCTACTATCTCTTCCTCCTCTCTGTTCCTCCTCTCTCCTCTTCCTTTCTCTTCCACCTCTCTCTTCCTCCTCTCCCTACCTCCTGTCTCCTTCTACTCTGTGTTCCTTCTCCCTCGTCCTTCTCCCTCGTCCTTCTCCCTCGTCCTTCTCCCTCGTCCTTCTCCCTCGTCCTTCTCCCTCGTCCTCCTCCCTCGTCCTCCTCCCTCGTCCTCCTCCCTCGTCCTCCTCCCTCGTCCTCCTCCCTCGTCCTCCTCCCTCGTCTTCCTCCCTCGTCCTCCTCCCTCGTCCTCCTCCCTCGTCCTCCTCCCTCGTCCTCCTCCCTCGTCCTCCTCCCTCGTCCTCCTCCCTCGTCCTCCTCCCTCGTCCTCCTCCCTCGTCCTCCTCCCTCGTCCTCCTCCCTCGTCCTCCTCCCTCGTCCTCCTCCCTCGTCCTCCTCCCTCGTCCTCCTCCCTCGTCCTCCTCCCTCGTCCTCCTCTCTTTTCCTCTTCTCTCCTTTTCCTCTCTCTTCCTCCTCTCACCTCCTCGACACTCTTCTTCGTCTCTCTTCCTCCTCTCTCCTCCTCGACTCTGCTCTTCCTCTCTCTTCTTCCTCTCTCTTCCTACTATCTCTTCCTCCTCTCTGTTCCTCCTCTCTCTTCTTCCTTTCTCTTCCACCTCTCTCTTCCTCCTCTCCCTACCTCCTGTCTCCTTCTACTCTGTGTTCCTTCTCCCTCGTCCTTCTCCCTCGTCCTTCTCCCTCGTCCTTCTCCCTCGTCCTTCTCCCTCGTCCTTCTCCCTCGTCCTTCTCCCTCGTCCTTCTCCCTCGTCCTTGTCCCTCGTCCTTGTCCCTCGTCCTTGTCCCTCGTCCTTGTCCCTCGTCCTTGTCCCTCGTCCTTGTCCCTCGTCCTTGTCCCTCGTCCTTCTCCCTCGTCCTTGTCCCTCGTCCTCCTCTCTTTTCCTCTTCACTCCTCTTCCTCTCTCTTTCTCCTCTCACCTCCTCGACACTCTTCCTCCTCCCTCTTCCTCCTCCCTCTTCCTCCTCCCTCTTCCTCCTCCCTCTTCCTCCTCCCTCTTCCTCCTCCCTCTTCCTCCTCCCTCTTCCTCCTCCCTCTTCCTCCTCCCTCTTCCTCCTCCCTCTTCCTCCTCCCTCTTCCTCCTCCCTCTTCCTCCTCCCTCTTCCTCCTCCCTCTTCCTCCTCCCTCTTCCTCCTCCCTCTTCCTCCTCCCTCTTCCTCCTCCCTCTTCCTCCTCCCTCTTCCTCCTCTCTCCTTTTTCTCTCTCTTTCTCCTATCTCTTTTTCCTCTCTCTACCTCCTCTCTCTTCCTTCTCTCTCCTCCTTCTCTCTTCTCCACCTCTCTCTTCCACCTCTCTCTTCCTCCTCTCTGTTCCTCCTCTCTCCTCTTCTTCTCTCTTGCTCCTCACTCCTCCTCCTCACTCCTCCTCCTCTCTTCTTTTCCTCGCTATTCCGCCTCGATCTTCCGCCGCGCTCTTTCTCCTCTCTCTTCCTCCGTTCTCCTCCTCCTCTCTAGTTCCCCTCGCCCTTCCCCCTCGCCCTTCCCCCTCGCCCTTCCCCCTCGCCCTTCCCCCTCGCCCTTCCCCCTCGCCCTTCCCCCTCGCCCTTCCCCCTCGCCCTTCCCCCTCGCCCTTCCCCCTCGCCCTTCCCCCTCGCCCTTCCCCCTCGCCCTTCCCCCTCGCCCTTCCCCCTCGCCCTTCCCCCTCGCCCTTCCCCCTCGCCCTTCCCCCTCGCCCTTCCCCCTCGCCCTTCCCCCTCGCCCTTCCCCCTCTCCTTCCTCTTTTTCCTCTCGCTTCCTCCTCTCTCCTTTTCCCCCCTCTTCCTCCTTTCTCTTCCTCCTTTCTCTTCCTCCTTTCTCTTCCTCCTTTCTCTTCCTCCTTTCTCTTCCTCCTTTCTCTTCCTCCTTTCTCGTCCTCCTTTCTCGTCCTCCTCTCTCGTCCTCCTCTCTCGTCCTCCTCTCTCGTCCTCCTCTCTCGTCCTCCTCTCTCGTCCTCCTCTCTCGTCCTCCTCTCTCGTCCTCCTCTCTCGTCCTCCTCTCTCGTCCTCCTCTCTCGTCCTCCTCTCTCGTCCTCCTCTCTCGTCCTCCTCTCTCGTCCTCCTCTCTCGTCCTCCTCTCTCGTCCTCCTCCCTCGTCCTCCTCCCTCGTCCTCCTCCCTCGTCCTCCTCCCTCGTCCTCCTCCCTCGTCCTCCTCCCTCGTCCTCCTCCCTCGTCCTCCTCCCTCGTCCTCCTCCCTCGTCCTCCTCCCTCGTCCTCCTCCCTCGTCCTCCTCCCTCGTCCTCCTCCCTCGTCCTCCTCCCTCGTCCTCCTCTTTTCCTCTTCACTCCTCTTCCTCCTCTCTCTTCCTCCTCTCTCTTCCTCCTCTCTCTTCCTCCTCTCTCTTCCTCCTCTCTCTTCCTCCTCTCTCTTCCTCCTCTCTCTTCCTCCTCTCTCTTCCTCCTCTCTCTTCCTCCTCTCTCTTTCTCCTCTCTCTTCCTGCTCTCTTTTCCTCCTCACTCTTCCTCCTCACTCTTCCTCCTCTCTCTTCCTCCTCTCTCTTCCTCCTCTCTCTTCCTCCTCTCTCTTCCTCCTCTCTCTTCCTCCTCTCTCTTCCTCCTCTCTTTTCCTCCACCTATTCCTCCCCTCTCCTTTTGCTCTCTCTTCCTCCTCTCTCTTCCACCTCACTTTTCCTCCTCTCTCCGCCTCCTCTGTCCTCTTCCTCTCTCTTCCTCCTCTATCTTCCTCCTCTCTTTTCCTCCTCTCTCCCATTCCTCTCTATTCCTCCTCTCTCTTCCTCCTCTCTTCTTTTCCTCTTTCTTTCTCCTCTCTCATTTTCCTCTCTCTTCATCCTCTCTATTCCTGCTCTATTTCCTCCTCTCTCTTCATCCTCTCTATTCCTCCTCTATCCTCTTCCTCTCTCTTCCTCCTCTCTCTTACTCCTTTCTCTTACTCCTCTCTTTTCCTCCTCTCTCCCATTCCTCTCTCTTCCTCCTCTCTCCTCCTCCTATTTTCTTTTCCTCTTTCTTCCTCCTCTCTCTTCCTCCTCTCTCCTCTTCCTCTCTCTTCCTCCTCTCTCCTCCTTCTTTCTCCTCTTCCTCTCTCTTCCTCCTCTCTTTTCCTCCACCTCTTCCTACTCTCTTCTTTTCCTCTCTCTTCTTCCTCTGTTTTCCTACTCTCTCTTCCTCCTCTCTCCTCTTCCTCTCTCTTCCTCTTCTCTCCTCCTCCTCTCTCCTCTACCTCTCTCTTCCTCCTCTGTTTTCCTCCAACTCTTCCTCCTCTCTCATTTTCCTCTCTCTTCCTCCTCTCTCATTTTCCTCTCTTTTCCTCCTCTTTCTTACTCCTCTGTCTTCCTCCTCTGTCTTCCTCCTCTCTCTTCCTCCTCTCTCCTCTTCCTCTCTCTTCCTCCTGTCTTTTCCTCATCTCTATTTTTCCTCTCTCTTCCTCCTCTCTCTTCCTCTTACTCTTCCTCCACTCTCTTCCTCCTCTCTTCCTCCTCTCTCCTCTTCATCTCTCTTCCTCCTCTCTTTTCCTCCACCTCTTCCTCCTCTCTCCTTTTCCTCTCTCTTTCTCCACTCTCATTTTCCTCTCTCTTCCTCCTCTCTCTTCCTGCTCTCTTTTCCTCCGCTCTCTTCCTCCTCTCTCTTCCTCCTCTCTCTTCCTTCTCTCTTTTCCTCCTCTCTCCTCTTCATCTCTCTTCCTCCTCTCTTTTCCTCCACCTCTTCCTCCTCTCTCCTTTTCCTCTCTCTTTCTCCACTCTCATTTTCCTCTCTCTTCCTCCTCTCTCTTCCTGCTCTCTTTTCCTCCGCTCTCTTCCTCCTCTCTCTTCCTCCTATCTCTTCCTCCTCTCTCTTCCTCCTCTCTTTCCCTCCTCTCTCCCATTCCTCTCTTCCTCCTCTCTCTTCCTCCTCTCTTTTCCTCCTCTCTATTTTTCCTCTCTTCCTCCTCTCTCTTTCTCATCTCTCTTTCTCCACTCTCTTTCTCCTCTCTTCCTCCTCTCTCCTCTTCCACTCTCTTCCTCCTCTCTCTTCCTCCTCACGCCTAGTCCTCTCTCTTCCTCCTCTCTTTTCTTCCTCTGTCCTCCCCCTTCTCTCTTCCTTCTCTCTCTTTCTCATCTCTCTTTTCCTCTCTCTTCCTCCTCTCTCCATTTCCTCTGTCTTCCTCCTCTCTCTTCGTCCTCTCTCTTACTCCTCTCTTTTCCTACTCTCTCCTCTTCCACTCTCTTCCTCCTCTCTTTCCCTCCTTTCTCTTCCTCCTCTCTTCTCTTCCACTATCTTCCTCCTCTCTCTTCCTCCTCTCTTTCCCTCCTCTCTCCCATTCCTCTCTCTTCCTCCTCTCTCTTCCTCCTCTCTCCTCTTCCTCTCTCCTCCTCCTCTCTCCTCTTCCTCTCTCCTCCTCCTCTCTCCTCCTCCTCTCTCCTCTTCCTCCTCTCTTTTCCTCCACCTCTTCCTCCTCTCTCCATTTCCTCTCTTCCTCCTCTCTCATTTTCTCTTTCTTCCTCCTCTCTCTTTCTCCTCTTTCCTCCTCCTCTCTCTTCCTCCTCTCTTTTCCTCCTCTCTCTTCCTACTCTCTCCTTTTACTCTCCTTTCCTCCTCTCTCTTCCTCCTCTCTCTTCCTCCTCTCTTTTCCCCCACATCTTCCTCCTCTCTCCTTTTCCTCTCTCTTCTTCCTCTGTTTTCCTCCTCTCTCTTCCTCCTCTCTCCTCTACCTCTCTCTTCCTCCTCTCTTTTCCTCCAACTCTTCCTCCTCTGTCATTTTCCTCTCTCTTCCTCCTCTCTCATTTTTCTCTCTTTTCCTGCTCTTTCTTACTCCTCTCTCTTTCTCCTCTCTCTTTCTCCTCTCTCTTTCTCCTCTCTCTTCCTCCTCTCTCTTCCTCCTCTCTCTTCCTCCTCTCTCCTCTTCCTCTCTCTTCCTCCTCTCTCTTCTTCCTCTCTCCTCTTCCTCCCTCTCCCTCCTCTCTCTTCTTCCTCTCTCTTCCTCCTCTCTTTTCTTCTTTTCTCCACTTCCTCTCTCTTCCTCCTCTCTTTTCCTCCTCTTTCTTCCTCCTCTCTATACCTCCTCTCTCCTTTTCCTATCTCTTCCTACTCTGTCCTTTTCCTCTCTCTTCCTCCTCTCTCTTCCTCCTCTCTCTTCCTCCTCTCTCTTCCTCCTCTCTCTTCCTCCTCTCTCTTCCTCCTCTCTCTTCCTCCTCTCTCTTCCTCCTCCCTCCTTTCCTCTCTCTTCCTCCTTTCTCCTTTTCCTCTGTCTTCCTCCTCTCTCTTCCTCCTCTCTCTTCCTCCTCTCTTTTCCTCCACCTCTTACTCCTCTCTCCTTTTCCTCTCTCTTCCTCCTCTCTCATTTTCCTCTCTCTTCCTCCTATCTCTTCCTCCTCTCTCCTCTTCCTCTCTCTTCCTCCTCTCTCTTCCTCCTCACTATTCCTCCTCTCTCTTTTTCCTCTCTCTTCCTCCTTTCACCTCTTCCTCCCTCTCCCTCATCTCCCTTCCTCCTCTCCCTTCCTCCTCTCCCTTCCTCCTCTCCCTTCCTCCTCTCCCTTCCTCCTCTCTCTTCCTCCTCTCTCTTCCTCCTCTCTCTTCCTCCTCTCTCTTCCTCCTCTCTCTTCCTCCTCTCTCTTCCTCCTCTCTCTTCCTCCTCTCTCCTCCTCCTCTCTCCTCTACCACTCTCTTCCTCCTCTCTTTTCCTCCACCTCTTCCTCCTCCCTCCTTTTCCTCTCTCTTCCTCCTCTCTCTTCCTACTCTCTCCTCTAGCTCTCTCTTCCTCCTCTCTTTTCGTCCAACTCTTCCTCCTGTCTCATTTTCCTCTCTCTTCCTCTTCTCTCATTTTCCTCTCTTTTCCTCCTCTTTCTTACTGCTCTCTCTTTCTCTTCTCTCTTTCTCCTCTCTCTTCCCCCTCTCTCTTCCTCCTCTCTCCTCTTTCTCTCTCTTCCTCCTCTCTTTTCCTCATCTGTATTTTTCCTCTCTTTTCCTCCTCTCTCTTCTTCTTACTCTTCCTCCACTCTCTTCCTCCTCTCTTTCTCCTCTCTCTCCTTCCTCTCTCTTCCTCCTCTCTCTTCTTCTTACTCTTCCTCCTCTCTTTCTCCTCTCTCTTTCTCCTCTCTCTTTCTCCTCTCTCTTCCTCCTCTCTCTTCCTCCTCTCTCTTCCTCCAACTCTTCCTCCTCTCTCATTTTTCTCTCTCTTCCTCCTCTCTCATTTTTCTCTCTTTTCCTGCTCTTTCTTACTCCTCTCTCTTCCTCCACTCTCTTCCTCCTCTCTTCCTCCTCTCTCCTCTTCATCTCTCTTCCTCCTCTCTTTTCCTCCACCTCTTACTCCTCTCTCATTTTCCTCTCTCTTTCTCCACTCTCATTTTCCTCTCTCTTCCTCCTCTCTCTTCCTGCTCTCTTTTCCTCCACTCTCTTCCTCCTCTGTCTTCCTCCTCTGTCTTCCTCCTCTGTCTTCCTCCTCTGTCTTCCTCCTCTGTCTTCCTCCTCTGTCTTCCTCCTCTCTCTTCCTCCTCTCTTTTCCTCCTCTCTCCTCTTCCTCTCTCCTCTTCCTCTCTCTTCCTCCTCTCTCTTCCTCCTCTCTCTTCCTCCTCTCTCTTCCTCCTCTCTCTTCCTCCTCTCTCTTCCTCCTCTCTCTTCCTCCTCTCTCTTCCTCCTCTCTCTTCCTCCTCTCTCTTCCTCCTCTCTCCTCCTCCTCTCTCTTCCTCCTCTCTCTTCCTCCTCTCTCTTCCTCCTCTCTTTCCCTCCTCTCTCCGATTCCTCGCTTCCTCCTCTCACTTCCTCCTCTCTTTTCCTCCTCTCTATTTTTCCTCTCTTCCTCCCCTCTCTTTCTCATCTCTCTTCCTCCTCTCTCTTCCTCCTCACGCCTAGTTCTCTCTCTTCCTCCTCTCTTTTCTTTCTCTCTCCTCCCCCTTCTCTCTTCCTCCTCTCTCTTTCTCGTCTCTCTTTTCCTCTCTCTTCCTCCTCTCTCCTTTTCCTCTGTTTTCCTCCTCTCTCTTCGTCCTCTCTCTTACTCCTCTCTTTTCCTCCACCTCTTCCTCCTCCCTCCTTTTCCTCTCTCTTCCCCCTCTCTCTTCCTACTCTCACCTCTTCCTCTCTCTTCCTCGTCTCTTTTCCTCCTTTCTCTTCCTCCTCTCTTCTCTTCCAGTCTCTTCCTCCTCTCTCTTCCTCCTCTCTTTCCCTCCTCTCTCCCATTCGTGTCTCTTCCTCCTCTCTCTTCCTCCTCTCTCCTCTTCCTCTCTCCTCTTCCTCTCTCCTCTTCCTCTCTCCTCTTCCTCTCTCTTCTTCCTCTCTCCTCCTCCTCTCTCTTCTTCCTCTCTCCTCCTCCTCTCTCTTCTTCCTCTCTCCTCCTCCTCCCTCTCCCTCTCCTCTCTTCTTCCTCTCTCTTCCTCCTCTCTTTTCTTCTTTTCTCCTCTTCCTCTCTCTTCCTCCTCTCTTTTCCTCCTCTCTTTTCCTCCTCTTTCTTCCTCCTCTCTATACCTCCTCTCTCCTTTTCCTATCTCTTCCTACTCTGTCCTTTTCCTCTCTCTTCCTCCTCTCTCTTCCTCCTCTCTCTTCCTCCTCTCTCTTCCTCCTCTCTCTTCCTCCTCTCTATTCCTCCTCCCTCCTTTCCTCTCTCTTCCTCCTCTCTTCTTCTCCTCTGTCTTCCTCCTCTCTATTCCTCCTCTCTCTTCCTCCTCTCTTTTCCTCCACCTCTTACTCCTCTCTCCTTTTCCTCTCTCTTTCTCCTCTCCCATTTTCCTCTCTCTTCCTCCTATCTCTTCCTCCTCTCTCCTCTTCCTCTCTCTTCCTCCTGTCTCTTCCTCCTCACTATTCCTCCTCTCTCTTTTTCCTCTCTCTTCCTCCCTTCTCCTCTTCCTCCCTCTCCCTCATCTCCCTTCCTCCTTTCTCTTCCTCCTCTCTCTTCCTCCTCTCTCTTCCTCCTCTCTCTTCCTCCTCTCTCTTCCTCCTCTCTCTTCCTCCTCTCTCCTCCTACTCTCTCCTCTACCTCTCTCTTCCTCCTCTGTTTTCCTCCACCTCTTCCTCCTCCCTCCTTTTCCTCTCTCTTCCTCCTCTCTCTTCCTACTCTCTCCTCTACCTCTCTCTTCCTCCTCTCTTTTCCTCCAACTCTTCCTCCTCTCTCATTTTCCTCTCTCTTCCTCCTCTCTCATTTTCCTCTCTTTTCCTCCTTTTTCTTACTCCTCTCTCTTTCTCTTCTCTCTTTCTCCTCTCTCTTTCCCCTCTCTCTTCCTTCTCTCTCCTCATTCTCTCTCTTCCTCCTCTCTTTTCCTCATCTCTATTTTTTCTCTCTCTTCCTCCTCTCTCTTTTTCTTACTCTTCCTCCACTCTCTTCCTCCTCTCTTTCTCCTCTCTCTTCTTCCTCTCTCTTCCTCCTCTCTCTTCTTCTTACTCTTCCTCCACTCTCTTCCTCCTCTCTTTCTCCTCTCTCTTCTTCCTCTCTCTTCCTCCTCTCTCTTCCTCCTCTCTCTTCGTCCTCTCTTCCTCCTCTCTTCTCCTCCACCTCTTCCTCCTCTCTCTTTTTCCTCTCTCTTCCTCCTCTCTCCTTTTCCTCTCTCTTCCTCCTCTCTTTTCCTCCACCTCTTCCTCCTCTCTCCTTTTTCTCTCTCTTCTTCCTCTCTGTTCTTTCTCTCCTCTCTTCCTCTCTCTTCCTCCTCTCTTTTTCTCCACCTCTTCCTCCTCTCTCTTTTTCCTCTCTCTTCCTCCTCTCTCCTTTTCCTCTCTCTTACTCCTCTCTTTTCCTCCACTCTCTTCCTCCTCTCTCCTTTTCCTCTCTCTTCCTCCTCTCTCTTCCTCCTCTCTTTCCCTCCTCTCTCCCATTCCTATTTCTTCCTCCTCTCTCCTCCTCCTCTCTCTTCCTCCTCTCTCCTCTTCCTCTCTGCTCTTCCTCTCTCTTCCTCCTACCTCCTCTTCCTCTCTCTTCCTCCTCTCTCCTCCTCCTCTCTCCTCTTCCTCTCTATTCCTCCTCTCTTTTCCTTCACCTCTTCGTCCTCTCTCCTTTTCCGCTCTTTTCCTCCTCTCTCGTTTTCCTCTCTTTTCTTCCTCTCTCTTCATCCTCTCTCTTCCTCCTCTCTCTTCGTCCTCTCTCTTCCTCCTCTCTCCTCTTTCTCTCTCTTCCTCCTCTCTCCTCCTACTCACTCTCTTCCTCCTCTCTCTTCATCCTCTCTTTTCCTCCTCTCTCTTCCTCCTCTCTTTTCCTCCTCTCTCCTCTTCCTCTCTCTTCCTCCTTTCTCCTCCTCGTGTCTCCTTTTCCTCTTTCTTCCTCCTCTCTCTTCCTCCTCTCTCCTCTTACTCTCTCTTCCTCCTCTATCCTCCTCCTCTCTCCTCTTCCTCTCTCCTCTTCCTCTCTCTTCCTCCTCACTCTTCCTCCTCTCTCTTCTTCCTCTCTCATCCTCCTCTCTCTTCCTCCTCTCTATTCCTACTCTGTCATCATCCTCTCTTTTCCTCCTCTCTTTTCCTCCTCTGTCATCCTCCTCTCTCTTTCTCCTCTCTATTCCTCCTCTCTCCTTTTCCTCTCTCTTCCTCCTTTTTCCTCTTCCTCCCTCTCCCTCCTCTCTCTTCCTGCACTCTCCTCCTACTCTATCTATTCCTCCTCTCTCTTCGTCCTCTCCATTTCTCCACTCTCTTCCTCCTCTCTTTACCTCCTCTCTCCTCTTCCTCTCTCTTCCTCCTCTCTCTTCCTCCTCTCTCTTCCTCCTCTCTCGTCCTCCTCTCTCGTCCTCCTCTCTTCTTTTCCTCTTTCTTCCTCCTCTCTCTTCCTCCTTTCACCTCTTCGTCTCTCTTCCTCCTCTGTCCTCCTCCTCTCTCCTCTTCCTCTCTCGTCCTCCACTCTACTCTTCTTCTCTCTTCCTCCTCTATCTTCCTCCACTCTCTTCCTGCTCTCTTCCTTCTCTCTCCTCTTCCTCTCTCTTCCTCTTCTCTCTTTCTTCTCACGCCTTCTCCTCTCTCTTTCTCCTCTCTTTTCCTCCTCTCTTCTCTTCCTCTCTCTTCCTCCTCTCTCTTCCTCCCCTCTCCTCCTACTCTCTGCCTTCCTCTCTCTCACTCCTCTCTCTTCCTCCTCTCTGTTCCTCCTCCCTCTTCCTCCTCTCTCCTCCTAATCTCTCTCTCTTCCTCCTCTCACTTCCTCCTGTCTCTTCCTCCTCTCTCTTCCTCCTCTCTTTTCCTCCACCTCTTCCTCCTCTCTCCTTTTCCTCTCTCTTCCTCCACTCTCTTCCTTCGCTTTCCTCTTCCTCTCTCTTCCTCCTCTCTCTTCCTCCTCTCTCTTCCTCCTCTCTCTTCCTCCTCTCTTTTCCTTCTCTCTATTTTTCCTTTCTCTTCCTCCTCTCTCTTCCTCCCCTCTCTTTCTCCTCTCTCTTCCTCCTCTCTATTGCTCCACTGTCTTCCTCCTCTCTTTTCCTCCTCACTCCTCCTTCTTTCTCTTCCTCCTTTCTCTTCCTTGTCTCTGTTCCTCCTCTCTCTTTTTCCTCTCTCTTCCTCCTCTCTCCTCTTCCTCTTTCTTTCTCTTCTCTCTTCCTCCTCTCCCTTCCTCCTCTCTCTTCCTCCTCTCTTTTCCTCCTCTCTCCTCTTCCTCTCTCTTTTTCCTCTCTCTTCCTCCTCTCTCTTCCTCCTCTCTTTTCCTCTTCTCTCCTCCTCTCTCTTCCTCCTCTATCTTCCTCCTCTCTATTCCTCCTCTCTCTTTTTCCTTTCTCTTCCTCCTTTCTCCTCTTCCTCCCTCTCCCTCCTCTCTCTCCCTCCTCTCTCTTCCTCCTCTCTCTTCCTCCTCTCTTTTCCTCCTCTCTCTTCCTCCTCTCTTTTCCTCCTCTCTCCTCTTCCTCTCTCTTTTTCCTCTCTCTTCCTCCTCTCTCTTCCTCCTCTCTTTTCCTCTTCTCTCCTCCTCTCTCTTCCTCCTCTATCTTCCTCCTCTCTATTCCTCCTCTCTCTTTTTCCTTTCTCTTCCTCCTTTCTCCTCTTCCTCCCTCTCCCTCCTCTCTCTTCCTCCTCTCTCTTCCTCCTCTCTCTTCCTCCTCTCTTTTCCTCCTCTCTCCTCTCTCCTCTCTCTTCCTCCTCTCTCTTCCTCCTTTCTCTTCCTCGTCTCTATTCCTCCTCTCTCCTTTTCCTCTCTCTTCCTCCTCTCTCCTCTTCCTCTCTCTTTCTCTTCTCTCTTCCTCCTCTCCCTTCCACCTCTCTCTTCCTCCTCTCTCTTCCTCCTCTCTTTTCCTCCACCTATTCCTCCCCTCTCCTTTTGCTCTCTCTTCTTCCTCTCTCTTCCACCTCTCTTTTCCTCCTCTCTCCGACTCCTCTGTCCTCTTCCTCTCTCTTCCTCCTCTCTCTTCCTCCTCTCTTTTCCTCCTTTCACCTCTTCGTCTCTCCTCCACCTCTCTCCTCCTCCTCTCTCCTCTTCCTCTCTCTTCCTCCACTCTCCTCTTCCTCTCTCTTTCTCCTCTCTCTTCCTCCACTCTCTTCCTCCTCTCTTCCTTCTCTCTCCTCTTCCTCTCTCTTCCTCTTCTCTCTTTCATCTCACGCCTCCTCCTCTCTCTTCCTCCTCTATTTTCCTCCTCTCTTCTCCTGCTCTGTCTTCCTCCTGTCTCGTTTTCCTCTCTCTTCCTCCTCTCTCTTCCTCCTCTCATTTACTACTCTCTTTTCCTCCACCTCTTCCTCCTCTCTCCTTTTCCTCTGTCTTCCTCCTCTCTCTTCCTACTCTCTCATCTTCCTCTCTGTTCCTTCTCTGTTTTCTTCCTCCCTCTTCCTCCTCTCTGCTCTTCCTCTCTCTTCCTCCTCTCTCTTCCTCCTATCTTTCCCTCCTCTCTCCCATTCCTCTCTCTTCCTCCTCTGTCCTCCTCCTCTCTCTTCTTCCTCTCTTTTCCTTCTCTCTTTTCCTCCACCTCTTCCTCCACTCTCCTCTTTTCCTCTCTTCCTCCTCTCTCATTTTCCTCTCTTTTCCTCCTCTCTCTTCATCCTCTCTCTTCATCCTCTCTCTTCCTCCTCTCTGTTCGTCCTCTCTCTTCCTCCTCTCTCCTCTTTCTCTCTCTTCCTCCTCTCTCCTCCTTCTCACTCACTTCCTCCTCTCTCTTCGTCCTCTCTTTTCCTCCTCTCTCTTCCTCCTCTCTTTTCCTCCTCTCTCCTCTTCCCATCTCTTCCTCCTTTCCCCTCCTCGTCTCTTCTTTTCCTCTTTCTTCCTCCTCTCTCTTCCTCCTCTCTCCTCTTACTCTCTCGTCCTCCTCTATCCTCCTCCTCTCTCCTCTTCCTGTCTCTTCCTCCTCACTCTTCCTCCTCTCTCTTCCACCACTCTCATCTTCCTCTCTCTTCCTCCTCTCTATTCCTCCTCTGTCATCCTCCTCTCTTTTCCTCCTCTCTTTTCCTCCTATATCATCCTCCTCTCTCTTCCTCCTCTCTATTCCTCCTCTCTCTTTTTCCTCTCTCTTCCTCCTTTTTCCTCTTCCTCCCTCTCCCTCCTCTCTCTTCCTCCTCTCTCCTCCTACTCAATCTATTCATCCTCTCTATTCGTCCTCTCCATTTCTCCACTCTCTTCCTCCTCTCTTTTCCTTCTCTCTCTTCCTCCTCTCTCTTCCTCCTCTCTCTTCCTCCTCTCTCTTCCTCCTCTCTTTTCCTCCACCTCTTCCTCCTCTCTCCTTTTCCTCTCTCTTCCTCCTCTCTCTTCCTCCTCTTTCCTATTCCTCTCTCTTCCTCCTCTCTCTTTCTCCTCTCTCTTCCTCCTCTCTTTTCCTCCTCTCTATTTTTCCTTTCTCTTCCTCCTCTCTCTTCCTCCCCTCTCTTTCTCCTCTCTCTTCCTCCTCTCTATTCCTCCACTGTCTTCCTCCTCTCTTTTCCTCCTCACTCCTCCTCCTCTCTTTCTCCTCTCTCTTCCTGCTCCCTTTTCCTCCTCACTCTTCCTCCTCTCTCTTCCTCCTCTCTCTTCCTCCTCTCTTTTCCTCCACCTATTCCTCCCCTCTCCTTTTGCTCTCTCTTCCTCCTCTCTCTTCCACCTCACTTTTCCTCCTCTCTCCGCCTCCTCTGTCCTCTTCCTCTCTCTTCCTCCTCTATCTTCCTCCTCTCTTTTCCTCCTCTCTCCCATTCCTCTCTATTCCTCCTCTCTCTTCCTCCTCTCTTCCTTTCCTCTTTCTTTCTCCTCTCTCATTTTCCTCTCTCTTCATCCTCTCTCTTCCTGCTCTATTTCCTCCTCTCTCTTCATCCTCTCTATTCCTCCTCTATCCTCTTCCTCTCTCTTCCTCCTCTCTCTTACTCCTTTCTCTTACTCCTCTCTTTTCCTCCTCTCTCCCATTCCTCTCTCTTTCTCCTCTCTCCTCCTCCTATTTTCTTTTCCTCTTTCTTCCTCCTCTCTCTTCCTCCTCTCTCCTCTTCCTCTCTCTTCATCCTCTCTCCTCCTTCTTTCTCCTCTTCCTCTCTCTTCCTCCTCTCTTTTCCTCCACCTCTTCCTACTCTCTTCTTTTCCTCTCTCTTCTTCCTCTGTTTTCCTACTCTCTCTTCCTCCTCTCTCCTCTTCCTCTCTCTTCCTCTTCTCTCCTCCTCCTCTCTCCTCTTCCTCTCTCTTCCTCCTGTCTTTTCCTCATCTCTATTTTTCCTCTCTCTTCCTCCTCTCTCTTCCTCTTACTCTTCCTCCACTCTCTTCCTCCTCTCTTCCTCCTCTCTCCTCTTCATCTCTCTTCCTCCTCTCTTTTCCTCCACCTCTTCCTCCTCTCTCCTTTTCCTCTCTCTTTCTCCACTCTCATTTTCCTCTCTCTTCCTCCTCTCTCTTCCTGCTCTCTTTTCCTCCGCTCTCTTCCTCCTCTCTCTTCCTCCTCTCTCTTCCTTCTCTCTTTTCCTCCTCTCTCCTCTTCCTCTCTCTTCCTCCTCTCTCTTCCTCCTCTCTCCTCCTCCTCTCTCTTCCTCCTCTCTCTTTCTCCTCTCTTTCCCTCCTCTCTCCCATTCCTCTCTTCCTCCTCTCTCTTCCTCCTCTCTTTTCCTCCTCTCTATTTTTCTTCTCTTCCTCCTCTCTCTTCCTCCTCTCTCTTTCTCATCTCTCTTTCTCATCTCTCTTTCTCCACTCTCTTTCTCCTCTCTTCCTCCTCTCTCCTCTTCCACTCTCTTCCTCCTCTCTCTTCCTCCTCACGCCTAGTCCTCTCTCTTCCTCCTCTCTTTTCTTCCTCTGTCCTCCCCCTTCTCTCTTCCTTCTCTCTCTTTCTCATCTCTCTTTTCCTCTCTCTTCCTCCTCTCTCCATTTCCTCTGTCTTCCTCCTCTCTCTTCGTCCTCTCTCTTACTCCTCTCTTTTCCTACTCTCTCCTCTTCCTCTCTCTTCCTCCTCTCTTTCCCTCCTTTCTCTTCCTCCTCTCTTCTCTTCCACTATCTTCCTCCTCTCTCTTCCTCCTCTCTTTCCCTCCTCTCTCCCATTCCTCTCTCTTCCTCCTCTCTCCTCCTCCTCTCTCCTCTTCCTCTCTCCTCCTCCTCTCTCCTCTTCCTCTCTGTTCCTCCTCTCTCCTCCTCCTCTCTCCTCTTCCTCTCTCTTCCTCCTCTCTTTTCCTCCACCTCTTCCTCCTCTCTCCTTTTCCTCTCTTCCTCCTCTCTCATTTTCCTCTTTCTTCCTCCTCTCTCTTTCTCCTCTTTCCTCCTCCTCTCTCTTCCTCCTCTCTTTTCCTCCTCTCTCTTCCTACTCTCTCCTTTACTCTCCTTTCCTCCTCTCTCTTCCTCCTCTCTCTTCCTCCTCTCTTTTCCCCCACATCTTCCTCCTCTCTCCTTTTACTCTCTCTTCTTCCTCTGTTTTCCTCCTCTCTCTTCCTCCTCTCTCCTCTACCACTCTCTTCCTCCTCTCTTTTCCTCCAACTCTTCCTCCTCTGTCATTTTCCTCTCTCTTCCTCCTCTCTCATTTTTCTCTCTTTTCCTGCTCTCTCTTACTCCTCTCTCTTTCTCCTCTCTCTTTCTCCTCTCTCTTCGTCCTCTCTCTTCCTCCTCTCTCTTCCTCCTCTCTCCTCTTCCTCTCTCCTCCTCCTCTCTCCTCTTCCTCTCTCTTCCTCCTCTCTCTTCTTCCTCTCTCCTCCTCCTCCCTCTCCCTCCTCTCTCTTCTTCCTCTCTCTTCCTCCTCTCTTTCTTCTTTTCTCCTCTTCCTCTCTCTTCCTCCTCTCACTTTCTCCTCTCTTTTCCTCCTCTTTCTTCCTCCTCTCTATACCTCCTCTCTCCTTTTCCTATCTCTTCCTACTCTGTCTTTTTCCTCTCTCTTCCTCCTCTCTCTTCCTCCTCTCTCTTCCTCCTCTCTCTTCCTCCTCTCTATTCCTCCTCCCTCCTTTCCTCTCTCTTCCTCCTTTCTCCTTTTCCTCTGTCTTCCTCCTCTCTCTTCCTCCTCTCTCTTCCTCCTCTCTTTTCCTCCACCTCTTCCTCCTCTCTCATTTTCCTCTCTCTTCCTCCTCTCTCATTTTCCTCTCTCTTCCTCCTATCTCTTCCTCCTCTCTCCTCTTCCTCTCTCTTCCTCCTCTCTCTTCCTCCTCACTATTCCTCCTCTCTCTTTTTCCTCTCTCTTCCTCCTTTCACCTCTTCCTCCCTCTCCCTCATCTCCCTTCCTCCACTCTCTTCCTCCACTCTCTTCCTCCTCTCTCTTCCTCCTCTCTCTTCCTCCTCTCTCTTCCTCCTCTCTCCTCCTACTCACTCCTCTACCTCTCTCTTCCTCCTCTCTTTTCCTCCACCTCTTCCTCCTCCCTCCTTTTCCTCTCTCTTCCTCCTCTCTCTTCCTACTCTCTCCTCTAGCTCTCTCTTCCTCCTCTCTTTTCCTCTTACTCTTCCTCCACTCTCTTCCTCCTCTCTTCCTCCTCTCTCCTCTTCATCTCTCTTCCTCCTCTCTTTTCCTCCACCTCTTCCTCCTCTCTCCTTTTCCTCTCTCTTTCTCCACTCTCATTTTCCTCTCTCTTCCTCCTCTCTCTTCCTGCTCTCTTTTCCTCCGCTCTCTTCCTCCTCTCTCTTCCTCCTCTCTCTTCCTTCTCTCTTTCCTCCTCTCTCCTCTTCCTCTCTCTTCCTCCTCTCTCTTCCTCCTCTCTCCTCCTCCTCTCTCTTCCTCCTCTCTCTTCCTCCTCTCTTTCCCTCCTCTCTCCCATTCCTCTCTTCCTCCTCTCTCTTCCTCCTCTCTTTTCCTCCTCTCTATTTTTCTTCTCTTCCTCCTCTCTCTTTCTCATCTCTCTTTCTCATCTCTCTTTCTCCACTCTCTTTCTCCTCTCTTCCTCCTCTCTCCTCTTCCACTCTCTTCCTCCTCTCTCTTCCTCCTCACGCCTAGTCCTCTCTCTTCCTCCTCTCTTTTCTTCCTCTGTCCTCCCCCTTCTCTCTTCCTTCTCTCTCTTTCTCATCTCTCTTTTCCTCTCTCTTCCTCCTCTCTCCATTTCCTCTGTCTTCCTCCTCTCTCTTCGTCCTCTCTCTTACTCCTCTCTTTTCCTACTCTCTCCTCTTCCTCTCTCTTCCTCCTCTCTTTCCCTCCTTTCTCTTCCTCCTCTCTTCTCTTCCACTATCTTCCTCCTCTCTCTTCCTCCTCTCTTTCCCTCCTCTCTCCCATTCCTCTCTCTTCCTCCTCTCTCTTCCTCCTCTCTCCTCTTCCTCTCTCCTCCTCCTCTCTCCTCTTCCTCTCTCTTCCTCCTCTCTCCTCCTCCTCTCTCCTCTTCCTCTCTCTTCCTCCTCTCTTTTCCTCCACCTCTTCCTCCTCTCTCCTTTTCCTCTCTTCCTCCTCTCTCATTTTCCTCTTTCTTCCTCCTCTCTCTTTCTCCTCTTTCCTCCTCCTCTCTCTTCCTCCTCTCTTTTCCTCCTCTCTCTTCCTACTCTCTCCTTTTAGTCTCCTTTCCTCCTCTCTCTTCCTCCTCTCTCTTCCTCCTCTCTTTTCCCCCACATCTTCCTCCTCTCTCCTTTTACTCTCTCTTCTTCCTCTGTTTTCCTCCTCTCTCTTCCTCCTCTCTCCTCTACCACTCTCTTCCTCCTCTCTTTTCCTCCAACTCTTCCTCCTCTGTCATTTTCCTCTCTCTTCCTCCTCTCTCATTTTCTCTCTTTTCCTGCTCTTTCTTACTCCTCTCTCTTTCTCCTCTCTCTTTCTCCTCTCTCTTCGTCCTCTCTCTTCCTCCTCTCTCTTCCTCCTCTCTCCTCTTCCTCTCTCCTCCTCCTCTCTCCTCTTCCTCTCTCTTCCTCCTCTCTCTTCTTCCTCTCTCCTCCTCCTCCCTCTCCCTCCTCTCTCTTCTTCCTCTCTCTTCCTCCTCTCTTTTCTTCTTTTCTCCTCTTCCTCTCTCTTCCTCCTCTCACTTCCTCCTCTCTTTTCCTCCTCTTTCTTCCTCCTCTCTATACCTCCTCTCTCCTTTTCCTATCTCTTCCTACTCTGTCTTTTTCCTCTCTCTTCCTCCTCTCTCTTCCTCCTCTCTCTTCCTCCTCTCTATTCCTCCTCCCTCCTTTCCTCTCTCTTCCCCCTTTCTCCTTTTCCTCTGTCTTCCTCCTCTCTCTTCCTCCTCTCTCTTCCTCCTCTCTTTTCCTCCACCTCTTACTCCTCTCTCCTTTTCCTCTCTCATCCTCCTCTCTCATTTTCCTCTCTCTTCCTCCTATCTCTTCCTCCTCTGTCCTCTTCCTCTCTCTTCCTCCTCTCTCTTCCTCCTCACTATTCCTCCTCTCTCTTTTTCCTCTCTCTTCCTCCTTTCACCTCTTCCTCCCTCTCCCTCATCTCCCTTCCTCCACTCTCTTCCTCCACTCTCTTCCTCCTCTCTCTTCCTCCTCTCTCTTCCTCCTCTCTCCTCCTACTCACTCCTCTACCTCTCTCTTCCTCCTCTCTTTTCCTCCACCTCTTCCTCCTCCCTCCTTTTCCTCTCTCTTCCTCCTCTCTCTTCCTACTCTCTCCTCTAGCTCTCTCTTCCTCCTCTCTTTTCCTCTTACTCTTCCTCCACTCTCTTCCTCCTCTCTTCCTCCTCTCTCCTCTTCATCTCTCTTCCTCCTCTCTTTTCCTCCACCTCTTCCTCCTCTCTCCTTTTCCTCTCTCTTTCTCCACTCTCATTTTCCTCTCTCTTCCTCCTCTCTCTTCCTGCTCTCTTTTCCTCCGCTCTCTTCCTCCTCTCTCTTCCTCCTCTCTCTTCCTTCTCTCTTTTCCTCCTCTCTCCTCTTCCTCTCTCTTCCTCCTCTCTCTTCCTCCTCTCTCCTCCTCCTCTCTCTTCCTCCTCTCTCTTCCTCCTCTCTTTCCCTCCTCTCTCCCATTCCTCTCTTCCTCCTCTCTCTTCCTCCTCTCTTTTCCTCCTCTCTATTTTTCTTCTCTTCCTCCTCTCTCTTTCTCATCTCTCTTTCTCATCTCTCTT